>NC_084789.1:1268046-1605686 GCF_028858725.1 Colius striatus
TGTTAGTGACCAATACAAGCCTAAGGGAAAAAAAACGTTTAACATTTTAAAAGCTTTAAAATGTGCTCAGCAGCACATTTAAAGATGCAGAACAAAGTCTCACTTCACAGGTAACTATCAGGTTTTAAGTAATTTGCGTCTTCCTGATATTTACGTATTATAAAGTTTTCTGGATGCTTTTTTGATATTTAGTTGGTTTAGTCTTATGAGAATTGCTATAGCTTTTGAATAACTTTGATATACTGGTATTTACAAGCGGTCATAATTTGATACACAGTATTATTCCTATATTATCTTTAGCTAGGTGGCTCATTGCAAGTAATAAAAATCTTCATAAGTAAAAAGCTATCAGAGTTGTCCCCAAGAAGTTAATGTTTATTGGAGGTCTTATTTACAACTCTCTGAAAGTTCAGAAGACTAGCTTTGTTCACATTGCTTTATTTTGTCCATGTTCCTCTACTCAACTGACAAGGCTTGTTTTGGGTTTGGTTGGTTTTTTGTTCTGTTTGTTGGTGGTGGGTTGTTTTTTTGGTTTTTTTTTTTTTTATTTTTTTTTAACATAAGTATTCAGGAATATTTGTTTGGGGTTTTCAAAATATAAGTAATCAGGAGTATTTTGCCACTTACTAGAAGAAATCCAAAATTTATTTGCTAACTAGACAAGTACCATCTTTACTCGAAGCAGAAATCTAACAACAACAACAAAAACCTTACAAATTATTCACAAGATCCAAAGTTTACTGACTTTCGAGAATATTTCTAGGTATAACATGGAAGCTTGACATAAAAAAAAAAAAAAAAAAAAAAAAACACAAACAAAAAAACCACCCCAAGAGTTGTTAAGGTTTCCCGAGTTTTATTGCCCATAGGTTTCCTAGAAATTTGCACCTAATATCACCTAATCACTTCTCTCTTTCCCCTTCTTTCCATCCCATTACTCACTATGCTACATGCAAGCTTAACGACCAGCATGTGCTGAATGATCAGCTGGCCATTACATTGTTCTTGGATTTCTTCACTTGGGGCAATAATTTACATCTATCCCCTCCACCCCACTGTCCGTTTTCATAAAGCCCACAGAACTCGGTTTTCTTTATGACCTCTGACTGACGGAATCAACTAACAGGTTCAACAGGCTGTGAACTCAGCAGTGTTCTAGAATAAGAATTTAATTCCTCCCCTACGAGTTCTCTGGTATCCTCATCTCGCAGCAGGGAAGTTCTAACCAGACTTTTCCAACCAAGTGAACCATCTACACATCCTAAAACACCAACAATCAACATTAGAAGGGGTAGACTTTTGTTTTTTAATTAAGAAAACATCTGGGAAAACTCCACTTTCACTTTGGAAAACAAACATGAAGTTAACACTTTCCGTTATACTGCTTTGACAACTCAACAAAAAAAGGAAGCTTCACTAGAATTAACAGTCCACTGTTCCAACTTTAGAGGTAGCCTAGTTTGGGGATTGTACAGCACATATTATGCATGCATACCTTGCAAGTTTTACTTCAACATTTCTATCTGAAATGGATTATTTCAGCTTTTGACACTGCAGATAACTTTTGAGGATAAAGAGTAATGGATGGTGATGGAGCTTAATTAGTATTAAAACTGTATTATGTAAGGTATAGACACAATTGTTACAGTTATTAAATGACGCTAACTGATTCTAACAAGCAGATTAAGCATCTGTAAAAAACCACGGCCGGTCCTCCTAAATAATGGTCTACTTGCTCACCAGGAAGCTTTGGCACAAAGTTGAAACATAAACCAGTTCTAATAAACAAAATACAGGAAAATACCTAGCCAAGGACTGAAAGTGCTTACCTTGACTGTCCACTACTGTTTCTTACAACGTCTTCATCACTGTGTCCATTCATTGTAAATATTAAGAAGTTTAAAAGATAAATAGAAGTCCACTCAGGTTAGGTTAGAAGGCAGATGTCAAGAATATACTTCTTGGTACTCTGTTTTCCAGGTGACTTGTTAACTGTTCAATGCAACTACTGAAGATTTTTCCCAAATTACCTAAGGCAGTAAAGGAAAATGTTTACATAGTTTGAAATATTGGATGGCTGCGACTGAAAGATACTGAAAATAACCTGTCCTGTCACTAAAAGGGAGTATCTATGACATTTGATATCTTTTAAATGGAAAAATAGCTTTTGGTATGCCATAGTACTGTCTTAAGAACAGCCAAATCTAACTTTTAAAGTAAACAGCCTCCCCAAACACATACATAAAAATTATGGATATTAATGCTCTAAGATCTGAAATCGATTAGGGGCTCGCCTGCCCAGGTTGCCTGCCTTGAGGTGCTCTCCTCTAATACAGCCCGACCTACAGCTCATGATGGAGGCCGGGGGCCGCCTTGTTCCGGGGTGGAAAAAGCCCTGCGCTCAGGCACCATCTCAGACACCAGGGCCACTCCAGCTAGCAAACAAAGGCGATGACGGAAGAAAAGTGATAGGAAAGAGCTCTGTAGCCCCAGAGAGGCCGCGAGGCGAGGCTAGGGCCCCCGCGGCGGCGAGCCGGGCAGCTTGGTGGTTCCTCGCGGATCGGCCTCTGTTGCCCAACGAGGCCAAGCTCAGCGCTATCTGCCCTCCCGCGCCCAGAGTGCGAACACCCTGCCGCCTCCGGGTCCGGCATTCCCTGGGCCCCAGGAAACATCTTTAGCAGCCACGAAACTCTCTCTTTGTCGCCCACTCCCTGCCCTGCGACGATCCTCCCCGACCATCCGCACCGCGCTCTCCCGTGACCAAAACGCTCCCGGGTAGAGCCCAGGCCAGGGCTGGCTGGCTGGCTGCCTGCCTACCTACCTATTTCCCGCGGGTTTACCTCCTCCCCCCGGAGACGGCCTCTGCTGGTGGCGCGACCCGCACAGGCGCCGCTCCTGGCCAAGGCTCCCTGGCAGTATTGCCAAGGTGGCCGCTGTCCTCCATGCTCGCTTCTTCCAGCGCCCCCCCATGGCCAGAGAAGAGCGAAGGCCGCACTCCTGCCTCCCAGCC
Organism: Colius striatus; assembly: GCF_028858725.1. Classification (NCBI taxonomy): domain Eukaryota; kingdom Metazoa; phylum Chordata; class Aves; order Coliiformes; family Coliidae; genus Colius; species Colius striatus. Next base: position 1,271,057 of record NC_084789.1, read on the forward strand.
GGTTCGTCACAGGCTCCCCCCCGTAGGAACCGGCAAAAGAGGTTCAACCCCAGCTGCCCACCTCAGCTCTCACAGCTCCCTCCCTCTTCGGAAAACAGCGGGCGAGCCCGGGAGTCCAACCCCACGTTGAGCATCCAACCCCTTCTTCTCAACGCCAGTCACCTCCCCATCCATCTTCGAAAGAGACAGGCACCGCTCAGCTCCGGACCAGGGAGAGGGAAAGGAGCCGTGGCGAGCCTCTGCCTACCTGCGTGTGTGCGCCCGGCCCGGCCTCCCTAGGGCTGCCCTGGTCCGAGACGGCGCTACGCCCCACGGAGGTCTGTGCTGCAACCTAGGGTCGGAGGCTGCTTCTGCGGCCGCCACAGGGCCTGGTCCGCCGGCTCCTTACAGCCCCACGCGGCGGGCCCGCCTGCAGCCCTCACCGGCTTGAACAATAGGGGCCCCAAATCGGCCAGGGACAAGCCTGAATAAGTGTCGTGTTGCTCCGCCGCCGTTTACTTAAATCCTCCCGACCACCGCCATCACGATGCCACTCCGCTCACCCTCCGCCTCCCCCCGGCAGAAAGGGCCGCTTCGAGAATGTAGCCGAGCCAAAACGACCTACTTACCTAGCCGGATACTGCCATGGCGGCGGATACTGCCGGATACTGCCGGATACTGCCGTCCGGCGGCGCTGTCCTCTCCCGTCTGTTGCTCCTCCTCCTAGCTCTGTCCTAGGGCGCAGGACTGACATCACATCCAGAGTTTCCATCCGACTAAGAGCGGGGGGAGGCGGAGGGTGAGCGGAGTGGCATCGTGATGGCGGTGGTCGGGAGGATTTAAGTAAACGGCGGCGGAGCAACACGACACTTATTCAGGCTTGTCCCTGGCCGATTTGGGGCCCCTATTGTTCAAGCCGGTGAGGGCTGCAGGCGGGCCCGCCGCGTGGGGCTGTAAGGAGCCGGCGGACCAGGCCCTGTGGCGGCCGCAGAAGCAGCCTCCGACCCTAGGTTGCAGCACAGACCTCCGTGGGGCGTAGCGCCGTCTCGGACCAGGGCAGCCCTAGGGAGGCCGGGCCGGGCGCACACACGCAGGTAGGCAGAGGCTCGCCACGGCTCCTTTCCCTCTCCCTGGTCCGGAGCTGAGCGGTGCCTGTCTCTTTCGAAGATGGATGGGGAGGTGACTGGCGTTGAGAGGAAGGGGTTGGATGCTCAACGTGGGGTTGGACTCCCGGGCTCGCCCGCTGTTTTCCGAAGAGGGAGGGAGCTGTGAGAGCTGAGGTGGGCAGCTGGGGTTGAACCTCTTTTGCCGGTTCCTACGGGGGGGAGCCTGTGACGAACCGGCTGGGAGGCAGGAGTGCGGCCTTCGCTCTTCTCTGGCCATGGGGGGGCGCTGGAAGAAGCGAGCATGGAGGACAGCGGCCACCTTGGCAATACTGCCAGGGAGCCTTGGCCAGGAGCGGCGCCTGTGCGGGTCGCGCCACCAGCAGAGGCCGTCTCCGGGGGGAGGAGGTAAACCCGCGGGAAATAGGTAGGTAGGCAGGCAGCCAGCCAGCCAGCCCTGGCCTGGGCTCTACCCGGGAGCGTTTTGGTCACGGGAGAGCGCGGTGCGGATGGTCGGGGAGGATCGTCGCAGGGCAGGGAGTGGGCGACAAAGAGAGAGTTTCGTGGCTGCTAAAGATGTTTCCTGGGGCCCAGGGAATGCCGGACCCGGAGGCGGCAGGGTGTTCGCACTCTGGGCGCGGGAGGGCAGATAGCGCTGAGCTTGGCCTCGTTGGGCAACAGAGGCCGATCCGCGAGGAACCACCAAGCTGCCCGGCTCGCCGCCGCGGGGGCCCTAGCCTCGCCTCGCGGCCTCTCTGGGGCTACAGAGCTCTTTCCTATCACTTTTCTTCCGTCATCGCCTTTGTTTGCTAGCTGGAGTGGCCCTGGTGTCTGAGATGGTGCCTGAGCGCAGGGCTTTTTCCACCCCGGAACAAGGCGGCCCCCGGCCTCCATCATGAGCTGTAGGTCGGGCTGTATTAGAGGAGAGCACCTCAAGGCAGGCAACCTGGGCAGGCGAGCCCCTAATCGATTTCAGATCTTAGAGCATTAATATCCATAATTTTTATGTATGTGTTTGGGGAGGCTGTTTACTTTAAAAGTTAGATTTGGCTGTTCTTAAGACAGTACTATGGCATACCAAAAGCTATTTTTCCATTTAAAAGATATCAAATGTCATAGATACTCCCTTTTAGTGACAGGACAGGTTATTTTCAGTATCTTTCAGTCGCAGCCATCCAATATTTCAAACTATGTAAACATTTTCCTTTACTGCCTTAGGTAATTTGGGAAAAATCTTCAGTAGTTGCATTGAACAGTTAACAAGTCACCTGGAAAACAGAGTACCAAGAAGTATATTCTTGACATCTGCCTTCTAACCTAACCTGAGTGGACTTCTATTTATCTTTTAAACTTCTTAATATTTACAATGAATGGACACAGTGATGAAGACGTTGTAAGAAACAGTAGTGGACAGTCAAGGTAAGCACTTTCAGTCCTTGGCTAGGTATTTTCCTGTATTTTGTTTATTAGAACTGGTTTATGTTTCAACTTTGTGCCAAAGCTTCCTGGTGAGCAAGTAGACCATTATTTAGGAGGACCGGCCGTGGTTTTTTACAGATGCTTAATCTGCTTGTTAGAATCAGTTAGCGTCATTTAATAACTGTAACAATTGTGTCTATACCTTACATAATACAGTTTTAATACTAATTAAGCTCCATCACCATCCATTACTCTTTATCCTCAAAAGTTATCTGCAGTGTCAAAAGCTGAAATAATCCATTTCAGATAGAAATGTTGAAGTAAAACTTGCAAGGTATGCATGCATAATATGTGCTGTACAATCCCCAAACTAGGCTACCTCTAAAGTTGGAACAGTGGACTGTTAATTCTAGTGAAGCTTCCTTTTTTTGTTGAGTTGTCAAAGCAGTATAACGGAAAGTGTTAACTTCATGTTTGTTTTCCAAAGTGAAAGTGGAGTTTTCCCAGATGTTTTCTTAATTAAAAAACAAAAGTCTACCCCTTCTAATGTTGATTGTTGGTGTTTTAGGATGTGTAGATGGTTCACTTGGTTGGAAAAGTCTGGTTAGAACTTCCCTGCTGCGAGATGAGGATACCAGAGAACTCGTAGGGGAGGAATTAAATTCTTATTCTAGAACACTGCTGAGTTCACAGCCTGTTGAACCTGTTAGTTGATTCCGTCAGTCAGAGGTCATAAAGAAAACCGAGTTCTGTGGGCTTTATGAAAACGGACAGTGGGGTGGAGGGGATAGATGTAAATTATTGCCCCAAGTGAAGAAATCCAAGAACAATGTAATGGCCAGCTGATCATTCAGCACATGCTGGTCGTTAAGCTTGCATGTAGCATAGTGAGTAATGGGATGGAAAGAAGGGGAAAGAGAGAAGTGATTAGGTGATATTAGGTGCAAATTTCTAGGAAACCTATGGGCAATAAAACTCGGGAAACCTTAACAACTCTTGGGGTGGTTTTTTGTTTGTGTTTTTTTTTTTTTTTTTTTTTTTATGTCAAGCTTCCATGTTATACCTAGAAATATTCTCGAAAGTCAGTAAACTTTGGATCTTGTGAATAATTTGTAAGGTTTTTGTTGTTGTTGTTAGATTTCTGCTTCGAGTAAAGATGGTACTTGTCTAGTTAGCAAATAAATTTTGGATTTCTTCTAGTAAGTGGCAAAATACTCCTGATTACTTATATTTTGAAAACCCCAAACAAATATTCCTGAATACTTATGTTAAAAAAAAATAAAAAAAAAAAAAAACCAAAAAAACAACCCACCACCAACAAAACAGAACAAAAAACCAACCAAACCCAAAACAAGCCTTGTCAGTTGAGTAGAGGAACATGGACAAAATAAAGCAATGTGAACAAAGCTAGTCTTCTGAACTTTCAGAGAGTTGTAAATAAGACCTCCAATAAACATTAACTTCTTGGGGACAACTCTGATAGCTTTTTACTTATGAAGATTTTTATTACTTGCAATGAGCCACCTAGCTAAAGATAATATAGGAATAATACTGTGTATCAAATTATGACCGCTTGTAAATACCAGTATATCAAAGTTATTCAAAAGCTATAGCAATTCTCATAAGACTAAACCAACTAAATATCAAAAAAGCATCCAGAAAACTTTATAATACGTAAATATCAGGAAGACGCAAATTACTTAAAACCTGATAGTTACCTGTGAAGTGAGACTTTGTTCTGCATCTTTAAATGTGCTGCTGAGCACATTTTAAAGCTTTTTAAAATGTTAAACGTTTTTTTCCCTTAGGCTTGTATTGGTCACTAACCCTGTAGCCTAATTCACAGACCGATCTCAGAAAACACATTTGCACGCTTGTCATTTGCTATCAGGAAAGTCTGGTTTTGTAAATGAAGGGTGAAGACTTCCAAAATTAAAGAATTGAGCCTTTTTTCAGTCCAGCCTATTTTCATTATTAAAATAATTATTGTGAAAGGTGTTTGATGCTTATGGGGTACCTTAGTATGACTTGCATACCTGTTGTGGTTTGATGTTAGAATCATAGAATCATTTCAGCTGGAAGAGACCTTTAAGATCATTGAGTCCAGCCTTTGTCCCAGCCCTATCAACCACTAGACCATTTCCCTAACTGCAACATCCACCCGTCTCTGAAACCCCTCCAGGGACGGTGACTCCAGCGCTTCCCTGGGCAGCCTCTTCCAATGCCTGACAACCCTTTCAGGAAAGAAATTCCTCCGGGAGAACAGACCGACCCCCACCTCACTACAACTTCCTTTCGGGTAGTTGTAGAGAGCGAGAAGGTCTTCCCCTGAGCCCTCTTTTCTCCAGGCTAAACAGCCCCAGATCCTTCAACCATTCCTCATGAGACATGCTCCAAATCCTTTCCTGGCTTGGTAGCCCACCTCTGGATCCTCTCCAGCACCTCCATGTCCTTCTTGTAGAAAGGGGCCCAAAATTGACACGGTATTTGAGGTGCGGCCTCACCAGAGCCGAGTACAGGGGAATGATCGCCTCCCTACTCGTGCTGACAACACTATTCCTGATACAGGCCAGGATGCTATTGGCCTTCTTGGCCACCTGGGCACACTGCTGGCTCATGTTCAGCCAGCTGTCAATCAACACTCCCAGGTCCCTCTCTGCCTGGCAGCTTTCCAGCCACTGCTCCCCAAGCCTGTAGCGCTGCTGGGGGTTGTTGTGGCCCAAGTGCAGGACCCGGCATTTGGCTTTGTTGAAACTCATGGAATTGACCTTGGCCCAGCCATCCAGCCTATCTAGATGTCTCTGTAAAGCTTTCCCTACCCCCAAGCAGATTGACATTCCACCCAGCTTGGTGACATCTGCAAGCTTACTGAGGGTGCAGTTGATCCCCTCATCCAGATCATTAATAAAGATTTTAAACAGGAGCGGCCTCAGTATTGAGCCCAGGGGGACACCACCTGTGACCAGCCGCCAATTGGATTTAACTCCATTGACCACGGCTCTTTGGACCTGACCATCTAACCAGTTTTTCACCCAGGAAAGTGTATGCCCATCCAAGCCAAGAACGGCTAATTTCTCTAAGAGAATGCTGTGGGAAACAGTGTCAAATGCCTTACTAAAGTCAAGGTAGACAACATCCACAGCCTTTCCTTCATCCAACAAGCGGGTCACCCTGTCGTAGAAGGAGATCAGGTTTGTTAAGCAGGACCTGCCCTTGATAAACCCATGCTGACTGGGCCTGATCACCGGGTTGTCCTGCATGTGCTGCATAATAGAACTTAGGATGATCTGCTCCATCAGCTTCCCGGGCACTGAAGTCAAACTGACAGGCCTGTCATTTCCCAGATCATCCTTCCGTCCCTTCTTATATATGGGTGTTCTATTGACCGACTTCCAATCAGACGGGACCTCCCCAGTCAGCCAGGAGTGCAGATAAATGATGGACGGGGCTTGGCGAGCACCCTTACCAGTTCCCTCAGCACTCTAGGATGTACCCCATCCGGCCCCGGAGATTTGCGTGCATCAATGTGGAGCAGCAGGTCACTGACCATCTCCTCCTGAATTGTAGGGAGGACGTTTTTCTCCTCGCCCCTGTCTCTTGGCTTGGGAGGGCTGACTTTCCCCAGTGGAAATGCTCCTATTGCTAAAGACTGAGGCAAAGAAGGCATTAAGCATCTCAGCCTTATCCTCCTCTTGTATTACCAAATTTTCTTCTGGATCTAATAGGGGATGGAGGCTCTCCCTGGTCTTTCTTTTATTGCTAATGTATTGATAGAAACTTTTCTTATTCCCCTTTACCTCTAAAGCCAGTTTGACTTCTAGCTGGGCTTTTGACCTTCTAATTATCTCCCTACATAACCTAACAACGTTCCTGTACTCATTGTGAGTGGTCTGCCCCTTCTTCCAGAGGCCATAAACTCGCTTTTTTTCCCCTGATTTTAAGCCAAATCTCCCTATTCAGCCAGGCCGATCTTCTTTGCCTCCGATTCGTCTTACGGCATGTGGGCATGGACTGTTCCCGGGCCTTTAAGATTTTCTTCTTAAAAAGTGTTCAGCCTTCTTGGACTCCTATACACTTCAAAACTGACTCCCAAGGGATTCTATCAAGTAACCTCCTAAACAGATCAAAGTCTGCCCTTCAAAAGTCCAAAGTGTCAGGTTTGCTGCCCTGCCTCCTAACATCTCTATGAATAGAGAACTTAATAACTTTTGTTTGTTGGTGTTGTGTTGTCACCCCCCCCCCCCCCAAGTTTTCCAGAACTCTAAATGATTTTCACTCAAAAGAAAATTCCTCAAGCTAGTTGTGACTGCAGACAGATATCTAACTGTAACCAGGGAAGTGAAGCTGCATTTAGTCTTCAAATTGTCTGGAAATATGAACTCTACAGAATGGAAATAAAATCTGTAACAAAATAGCTACTATTGATGGCAAACTATCATTACTAGGCTTTTAGTGGTCCTGTTCCATTCAGAATGCTAGGAAGAGAAGCAAAACAAGTTGAGAAAGCAATTGAGAATTGCTGCTGGGAAGAAACTGCAGAGAAGTCAGACTTTCAAAAGCAGGTAGAAAAGGAGAGATGTAGGCAGATACAGTGACAAATCTAGGCAGCGGCTTTGGTGATATAGTTGGTAATAGCGACAATGAATCAGCATGTCACTTTACAGATGTAGCAAGGCCATTTTTCCCTCTTTGATGTCTGTGTAAGCTTCCATGGTTGTTGCTCTGGGGTGACAGTCCTGATCACAATTAAATATAGACAGATCTAGGGGAGCCACCATCGCTACTTTGGAAAGTAAAGAGAAGCAGTGTATCGGAGCTGGCTTTACAGAAATACACAGGATACTGCTTTATATTGTTTTAAAGAAACTCTCAATGTGAATTGCAGAAGCTGTGGAAAGCCTGTAGTATTCTCAGCAATAGGAGGACTGGAGAAGGAGATAATTGGAAACCTTAGATTATATACAGTGGACAGCACCGTGGTAAGAAATTGTAGTTGTCCTCTGTTCCCCGTGACTGGCTACGAAGAAGCATTTCTGAAGCATGTGGGAAAGAAATGGCCAATTTGCTATGCTCCTGTGTTCCTTTCCACCGTTGAGTCTCTTCATCTGGCTGGTAGATGACCATAAATCTTTCCATTGCTGCAGGTGCTGAGCCTGAAGTTCTGTTTGGCCACAAGTAGAAGCGAATCCCTTGTATTTTTGTGGTTTAATAACTTGTTGTTGCACTATTTGAACTTTCTTTGGCCATGTTAGCAACCTCTGAAGCTATAAACCTGTGCTAGTGTCAACTATGGTGAAGGTTGTGGTGCCTTTGTGATAAGATTTAAGAAAGAGTAAAATGTTGTGCAGCAGAGCATGTGTGAGAGAGAGGGAGGAATGAGGGGCATAAATGCGAGAGAAACAGCTCTGCAGCCACCAAGGTCAGTGAAGGAGGGGGAGGAGGTGCTCGAGGGACTGGAGCAGAGATTCCCCTACAGCCTGTGGAGAAGACCACTCCAGAGCAGATATCCACCCTGCATCCCATGGAGGGCCCCACGCCAGAGCAGGTCAACGTGTCCTGAAGGAAGCTGCAGCCTGTAGAGAGAGTGCACACTGAAGCAGGCTTCTGGCAGGAACTGTGGCCTTTGGAGAGGAGCTCACGCAGAAGCAGGTTTTCTATCAGGAACTGCAGCCCCTGGGGGACCCATGCTGGAGCAGTCCATTCCTGAAGGTCTGTATACTGTGGAGAAGACCCATGCTGGAGCAGTTCTTGAAGGACTGTCCTGTGGGAGGGACCCCACGTTGGAGCTGGGGAAATGTGTGAGGAGGAAGGAGCAGAAGATGAGCTGTTATGAACTGACTGCAGCCTCCCATTTCACGTTCTCTCCCTCTCCCCCTAGGGGGTGGGGAGAGGAGGTAGAAAGTTGGTAATGAAGGAGTGAAAGTGAGCCTGGGAAGAAGAGAGTAGTGGGAAGGAAGGTGGTTTAGTTTTGTCTTTGTGTCTCACCATCCTACTTTATTTTTAATTCTCAAGAGTTGAATTTGAATTGTCGGCTTAAGTCAGGAAAAGGGAATTGAGTTCATGCTTCAGAACAGATGAGGATGGGAAATAACACTTCTCAGTAGCCTGAACTTAATACTTTTGTTTCCCTTTGCTTTATGTTAGTGGTGATGAATAAGATGAACCTCTTTTATAAAAAACAAAACCAAAAAAACCCACAAAAGAAGAAAAAAGCCCACTCGCATTGTATTTGCCTAAATAACTGTACCTATGAACTTTCAGTTTTAAGAGTTTGGCATTTCGTGTCTGTTACTTCTGCTCATTCTGGAAGGGGCTCTTCATATTCAAATGCATGACCTTCCTCGGACTTCTGGTGAACTGTCATCTCAGATGCTTTTCAAAGACCTTGCAGAAATTAATCTTTTCTGATTTTAATGGGTTAAACTTTTATTTTGCTCAAATTGATATTCTGTTTCCTGTTGGTTTTAAATTGGAAGATTGTTAAGGCAGTTTAATGTAATGAGTGCCCTCTAAATCAGCAGTGATAAATTGCCCTCTCTTGGGTCCTTTATCAACCTAGACCTTATACAGGAGTCTAAATGCTCTAACAGTGCTTTTGCAGCACGGCTTGTGCAGCTTTCTGTCAAATTTCTCTTCTAGTGCCTTGTATAAATTAGCTGACTGTTCCTAGTTGTGTGTTCTGATCAGGGGGACCTTGTTTTAAGAGGCAAGCTAACAAAGCTAAACCTAATACTACTAAAAGAAAAGTATCACTGACAAACATTAAAAGCAAGTGTTCTGTCACAGAGTCACTATTTCTTTTAAGTTTGTCATCTCCCCAAAGCATACTCTGATTTTATTCCATATTTATTGGGGTTTGGAAGATTAAGAGGTGCAAACATGTAACAATTATCTCTCGGTACTCTCAGTAAGCTATCTTACTTTACTTGCAAAATAGTTTGAAAATAAATATTGCTTTTGTGGATCTCTCTTAAATTGCTCTTGTCTATATTGAGAATATCCAGAGACGGCGTCTATAAAATGTAACACGGACTAACTTCTTAGTTGTGTCAAACTTTCATACCAAATCAGATTTGACATATGCTGCTGTAAAAATGCAGCTATTTGACTCAAGGGCTAGGGATGTGTGAAGCTTCTTTACTACATATCATGGCAGATGCTCTCTGTGGACTTTTCATGTATGTTGGCAAACCAATGTAACTATACTTTTTCATGTAGAAATCCCATCTCGAGAGCATGCTATTCATTCTTGGTATCTATTCCTGCATGCCTACTACTGCAGGTTAGCATTGTCAGTTAAATTTGGCATCATTGCAGTGATTTGTTTGCATGGTAGAGAAGTAGTCTCACTTCAACAGGACTGAAGAGGTCGTCATTACTGCTTTATCCATCACTTTTTCTTCTATTTTTCCATGGTCCTGTGATGCTCCTGTAATTGTCTTGTGCAGTCTCACGTGTTCCTGTCTTTGTTTAGTGTTGTTAGTGTTGAGTTTGGTGGTTGATTTTTTTTGTTTGTTTGTTTTGTTTGGGTTTTTTCCAATTGAACCAAGTACAGCATACGTAATGTATGGTTTCTTATTCAAGAATACCTTTTCTCAAATGCAGTTTTTAATTTTACTAGGTTTTATATGTCATTATATAATATATCAACAATATTAAAAATTGCTTGAAGCAGGGAGAGGAAGGCTTATATCGCACATTTTCAAGAGGGACTTACACAAGCAGGAGTTCTGTTTTGGGTAACAGAATTAAGTATTTAAAAGAGCACAAGTTCTCTTCAACAGCAAATACTGAATATTCCATTTCCGTATACATCGTATTAACAGCATCTTTATTCTGTAGCTTAATTTGTCTTGTCCTATTGTTTTGGATGTAGAGTTCTTGCAATTCTAGTCTTGATAGTGTTTATAATTTCTGTTGATGTTTGGTCTCTTCTTGTAAGGACATTCATCAATGAAGAAGGGAGGGGAAAAAAACCCCAAATTACACCACGGGATACAGTTGGTTGGAAGAGGACAGCAATGCAAGAGCGGAATAGAGAGGGGACGTGACAAGGTGGGATAGGGTAAATGAATAAACGCAGGTGAATAGTCAACTGAAAATTAAGTTTTGTACACTGTCTCTTTATCTCATTATACATGAGATATGTATGGCTTTTTTACCAGTCTCTTGAGTGTATTCAGAAAGGGTGAGGAAAAGACAGGAAGGTTTTAATTTAGGCTTTGGTGTCTGAAGATTGCCTCCTACCTTCCAGTTTCAAGCAGGCTTTTTTGAAAGAAGGGGAAAAAGGCTGCTTGTGTTGTGCCCAAGCCCTCTCTTTTAGGCTACTTCAGGTGTCCACAACAGAATGCGTGGTGTCCTCTTTCACCTTCTGGTGAGCGAGTAGACCAGAGATGAACTCTGGAGAGCTGTGGTGGTTTAGCCCTGGCTGGGTGTCAGGTGCCCACCAAGTCGGAATATCACTCCCCCTCCTAAACTGGACAGGAGAGAGAGAGAAATATAATGAGCGGTTTGTCTGTCGAGATAAGGACAGGGAGATCGCTCAGCAGTTAACATCACGGGCAAAACAGACTCAACTTGGGGAGAAAAAGGTTTGATTTATTAAAGGAACAATAACAACAGAGAGATGGGAAAAAAACTCCGAATCTTAAAACACCTCCCCCCACCCCTCCCTCTTCCCAGGACTCTCCTTCCTTCCCCCACAGGGGCGGTGGGGGTTGTGGTCAGTTCGTTACGGATGGACTTTGCCGCTGCTTCTTCTCAGGGGGAGGCCTCCTCACACTTCCCACTGCTACACTGTGGGGTCCCTCCCCACGGGAGACAGTCCCTCACGAACTCCTCCAGCGTGGGTCCTTCCCATGGGATACAGTTCCTCACGAACTGCTCCGGCGTGGGGCCTCCCACGGGGGCAGCTCCTCACACGCTGCCCCAACGGGGGTCATCCACCGGGAGAACAGTCCTTCAGGCGCTGACTGCTCCTGCATGAGTCCCTCACAGGATCACAAGTCCTGACAGCAAACCTGCTCTGGCATGGGCTCCTCTCTCCCCACGGGCTCCCAGGTCCTGCCAGGAGCTTGCTCCAGGGTGAGCTTCCTACGGAGTCACAGCCTCCTTCAGGCATCCACCCGCTCCCCCACGGGGTCCTCCACGGGCTGCGAGTGGATCTCTGCTCCCTGGTGGTCCTCCATGGACTGCAGGGGGACAGCCTGCCTCACCATAGGTCACAGGGGAGTCTTTCTTTCAGGGCCTAAGCTCCCTCCTCCCCCTCCTTCTCCACTGACCTTGGTGTCTGCGGAGATGTTTTCACATTCTCACTCCCTGTTGCTGCTGCAGTCTAGCAACTGCGCAGCAACTTTTTCCCCTTCTCAAATACATTATTCACAGAGGCATTACCTCCATGACTAATTGGCCAGGCCTGGGTCAGCTGTAGGGTCCATCTTAGAAATGACTGGCCTTAATCCTATGAGCTACAGGGAAAGCTTCTGGCAACTCTTTTTGTTTAAAGAAGCCACCCCTGTAGCCCCATCTGCTGCCAAAAAAACCTGGCCCAGCCAAAACCGCTACATTCCACCCCTGGTAGCAGAGGAACGGAATTGCTGTTCCTGAGATGGTATTTATGTAACAGCATTAGGTATCAGGTATTATGACAGTATGCTGAGTCTTTGATTGAAGAAATATTGGAGTTCTAATGTTCCGTGCATCCTAACACTAAAGATACAATACCAGAATCTCAGTAATTAGTAGTGCTAGTTCAAGTGATTAATCTTGTAGAGGTCAGTGGTGCTATTTTGTGTTAATAGGCATTGCTCGTGTCCTGGGTTTGTCTGGGATAGGCTTAATTTTCACCAGATGCCGCAAGGGGGCATGGCCAGGCTGTTTGATACCATGCATGACATCAAGTTTGACAAATTATGGACCCTAGCTGGAAAGCATGAGATAATATTTAAAGCTCTTTAGCTAGAGGAGAAATTGCTTGTATACTATGCCACAGATAATGCAGAGAAAATCAAAGAAGCCCATAAGCAACGGAGGAAAAGTGAGACAAGGATGTTAAAATAGGACTACCTCACAACTATTATCTCCATGAATTTACATTTTAAACACCTTTATTATAGAACTTAGGTTCTGCTTCTTTTAATAAAAGGATGAAAGGAAACAGTTCTGCTATCATGAAAGTGTGTTTGTGTTGTGTTTTGGTAGGGCTGTGTGTTTTCTCTTTCCCCTAATGGAACGATTATTTTAAAAGTCAAATTTTGGTATAGTCTGAAATGCTCTCACTTGTAGCTTGGTTAGAAATAACCATTGCAATCTATCACTGCTAGAAAATGTACGTGTCTTAAACTGTATCTCCTTCCCTTTTCAACATCAAGAAAGATTAAACTGAGTTGGCGAGGAGTATGGCAGTATCAAGACTCAGTTTTGCGGTCGAGCGCTGGATTGAGGCGGACAAGGGGTTCCAGGAGCCAGGGAAAACCGAGGAAGAGCAGTGAGACCTGCCAGGAGCCAGCAGCTCTCCAGAGGGAGGCCGATGTGCTGGGAGGAGGTGCTGAGGCAACCCTGGGGGATTTAAAGGGCCCCAGGGAGTGCCAGTGACCAAGGCCTACAAACAGGGCCTGGTGCGGCAGTTTGCGCAGGCAGGGGGAGCAGGAAGGGCACTGAAGCTCTACCAGCTCGACGAGGGAATGATGGTATCCACCCTGCTCAAAGCCAGGGCTGTGACTTCTGTAAGCTCGACGCCCACCATGGCTGAAGCAGCTGCCCAGACCGAACTGCAGAGAGAACATGCAGCCACCCAGGTAATGGAACGCAGGGTGTGCCCTATTCTCATGCCAGCACAAGGTGGAAGTGGAGAGAGCACACCTGTGGAAGATGTGCCCAGGTGGAAGAACTCCTCTGCTTAGTGGCAGAGCTCCAGGACAAGGTGAGTAGGTTGAGGAGCATCAGGGAGTGTGAGCAAGAGACAGACTATTGGGATGGTACCCTACCCTCCCCGAGACAGGTCAAACAGGGGGAAAAGACACCTGACCTAGGGGATTCCCTCCCCTCCTCTCTTTGCCCAGCTGAACGCAGCGACTCAAGGGACAGAGGGCAGTGTCAGCAAGTTGCTTGCCGGTGCAGCAGATGCGTATTTTCTGCAACTACTCCACCCTCCCAGGTGTCCTTCTCCTTGCAGAACAGGTATGAGGCTCTGCAAGTGGAGCTGAGCTGTGATCAGAATGATGGTTCAGCCAAATTGGAGGTGTTGCCAACATTCAGGCAGCCAGCGCCTGGCATCAAAACCTCTTCCACAAAGCAAAAAAGATGGGTCATTGTCATAGGAGACTCCCTTCTGAAGGGAACAGAAGGGCCGATATGCAGACCTGACCCACTTCTTAGGGAAGTCTGCTGCCTCCTTGGTGTGCGGGTCAAAGATGTGAAGAGAAAACTCCCTGCCCTGGCACAGCCTTTGGATTATTACCCATTATTGATTTTTCAGGTGGGCAGCGATGAAATTGCAACCAGAAGTCTGAGGGCAATCAAGGGAGAATTCAGGGCCTTGGGACGAGTGGTTTGGGGATCAGGAGCACAAGTAGTGTTTTTCTCTATCTCTTTGGTCACAGGGAAAGACAAGGAAAGTAACAGGAAGAGCCAACAAATCAATACCTGGCTCCAAGCCTGGTGTTACTGCCAGAATCTTGGGGTTTTTGATCATAGGGCAATTTACATGGCACCAGGGCTACTTGAAAGACATGGAGTATGCCTGACAGAAAGGCGGGAAAGGATCCTCGGACAAGAGTTAGCAGGGCTCATTGAGAGAACTTTAAACTAGATTTGAAGTGGGAAAGGAGGAAAACCAGGCTTGACAGAGATAAGCCTGGGGGCGACACGCCGGTATCTGAGGGCTGGTCTGCTGACGACATCCTTCGGTCTACCATCTCAGTGGAGGCAGGAGATGGAGACCCTTGCGGCAGCATGGAGGCAAGGGTTAATGTGTTGGAGGCCACAGAAACCCCTGAAAATGGTCACGTAGGGATTAGGACTTCTCCCCCTGAAAAGGTGGCTGGATCAGTAACCCATCTGAAGTGCATCTACACAGCACGGGCAACAAACAGGTGGAGCTGGAAGCCATTGTGCACCAAGGGAAGTATGACATAGTTGCCATTATGGAAACATGGTGGGATTGTTACCAAAAACCAGTTCAGAAGAAACTCTCTAACGCTCAATTTAGTTTTAGAAAGCAGGTGTTATTTTATTCAATGCTGAGTGCATCGGGGATAGCTCCTCCTAATGCATGCACACCGAGAAATGAAAGAACACTCCTTGTATAATTAATAGAAAAATGAACTACCCGCCTCCCCGTTACGCATGCAATATAAGGTGACGTTCAACATGATTTGGATGGAGCGTTGAGGAACATAGTCATATATGTTTAGCATGTAGTCCTTTTTAGCTCATTATCATTTTTAGGAGTGTCAAAGGAGTGTTAACTGTAATATTAATTTCACGGTTAATGAAGCAACGATCTCACTTTGGGCACTGTGGCCTTGCTGAAACTTTTGATATTGTTTGCTCGGTCCTGCAGTCTATAGCCAAAACGTAACTGTTTTACAGCCTTTGAGGCTCCCTCCCTCAGTTGCTTCTCATGCCGATTTCAAAAGCCTCCTGCTCACAGGTGTCTGCACAACAGATAAGTGGGCACTGGCACTTTTTAATACTTTTAACCCTTTGCTTGCAATTTTCTCATTCATCACTCAAAGTCCAAATCATGCTTATATGAAGTATAGTATTAAATGAAGTATAGTATTAAATGGGGGGGGGGGGGGGGGTGTCTCTGTAGGAATCCTTGGAAATATAGGAATCTGGTATCATTTCCTCCCTTTGAAGCTTTCAAGAATTCTCTTGGAAGCCTCACCTCCACATCCTTCTATTTTTTTCTAGAATCCTTTTCATACAATTGATTATACAGCACAACATTACAGAGATACACACAAACACCATAGTTACCATTATAACTACTTATAATAAGTCATTTGATCCATTGAGATAGGTCCGGGGACCCAGATGTTATCTCTTCTCACAATTCCTGATATCCCCAAAAGTATCATCCTTTTGTATCTCATGCAAAACTTTAACCTGTTCCCAAATTGTTTACAGATTAGTTACTACCTTTTGAGTCTGGTCTATGTATATGCAGCAACTACTATTTACCATAGCACAGACTCCTCCTTGAGAAACTAGCATCATATGTAGAGCCATTCAGTTTAGAGTTGATACTTTCCAATTTCTGACACTTCTTTTTGTATTGGACTGAACTTCTTTATTTAATAATTTGGAATCCCTTTTCTGTAACTCTTGAAAGGGAGGTCAGATTTTCTATTAACACCCTATTTTCCAAGGCCATTAGGCCTGGTAGCAGGAAGCTTTGAAGTCCCCATCTGAATTCTACTGCTGTCGATGGTCCAGCCCAAGAATCTTCATCTGAATTTTTTATCCCTTTTAATCCTGTCCCAATATTTTGGTTTGATAGGGCTCTTTTTCCATGTAGGGCAAAGAGTCAAAAATCCTGAAGTTACTTGTTTAGTCACTGAGCTTCAGTGCAGATGAGCAGTCCAGTTTCCATCTGAGGTTACCCATACTGAATATCCCGGTGATGGAACGTCCTGTATGCAGTTGAAATTGGAATTTGGTTGCTTGTAACTGTTTAATAGGGACAATATGAAATTCAAGACTGATATATTACTGATCTTGATTGTAGTTGGATGCCTCCAATTTGCCTTGCTAACGTTGTGAAATGGTTTCTTACCCCAATTTATATACCACCCACTTTTCCCAATGTATTTCCAAAAGCCCCCTTATGGCCTAGTCGTTATGCCTGTCAGAAAGGGGGGAAAGGATTCTGGGACAAGAGTTAGCAGGGCTCATTGAGAGAACTTTAAACTAGATTTGAAGTGGGAAAGGAGGAAAACCAAGCTCGACAGAGATAAGCCTGGGGGCGACACGCCGGTATCTGAGGGCTGGTCTGCTGACGACATCCTTCGGTCTACCATCTCAGTGGAGGCAGGAGATGGAGACCCTTGCGGCAGCATGGAGGCAAGGGTTAATGTGTTGGAGGCCACAGAAACCCCTGAAAATGGTCACGTAGGGGTTAGGATGGGTCAAGTGTTTATGGGTAAGAATCAGAGGGAAGGCCAACAAGGCCAATATCATGGTAGGAGTCAGACCACCCAACCAGGATGAGGAAGGTAGATGAAATATTCTGTAGGCAGCCGGGAAAAGTCTCACGGTCGCTAGCCCTTGTTCTCGTGGGGAACTTCAACTTACCGGATGTCTGCTGGAAATACAACACAGCAGAGAGGAAAGGGTCCAAGAGGTTCCTGGAGTGTGTGGAAGATAACTTCCTCATGCAGCTAGTGAGGTAGCCAACGAGGGAAGGCGCCTTGCTGGACCTGTTGTTTGTGAACAGAGAAGTGCTGAAGACGACGGGAGACAAGCCCACCCTGTAGTGCAACAAGTCTCAACTTTATTTGCAAAGATACAGCTCTTTTATAGATACAATAATCAGGCTCATACATATTGCAAAAGCTAAGCTCATCATTGGTTCCCAATTACGTACGACCCCCCCCCCATTTCAACATGCTTCGGATGCTTGTGGCTGCTCAGCCCAAACCAGGCTCCTGATTTTCTCATCCTGTTATCATACCACTCTCTTGCTCTCACGGCCTTGAGCAGGAGTCCAGTAGCTTATCGCTTAGTGCTCACTGCCTAACCAGCTGTATTCTATCATGTCCTCTTTTCTCTAGCCAAGTCTCCACAAAACTCCCCACAGAGAAGGACTTGGTTGGAGGCTGTCTCGGGCATAGTGATGATGATGAAATAATTGAGTTCTTGATTCTCAGAGAAGCAAGGAGGGGGGTCAGCAGAACTGCTATGCTATACTCCCAGAGGGCAGGCTTTGTCAAACAACTTCCTAAACAGGTCAAAGTCCCTTGGGAGGCAGTCCTGAAGGGCAAAGGAGTCCAGGAAGGCTGGACGTTCTTCAGGAAGGAAATCTTAAAAGCGCAGGATCAAGCTGTCCCCGTGTGCAGAAAGATGAGCCGGTGGGGCAGAAGACTGTCCTGTCTGAACAGGGAGCTTCTGCTGGAGCTCAGGGGAAAAAAGAGAGCTTATGACCTTTGAAAGAAGGGACAGGCAACTCTTGAAGACTACAAGGACGTTGTGAGGTTATGCAGAAAGAAAATTAGATGGACCAAAGCCCAACTAGGACTTAAACTGGCCACTGCTATAAGAGACAATAGAAAATGTTTCTAAAAATGCATTAGCAACAAAAGGAGGGCTACGGAGAATCTTCATCCTTTAATGGATGCAGGGGGAAGCATAGTGACCAAGGATGAGGAAAAGGTTGAGGTACTTAATGCCTTCTTCGCCTCAGTCTTCAACAGTAAGACCACTTGTTCTCCAGGTACACAGCCCCCTGAGCTGGAAGACAGGGACGGGGAGCAGAATGAAGCCTCCTTAGTCCATAGAGAAATGGTACGCGACCTGATGCTGCTGCACTTTAACACACATGAGTCTATGTGGGCCGGATGGTAATGGGGGAGGGGCTGCAATAGTGGCCCCTGTAAGAAGTTGCTCAAACTTCTCCCCCGTCCCATCTAAGTCGGACCCACCTCTGGGGCTGAGCCAATTGGGTGCCTCTGCAATCAATTTTTGAGGAGAAGAAACCGGAAGAAGAGGGGTTGGAGGTCGTGGAAGGAGTGGGATAAGAGAGAAGCAACCATGCAGACCCCAAGGTCCATCGATGGGCCAAGGCCAATTGTCTGACGTTTAAGTGCCTGGTCCTGCGCTTGGGCCACAACAACCACAGGCAACGCTACGGGCTTGGGGAAGAGTGGCTGGAAAGCTGCCTAGGGGAAAAGGACTTGGGAGTGTTGGTTGACAGCACCTGAACATGAACCAGCAGTGTGCCCAGGTGGCCAAGAACGCCAATGGCATCCTGACTTGTATCAGAAATAGGGTGTCCAGCAGGACCGTGGAAATGATTATGCCCCTATACTCAGTGCTGATGAGGCCACACCTTGAGTGTTGTGTTCAGTTTTGGGAACCTCACTACAGGAAAGGCACTGAGATTCTGGAGCGTGTCCAGAGAAGGGCAACACAGCTGGTGAAGGGTTGTATTGGTTTTTGGCTGGGCCAGGTTTTTTTGGCAGCAGATGGGGCTACAGGGGTGGCTTCTTTAAACAAAAAGAGTTGCCAGAAGCTTTCCCTGTAGCTCATAGGATTAAGGCCAGTCATTTCTAAGATGGACCCTACAGCTGACCCAGGCCTGGCCAATTAGTCATGGAGGTAATGCCTCTGTGAATAATGTATTTGAGAAGGGGAAAAAGTTGCTGCGCAGTTGCTAGACTGCAGCAGCAACAGGGAGTGAGAATGTGAAAACATCTCCGCAGACACCAAGGTCAGTGGAGAAGGAGGGGGAGGAGGGAGCTTAGGCCCTGAAAGAAAGACTCCCCTGTGACCTATGGTGAGGCAGGCTGTCCCCCTGCAGTCCATGGAGGACCACCAGGGAGCAGAGATCCACTCGCAGCCCGTGGAGGACCCCGTGGGGGAGCGGGTGGATGCCTGAAGGAGGCTGTGACTCCGTAGGAAGCTCACCCTGGAGCAAGCTCCTGGCAGGACCTGGGAGCCCGTGGGGAGAGAGGAGCCCATGCCAGAGCAGGTTTGCTGTCAGGACTTGTGATCCTGTGAGGGACTCATGCAGGAGCAGTCAGCGCCTGAAGGACTGTTCTCCCGGTGGATGACCCCCGTTGGGGCAGCGTGTGAGGAGCTGCCCCCGTGGGAGGCCCCACGCCGGAGCAGTTCGTGAGGAACTGTATCCCATGGGAAGGACCCACGCTGGAGGAGTTCGTGAGGGACTGTCTCCCGTGGGGAGGGACCCCACAGTGTAGCAGTGGGAAGTGTGAGGAGGCCTCCCCCTGAGAAGAAGCAGCGGCAAAGTCCATCCGTAACGAACTGACCGCGACCCCCACCCCCCCATCCCATGTGCCACTGTGGGGGGGAGGAAGGAGAGTCCCGGGAAGAACGAGGGCTTTGGGAGGAGGTGTTTTTAAGATTCGTTTTTATTTCTCATCTCTCTGTTGTTATTGTTCCTTTAATAAATCAAACCTTTTTCTCCCCATGTTGAGTCTGTTTTGCCCGTGACACTAATTGCTGTGCGATCTCTCCGTCCTTAACTCACAAACCACTCGTTATCTCTCTCTCTCTCTCTCTCTCTCTCTCTCTCTCTCCTGTCCAGTTTAGGAGGGGGAGTGATTTTTATGACTTGGTGGACACCTGGCTAAACCACCACAAGGGTCTAGAGAACAAGTCTTATGAGGAGCGACGGAGGGAACTGCAGCTGTTTAGTCTGGAGAAGTGGAGGCTGAGGGGAGACATGATCACTCTCTAGGAGGTTGTAGCGAGGTGGGGGTCGGTCGCTTCTCTCAAAGAAAGAAAGAAAGGGAAAAAGGTATTAGATTGTATAGCATTTTAAGCACTTGATGTCTGTCATGATGCAATGTGGAATGTGTGTGCATGTATTAAAATTGAAAACAACAACAACAAAAAAACCTCTTTTCATTTGAAATATATTTTGTTAGTTTTCCTTAATTCTGTATTGATTTGCACCGTTTGGACTTTGGTTTCAGGACAACAGCCTTTAAGAAATACTGCTTTGTTCAGTTGTGGGGTCTGTAAGTTGGTAGAATGTTTCTTAAAAGCTGAATCCGTTCCTTTTACAGACTACACTGACACCACTAGCAGTGTGCTGTGTTGAGGGAAGGTTGGAGAGGGCAAAATAAGTTATTCTCATGGAGCATCACTCACCAGCATGCAAATATATCGTTTGAGGACCGAGACTGTGTTTTCAAGGTGCTTGGCTTCAGCTCACACTGTTGCTGTGTACCATTTTTCAAATTGTGTGAAAACTGATGAAATTCAGAGTAAATGTAAAAGGATTTAAAGTGAAATTTTGAAGTTGTTTCTTCCTTAGATCCCCCTCTATTTGCAAGGAGATGTTAGATGTAACTTTTTTTTTTTTTTTTTTTTTAACACGTGTATGTGTGTATGTACCTTTTCTTAAATAATTCCAGTCTTCCTCCTAGGGTTACCATCTGAATTACTAGGGTTTTATCTGAATTATTGCTCATGTGGTAGAAGGTCATAAGTAGTCCCATGACAGGGATTGGAGATTTATGTTAGTTTTTAATAACTAAGAGTTGCTTCGTGTGTTTGTATTAGGGTGAAAGGAAGGCTGCTCTCCATTACTATTTTTTTTACCCTTTAGTGCGCCAGCAGTTTTGCGTCTGCAGTAAAAATTGGGGAGGTTGGGGGAGGACAGTTCTGTTTTTCTTTCATGAATACATTAGCTAAAATACCGAAGCAAAAAAATTGGCTACAATTAAGTCCTGAGGCAGGGTGAATCTGAGCCCTGCTTGGGTCACGTTGAGAAGTAATGACTGTTAAATTTTGACTAGGTCAGCACTAGACAAGTGAAACAAATAAAAAGACAACCAAGTACATATATATCCCAGTGAAGTTACATCTGCAGAAGTAAAGTACTAGCAAGGGATGGTCTCTGGTGGTGAATTGACATGGTTTAGCAAACTGCTAGTAGCTGTGCTGAAAAGAAGTTGAAATAAAAAACTATTGCTATGGTAGCTTGCTACAGTAGTTTTTGTAGGGGTCAAGCTCCTGTAATAATTCACATAACCAACTCTTCCTTCACTGACGATGGGTCTGTGTTTGCATGAACCTGGATTTTTGTTCCCAAGGCCTAGTGCCTGACAGAGGTGAAGAGTGTTGAGAACCTCTGCCTTTTCAGCACTGTTGGTAACTAATTCACCTCTCCTGTTTAACAGTGGGCCAATATTTTCCTTCTGTTTCTGCTTGTTGTTTATGTACCTGAAGAACCCTTTCTTGTATTTTTTGACATCTCTGGCCAGTTTCAATTCGAGCTGAGCTTTTGCTTTTGTAACTGCATCTCTGCATGCCCTGGCAGTGCCCTTGTAGCTCCCAACAGGTGTCCATCTGCTTTTCCAACTCTGGTATGCTTCTCTCTTGATTTTGAGCAGATTCAGAAGCTTACAGTTCAGCCAAGGGAGTCTCTTGCTTCGCCTACTTCCCTTAACTTTAAAGGGGATGAACTGTTTTTGTGCTTCAAGGAGAGCGTTCTTGGAAAAACTCCCAGCACTCACTAGCTCCATTATTCTCCATGGAAGCTTCCCATGGAATCCCTCCCAATTGCTCTGAGCGAGCTGAAATTTGCTCTTCTAAAATCTAAAACCTTTGTCTTAGTACTAACCTTCAGTGTCCTCAGCAGGATCTCAAACTCCACAATATTGTGATCACTGTAGCCAAGGCTATCCCTAACCAAGATATTACAAAGCAGGTTTTCTTGGTTTGTGAGTAGCAAGTCGAGCAATGCCTCATTCCCGGTTGGTGCATCTAACATTTGTATGAAGAATGGTGTTCCCCAGGGCTCAGTGTTGGGGCTTGTTCTATTTAATATCTTTATCAATGATCTGGATGAGGGGATTGAGTGCACCCTCAGTAAGTTCTCAGATCACACGAAGCTGGGTGGGAGCGTAGATAGGGTTGAGGGCAGGAAGGCTCTTCAGAGGGACATAGACAGCATGGATCAATGGGCTGAGACCCAATTGTATGAGGTTTAACAAGGCCAAGTGCTAGGTCCTGCACTTGGGCCATGACAACCCCATGCAACGCTACAGACTTGGGGATGAGTGGCTGGAAAGCTGTGCAGTGGAAAAGGACCTGGGGATGTTAATCGACAGCTGACTGAACACGAGCCAGCAGTGGTGCCCAGGTGACCACGAAGGCCAATGGCATCCTGGCTTGTATCAGAAATAGGGTGGCCAGAGGGACCAGGGCAGCAATTATGGCCCCCCGTGCTCAGCACTGGGTGAGGCCACACCTCGAATACTGTGTTCAGTGTTGGGCTTCTCACTCCAAGAAAGATATTGAGGTGCTGGAGCATGTCCAGAGACGGGCAACAAAGCTGGGGAAGGGCCTAGAGAACAGGTCTGATGAGGAGCGGCTGAGGGAACTGGAGTTGTTTTAGTTAGGAGGTTTAGTTTAGGAGGCTGAGGGGAGACATGATCGCTCTCTACAACTACCTGAAAGGAGGTTGTAGTAAGGTGGGGGTTGGTCTCTTCTCCCAAGTAACAAGTGATAGGACAAGAGGAAACGGCCGCAAAGGTCTTGTCCAACCAAAATGATTCTATGATCCTATGATGGATGACATGTGAGCTGCTGTATTCTTCCACCGAACGTCTAGGTAGTTGAAGTCGCCCATAAAGAACCAGGTTCTGTTGACCTGAAGCGTGCTTAAGTCACCCAAATATTGCTTCGGTGGCCTTATCCTCTTAGCGTGGAGGTTGATAGCAGATGCCTACTTTAAGATCCCCGTCGGAGATGATGACTCTGATCCCGACGCGGAGGCATTTGATCGGACTTCCACAATTGTCGCAATTGACTTCTATACATTCAAGGTTCTCCTTAACTTAGAGCCAACTCCTCCTCTTCTCTTCCCGTCTTTACGAAGCAGCCTATTAGCCATCCATCGCGATCCTCCAGTGATATGAGTTGTCCCACCATGTTTCCGTTATACCTGTGATATCATATGATTTCCAGGAGCTGTAGCATCAGGTGGAAGATTTGCAAGAAACCGACAGTAGGCTCCGTAGTGTTGGAGGAGCAGAGATGGAGACTGATAGCTGGTTCCAAAATCATGTACCTGTATCAGACACCACTGAAAAAGAAACACCTTAGACCCTGGTGACCCGAAAGAGCAGGGCTCTGCTTCGTTGCCCACCATCCAGTGTCCCTACCAAAAATAAATGTGAGTCATTAACAATATGTTGTGGTTTTGCCCAGCCAGCAATGAAGCACCATGCCAGTCTCTTGCTCACTGCCCCCCCCATCCACCCCCACCCTCGTTAGGACGGCCGGAGGCCCCAGCGAAATGGGATGAAAAAAAGATAACCAAGGATCGAGACAAGGGCAGGGAGGGCTGACTGCCAATTACGGTTCCGGGCAAAACAGACTCTACTACTCGACTTAGAGAGGAAAGTAAGGAAAGTTTATTCTACTACCTACAAGAAACAGAACAGAACAAAAAGCAAAAAGAGAGTAGGATGATGAGAAAAAAACTGAAACCAGCACTTTAAGATCTCCCTGCCCCATCCCTCCTTTCTTCCCAGGCTCAGCTCACTGCTCCTGATATCTCTTCTTATACCTCCTTCTCCCTCAACGGCACGGGGGGGGGTAGGGAATGGGGGATGTGGTCAGTCTCTCACAGATGGTCTCTGCCGCTTCTTTCTTCTCAGAGGAGGATGAGTCCTCGCATTCTTCCCCTGCTCCAATATGGGGTCCCTCACACTGGACACAGTCCTTAATGAACTTCTCTGGTGTAGGTTCTTCCCAGCAGCTATGGCTTCTGCAAATATGAGGTCCCTCCCACGGGACACGGCCTCCTCTGGGCATAGTCACTACCCCTGGCACGGGGTCTTTAACGAAGTGCAAACAAATCTCTGCTTCACCAGTCCTCTCCACAGGATGCAGAGTCTCTGCTCCAGCACACCTCCTCCTCTCTTCCCTCGCTGACCTTGGAGCCCGCATGGTCACTTCTCTCTTCTCCAACTCCTTGCACCACCACCAGCCGGAAGAGAAGGAAAAAAGAACCAGAAGGAAGAGGAAGAACCCTCCTCTTCTGGCTTCTTCTTAAAAAGTGATTGTGGAGGCGCCTAATTGGCTTAGCCCCAGAAGCGGGTCTGACTCAGAGCTGGGGAGAGTTTTGAGCGACTTCTTACAGGAGCCATCTTTACAGCCCCTTCCCCCTTACCAGAAACGGCTCCACACAAAACCATGACACACATGAGCAAGGACTGGAAGGGGAAACCTCAGCAACCACTCCATCAGCAACAGGCACTGGGCACTGTAAAAAGTAGCAACATGTGCTCATAGTGGGTGACTCCGTGTGAAAAGGCACCGAGAGACCAATTTGTCAATCGGACAAGGAGTCGCACGAGGTGTGCTGCCTGCCGGGAGCCAAGATCCGAGACATGGCTGAGAGAGTGCCACGTCTTGTCAAGAATGCAGGCTGCTATCCTCTGCTGCTCTTCAGCCTGTACCTGAAGGCCTGTTTGCCCCATGGATGATCCATGTAGGGGCAGTTTGTGAAGAGCTGCACCCCTTGGGAAGGACTCATGCTGGAGCATTTCGTGAAGAACTGTAGCCCGTGGGAAGGATCCACATTGGAGAAGTTCATGGAGGACTATCTCCCGTGGGAGGGACCCCACACTGTAGCAGTGGGAAGTGTGAGGAGTCCTCCCTCTTAGAGGAAGCAGTGTCAAAGTCCACCTGTAATGAACTGACCGTAACCCCCATTCCCCTCCCCATCCCCCTGTGCCACTGGGGGGGAGGAGGTAGGGACCTGGGAAGAAGGGAGGTATGGGAGGAGGTGTTTTATGATTTGTTTTTTATTTCTCATTTCCCTAAACCAATTCTCCCCAAGTTGAGTCTGTTTTTCCCATGACGGTAATTGCTGAGTGATCTCCGTGTCCTTATCTCGACTCGTGAGCCCTTTTGTTATATTTCTACCTCCCCTGTCCAGTTTAGGAGGGGGAGTGACAGAATGACTTGGTGGGCACCAGGCACCAGTCCAGTTCTGGGTTCCCAGTTCAAGAGAGACGTGAAATTGTGGAGAGAGTCCAGCGCAGGGCTACCAGGATGGTCAGGGGACTGGAACATTTATCTCTCTGATGAGGAAAGGCTGCGAGACCTAGGGCTGTTTAGCCTGGAGAAGAGAAGGCTGAGGGGGGACCTTATCGACGCTTATAAATACCTAAAGGATGGGTGTCAAGAGAATGGATGGGGCCAGTTTTTTTTTCTGTAGCATCCAGTGACAGGACAAGGGGTAAAAGGGATAAGCTCTAGATCATCTAGTCCAAGCCCCCTGCTAAAAAGCAGGTCCACCTAGATCAGGTTCCACAGGAATGCGTCCAGGCGGGTTTCGAAGACCTCCAGAGAAGGAGACTTCTCACCCTCCCTTGGGCAGCCTGTTCCACTGCTCCGTCACCCTTACAGAAAAGTAGTTTATCCTTGCGTTTCAGTGCAACCTTTTGTGTTCCGGCTTCTTTCCATTACCCCCTGTCCTGTCACTGTATGCAACAGAAAAAAGGAATGTCCCAATCTCCTGACATCCACCATTTAGATATTTGTAAAAATTAATGAGATTCCCCCCCTCAGTCTCTTATCTAGACTGAACAGTCCCAGTTCCCGCAGCCTTTCCTCGTAAAGTAGATGCTCCAGTCCGCTCATCGTTATGGTAGCCCTGCGCAGGACGCTCTCCAGAAGTTCTCTGTCCCTCTTGAGCTGGGGAGCCCAGGACTGGACACAGTACTCCAGATGAGGCCTCACCAGCACAGAGCAAAAGGGGAGGGCCACGAAGGCACACTGCTGGCTCATGTTCAGTTTATTATTAACCAGAACTCCCGGGTCCCTCTCCGCAGAGCTGCTCTCCATCAGGTCAACCCCCGGCCTGTACCGGTGCATGGGGTTGTTCCTCCCGAGGTGCAGGGCTCTGCAGTTGCCCTTGTTGAAATTCATGAGGTTCCTCTCTGCCCAGCTCTCAAGGTGATCAATATCCTGATTGATAATAAACTAAATATGAGCCAGCAATGTGCCCTCGTGGCCAAGAAGGCCAATGGCATCCTGGGATGCATCGAGAAGAGTGTGGCCAGCAGGTCGAGGGAGGTTCTTCTCCCCCTCTACTCTGCCCTGGTGAGGCCTCATCTGGAGTCCTGTGTCCAGTTCTGGGCTCCTCAGCTCAAGAGGGACAGGGAAGTGCTGGAGAGAGTCCAGCGTAGGGCCACCAAGATGATCAAGGGTATGGAACATCTTTCATACGAGGAAAGGCTGCGGGAACTGGGGCTGTTTAGTCTGGAGAAGAGGAGATTGAGGGATGATCTTATTAACATTTATAAATATCTAAAGGGTGGGTGTCAGGAGGTTGGGACATCCCTCTTTTCTATAGTAGATAGTAACAGGACGAGGGGTAATGGGATGAAGCGGGAACACAAAAAGTGCCACTTAAGAAAAAACTATTTCACCGTGAGGGTGACGGAGCAGTGGTACAGGCTGCCCAGGGGGGTTGTGGAGTCTCCTTCCTTGGAGGTCTTCAAGACCCGCCTGGACATGTTCCTATGCGACCTGATCTAGGTGAACCTGCTTCTGCCGGGGGGTTGGACTAGATGATCTCTAGAGGTCCCTTCCAACCCCTACCATTCTCTGATTCTATGATTCTAGTATCTTGGTGAATGGCAGCAGAATCTTTCAGTGTATCAGCCAGTCCTCCCAGTTTGGGGCCATCAGGGAACTTGCTGAGGGTACACTCTGTCCCCTCATCCAGGTCGTTGATGAAGATGCTGAACAAGACTGGCCCCAGAACCGATCCCTGTGGAACTCCACTGGCCACAGGCCTCCGACTCGATTCTGTGCCATTGATCACCCCCCTTTGGGCTCTGTCATTCAGCCAACTCTCGATCCACCTCACCGTCCACTCATCCAAGCCACACTGCCTGAGCTTTGTGATGAGGATGTTATGGGAGACAGCGTCAAAAGCTTTGCTGAAGTCAAGGTAGATGACATCCGCTCTCCCCTCATCTAGACAGATAGTTATGCCCTCATAGAAGGCTATCAGGTTGGTCAAACAGGATCTCCCCTTGGTGAATCCATGTTGACTCCCCCTGATAACCGTCTTTTCCTTCATATGTTTAGTAACAACACTGAGGATGAGCTGTTCCATCACCTCTCCAGGGATGGAGGTGAGGCTGACCGGCCTGTAGTTTCCCGGGTCGTCCTTGTTGCCCTTTTGGAAGACTGGAGTGACATTGACCTTCCTCCAGTCCTCAGGCACCTCGCCTGTCCTCCGTGATTGTTCAAAAACAATGGAGAGCAGCTTAGCAAGCACATCAGCCATCTCCCTCAGCACTCTTGGATGCATGCCATCAGGTCCCATTGACTTATGAGCCTTAAGCTTGGCCAACAAGTCTTTAATCTCTTCCTCTTCCACCCAGGACAAGTCCGCTGTTGTCCCGACCATCCTACTATCCTTGCTGGACTGGGCTTCCCGTGGGCCGGCCTTGGCTGTAAAGACCGAAGCAAAGAAGGCATTCAGTAGTCCAGCCTTCTCTGTGTCTTCTGTCACCAGCGCACCCTCTGCGTTCAGCATGGGGCCCACATTCTCCCTAATATTCCTTTTGCTGGTGATATACCTGAGAAAACCCTACTTATTTTCTTTTACTTTCCTGGCCAGGTTGAATCCTAAAAGGGCTTTAGCCTTCCTGGTTGCACCCCTGCATGCTCTGGCAATGTTCCTATACTCTTCCCAAGAAATCAGGCCCTGTTTCCGCCTCTCATAGATTTCTGTCTCCTTCTTGAGTTATCCTAGCAGCTCTTTGTTCATAGTGTGTTTTGCCTAGTGTCATGGTTTGACATGATAGCCTTTTCTGGTAAGGGGGAAGGGGCTGTAAAGATGGCTCCTGCAAGAAGTTGCTCGCAACTCTCCCCAGCTCTGAGCCAGACCCACTTCTGGGGCTGAGCCAATTAGACGCCTCCATGATCACTTTTTAAGAAGAAGCCGGAAGAGGAGGTTTCTTCCTCCATCTTCTTCCTTCTTCTGCCCTTTTTCTTTTCTTCTGGCTAGTGGTAGTGCAAGGAGTAGGAAGAGTGAGAGAAACAACCATGCGGACTCCAAGGTCAGTGAGGAAAGAGAGGAGGAGGTGTGCTGGTGCAGAGACTCCCCTGCATTCTACGGAGAGAACTGGTGAAGCTGAGATTTATTTTCATTTCTTTAAAGACCCCGCATCGGCAGTAGAGACTCATTTTGATAATGAGCCCGCATCAGGGGCAGAGACTCATTTTGCTAAAGCTGGCCCCAGACCAGGGGCAGCGATTCACTTCATTAAGGCCCCCGAGCCAGGGACAGTGACTATGGCCAGAAGAGGCCGTGTCCCGAAGGAGGGACCCTTTATCACTATGTCCGGAGCAGGCCGTGTCCCGAGGAAGGGACCCAATATCCACAGCTGTAACTGTGGGAAGGAACCCACGACAAAGCAGCTCATTAAACTTATGCCCGGAAGAGGCCTTGTCCCGAGAGAGGGACCCTGTAACTGCAGAAACTGCAACCATGGCAAAGAATCCACACCTGAGATATTCACCAAGGACTGCGTCCCGTGTGAGGGACCCTGTATCGGCAGAAGCCGCAGCTGCTGGGAACAACCCACACCAGAGAAGTTCGTTAAGGACTGTGTCCCGGAGCAGGGGAAGAATGCCGGGAGTCGTCCTCATCTGAGAAGACAGAAGCGGCAGAGCCCATCTGTGAGAGACTGACCACATCCCCCACTCCCTGCCCCCCTGAGCCGTTGAGGGGGGAGGAGGTAGAGATATCGGGAGCAGTGAGCTGGGCCCAGGAAGAAAGGAGGGATGGGGGAGGGAGATCTTAAAGTGCTGGTTGCAATTTTCTCGTCATCCTACTCCCTTTTTGCTTTTATTCCATTCTGTTTCTCGTAGAATAAACTTTCCTACTTTCCTCTCTAAATCGAGTACTGGAGTCTGTTTTGCCCAGAACTGTAATTGGCAGCGAGCCCTCCCTGCCCTTGTCTCAATCCACAACAACCTTGCTTATCTTTTTACTCCCATTTCGCTGGGGCCTCCGTCATCCTAACGAGGGTGGGGGTGAATGGGGTCACCGAGCGAGAGACTGTCGTGGTGCTGCTGTGCTAGCTGGGCCAAACCACGACACCTAGGGTTCCTCATGACTGTTACTGTTGGTTTAAATCCATTACATTTCTCAGAGGAAAGTCCTTTGATATACAGACTATTACAGCTATTTGAGTTTCAAGAGTATTGTGTTATGCAGTGCTGCTTGTATGGTCTCAGCAACCTATAGCGTATCTTGGTTTGTGGTGGTTTAGCCCTGGCTGGGTGTCAGGTGCCCACCAAGTTGTTTTATCACTCCCCCTCCTAAACTGGACAGGAGAGAAAGAAATATAACTGGTTGATCATAAACTAGACCTGAGCCAGCAATGTGCCCTTGTGGCCAAGAAGGCCAATGGCATTCTGGGATGCATCAAGAAGAGTGTGGCCAGCGGGTCGAGGGAGGTTCTCCTCCCCGTCTGCTCTGCCCTGGTGAGGCCTCATCTGGATTCCTGTGTCCAGTTCTGGGCTCTCCAGCTCAAGAGGGACAGGGAACTTCTGGAGAGAGTCCAGCGTAGGGCTACCATAACGATCAGGGGACTGGAGCATCTACCTTATGAGGAAAGGCTGCGGGAACTGGGACTGTTTAGATAAGAGGAGACTGCAGGGGGAATTCATTAATATTTACAAATATCTAAATGGTGGTTGTCAGGAGTTTGGGGCATCACTTTTTTCTGTACTGTCCAGTGACAGGACACTATCTGGCTGACAGAGATTGCTTTGGATTTTGGTATTATCTTTACTGGGGAATTGTTTCTTTTTAAATGTTTACAATACAAAATTTTAAATTATTTTTCTTGTGTGGTGTCATATTTCCAATATTTTCCCTCATGATATCTCTAAAGTATGGTAGTATTTAACCTAATGAGGAATTTGATTATAGTTTAAACTCCGTGCCATTGTAAAATTTAGAAAACGAAATGTTTCTATATTTTTGAATAATCCTGAAATGAATGTTTAACTTTACATATTATTATATTTAAATATGTTAAATCTAGTGTGAATGAACATACAGGTGGAATAATCCTGTGTCTCGAGAATATGTTACGGTTAAACAAATTCAGTGTGTCTTTGTGGGGAATTTTACTGCTATTATTTTAACAGTATAAGATGGTCTACATGGATTTGTATTATGTGTGACAGCATACTTTTGGTTTTCCAGTTACTTTTATAAACTTTTAATCAAGTATTTTGTAATATTTTGTATATAGTTTGTCCAAATCACAACATGAAATATCATTTGTAAGTACTTCCTAAAAGATACTATTTTTCCTGTATTGTTTTTATGAAAAAAATGGAGTTTATATTTCCTCTGAAGAAATGCATGCCCATAAAGAAATAACTGGGGGACACATACTCTGTTGATCTAAAAAGACTAAAACCAAGTTGTGTGTATACACAAAAGTATTTGGGGTTTGATAGAGCTAAGTAAGGGTTTGTGTGGGTGAGAAATACCCTTCTTTGACTGCTCTACATTAATCATTAATGTTCTCCCCTGCTTCTACTCTTTCCTCTCTCAGTCCTCCTCCCCTCCCCTTTTTAAGGTTTAGTAAAAAGTGTCTGATTAAAATCTGAATTTTCATTCCCGATTTCTTTAATCCAATGCATTCACCTGTATGCTATTCATGTGTCTGGGCTAACTTGATTTATAGGTGAAACTAAAGTCTTTTTAATCTGACTTTTAAAAAATGTATTTAATTAGCCATTGTGTAATATCCTGTTAACTTTTAATTGCAGCCAATCAGATGATGATTCTGGGTCGGCATCAGCTTCTGGATCTGGTTCAAGCTCTGGAAGCAGTAGTGATGGAAGTAGCAGTCATTCAGGTAGCAGTGACTCTGAGTCTGGTTCAGAGTCAGGCAGTCAATCAGAATCAGAGTCTGACACACCTAGAGAGAAGAAACAAGTTCAAGCTAAACCACCAGCAAAAGCTGATGGATCTGAGGTAAACCAAAACATATAAATTAACCCTTTGTGGGGAGAAAAACCCTACCATGCGGAGTAGTAGTTACAGGAACAGTTTTAATTTAAACAAACAGAACTCCCATAATTTTTACCTGGAATTTTAACTTGATTGGGTTAGTGCACATGCTTAGCTCTTAGCTCTCATAACAAACATTGGACTCTCTAATTCTCATCTCTGTAAATACCAAAAGTTTGACAATTATCTAAATTTTACCACCCAGAAGCACCTATTAACTTGTTGCCACACGTGATATTATTTCTAACGTTTTTTAAAAGTTATCTCACCAGTACTTAGTTTCTTCATATCAATAAATGATTGTATGACAATTTCAGGCTTAGATACGACATATTTTCTGTATAGAGAAAAAGTCTGCCAAATTTAGAAAAAAAGTGGTGTTTAGAAATCTCTTAAATTCAATGGATAAAAGTTACCTGAACTCTCCTCTGTTTCTCTGTGTAATATGGCCTTAATTTTGATGATATATAATATATATGAAAGGTAATAAAATATTTCCTACCATAAGATTCAAAGACTGTTAAGGATTGTTTTTCTGTGGGTTTTTTTGTTGTTGTTGATCACGTTCATGCTTTTGATAGTGTCTCTCACAGTATCTTGCTGGACATTTTGTCCAGCATACAGCTAGGCAAGTCCATAATACAATGGGTGAGTACTTGGCTGACAAGTTGGACTTAAAAGTTCTAGTAAATGGGGTTACATCAAGCTGGCAGCCAGTCA
The DNA here is from genome assembly GCF_028858725.1 of Colius striatus. Taxonomy (NCBI): domain Eukaryota; kingdom Metazoa; phylum Chordata; class Aves; order Coliiformes; family Coliidae; genus Colius; species Colius striatus. The sequence goes on from NC_084789.1 coordinate 1,303,052, forward strand.
CCAGTGGGATTCCCCAGAGCTCAATTTTAGGGCCAGTGCTCTTTAATGTTTTAATAAATGATCTGGATGCAGGAATGGAATGTACATTAAGTGAGATTGCCAACGATACTAAACTAGGAGGAGCTGTGGATTCTCTCAAGGGTAGAGAGGCCTTACAGAGAGATCTGGATAGACTAGAGAGCTGGGCAATCATCAACCATATGAAATTTACCAAGAATAAATGCTAGTTTCTCCAGCTGAGATGAGATAATTCTAGTTATATGTACAAATTGGGGAATGAGAGGCTGGAGAGCAGCCCCACAGAAAGAGATCTGGGGGTTTGAGTTGACGGCAAGTTGAATATGTGTGCCCTGGCAGCCAAAAGGGACAACTGTGTCCTGAGGTGCATCAAGCACAGCATAGCTAGTTGGTCAAGGGAGGGGATTGTCCCACTCTACACTGCACTGGTGCACTCCACCTTGAGTACTGTGTGTGGTTTTGGGTGCCTCAGTATAAGAAGAACATCTAACTATTAGAGTGTGTCCAGAGGAGGGTGACCAAGATGATGAAAGGCCTCAGGGGCAAGATTTATGAGGAGAGGCTGAGGTCAGTTGGGTTGTTCAACTTGGAGAAGACTGAGGGGTGACTTCATCACAGTGATTTTATATACTTCGGTATTCCTATATGAAGCAAAAATATATCAGCTAAGTGACCTGAAAGGATTTATCTAAATTTTTAAAAAGTTATCTTAATAATACAGAGGCTTGCACAATTATTGTTATACTTACTGTAAAAATTGTGCTGGCAATTCTCATATAACAGTCCTTTCTGCAGAAGTCTCACTACTTCAAAATGCTATCCAATATTATTAATGCATGTTGTATTTTATAATGATTTTTTTAATTATTAATAAAATTGAGATCCATCTTAATAGTAATGCTGCTCATCTTAAGAAAAGTAAGCATGTGGTAAACTTTAAAGATTCAGTAGGTTTAAATGACTCTTGTATCTGAATTCCAATTCAGTTTTGGAAGTCCAGTCCAAGTATACTTGCTGTGCAGAGATCAGCAGCGCTCAAGAAGCAACAACATCAGAAGGCAGCCTCATCAGACAGTGGTTCAGAAGAGGTGAATAACATATAAGTTAGTAAATAAAGTGGAAACATTCATGTCTCATTACCCCATACGTTAGAGTAAAATTTTGTAGAGCCATTTTCTGTTCTCTGAAGAGTGTGTATGTGTGTTTAAAAAGTCTGGATTTAGTTTATAAAAGTAATTGTCAACTGATATATTTATAAGGAAACATGAGGGGGAAAATATTTAGTTGCATGTTTTCAGGTGAGTTGTGCCAAAATTATGACACTTTGGATTTATATTTTTACCTAGATATTCTGTGATGTATGGACAAAATTTTCAAGTCACTTGCATTGTATTCCTGCCTTCTGAGTTCTATAAAGACAGTTAAAAATACTAAAATACTTTTCCACTATTGTTTCTATATAAACAGTATACGGAGTAGAAAACTAGATTTTTGAAACTTTTGTAACAGTTATAAAAGAATTCTTGTATTTTAAGACTCATACTTCAATTTTAGAGATTTTTAAAACCTAAACCACAGGCTAAACAAAATTGACTATGCAGTAGGAATATCTATTAAAGACACTAGTGACTATGAATTAGAATTTATTTTAAAGAATATTTCCTTCATTATAAAAATTTTAAAAAGGTAAGCATTGTGATCACAAGTCTTTAGTCATTACTCTGGGTGTCTTTTTTTTTAGTCAGATTTAACTGCTCATTGTTAAATCTAAACAAAGGAGTTAATCATATATAGTTGAAATATTAATTTATAGCTTTTGCTACATACCCTGAAGTTTCTTTCAGGATAAAAATATTCTAAAATCAATCTTTATGAAATTGACTTTAGGAAAATACTTTTAAGAGGGTTCATTGATTTATTATTTTTTGTTTATGAGTGGAGAGAGAAGAAACATGCACACTTCTCAACATTTTCTTAGCAGTGTTTAAAGGTGAGATGAGATGAAACATGACAGAGATTTCAAAGGGCAGGAAATTCAATTAGGCTTTTGATAAAACCTTCATCTTGATTTATTAACTTGCAGCAGTCTATGACTATATGTAGGCACAATTATTATATTTTAAGACAGATTTTTTGTAGTGTTTTCTAGAGTTCTGCTGACATGGTATATTCATAGATGGAGAAATATGAAATCAATAGCAAGCCTGATCTTATTCAATATCATTGGGTATGCTGAGGAGGATAAGATATGAATATGTTTTCAGTTTGAAAGTGGGAGCTGAATTATCTTTTTAATACTAAAAATACTTCTTTTTTTGTGGTAATGAATCCTATATACTCTTTTATTCATCTGCAGGATTCATCGAGCATTGAAGATTCTGCAGATAACTCTTCCAGTGAAACCAAGAAAAAAAAACATAGAGAGTAAGATGTTTTTCATCAATAATAGAAATTTTTGTTTTAGTGACATAATACTTCACTTCTCTGTACTTGAAATACACAATATTGTGCTTCTCAACTTTGATTAACAATCTGTAATATTTTAAAGTAAATACTCTCAAAGGAACATATATATCACTATTCATTTCTGGGCAAAAGACACTGTATAACCTACAGTGTTATTGAAAAAAATCACCACTTTTTATTTTTAAAGTAGTCTTATTGACGATGTATTTTTGAGCTGAAGGTCCTCTGTGAAAATTATCGAAGAAATGTGAAACTGCTCAAGTAGGGTGTCTCAGACAAAATTTAAGTTGGAATCCCGTAGTTAATGCCAAATTTTTTAAACACTTTAGAGACAAAATTATTACAGGCTAGTCAATAAAGCAAAGTTGAAATTGAACTAGTTTTAAGCTATAGATCAAAAAGTGTGTGAAAAAGGTTATACCTTCTCATTGGTAGTGACCTCCAGGAAGGTTGAGGGGTTTTGTTTCGGTTTTGTTTGGAACTTTGTGGATTTTGGGTTTGTGGAGTTTTTTTATGAACAGTATATAGAAATTGAATTTTCTAATTCCTCTTCTCCAGTTAATTGCATCATCTCAATATTCAGGGTTGCCAATATAATATCTTCAAGAAATGTGAGGAGGGGAAGCTTGCTATCAAATAACCTCATATATCTAGTGCTTCAATCTTGATTTATACCTATTTTGAACAAGTGATTGCAGTTGTTATCAGACATGCAGATCAGATTTATCTTTATAACTTACTGCAGGATCTAAGCTCTAGAGTATGGTGTTTTAAATGTTGTCTATATCTCCAAATAAATACAGGTCATGGATTTTCATAGGGTGGGGGAGAAGGTTGACTTGGGGTGGGTTTTTTTTAATTTACTGCTTGCAGAAAAAAAAATCTTTTACAGAAATAGATGATTCTTTAGTATTTCCAAGACACACACATATATTGACCTCAATGAAAATGTAACTTCTAGGACCAATGCATATTTGAATGGAAGAACTGTCAAAGCACTGATTCTTAGGCTTCCTTAACCTGAAATTTAATTAAAATATCTCTGAGTAATATTCCACCTTTGAAGGACTGTTTTGAGCATCTTGGTCAAAGATCCCTAAATCTGATAACAGATAGTAGTATAAAGATTTAGCAACTTTTTAAGAATGCATGTCACACTTTTCTTCCCTCCCAAGCTATTAAATTTCTCTGTACAGAGTCTGAGGTAAGATGCTGTTGATCAGCAGGTATATTTTTCCTATTGCAAAGTAAATTATCTCAGCTAAGCAGGAGCACAGAGATATTGCCACTGGAAGTCACAAGTGACTTATTCATAGTATTATGCATGAGTGTGAAGCACTGATTTGGAAGCTCAGTGGGGACTTTTGGGAGCCAATACCTCTCAGATTGTCATGGTTCAAGTCTTTCTGTATGTTTCTCAAATCTGATTCTGCATTATTTTTGGTTCCGGTGCTGAAGTTGATAATTATTCACGAGGCACAGGGAACATGGCTATTAAAGAATTTTGTGTTCTGCAAAATATAATGTTATAGAGTTTTTTGTCTTGAGCATAGGTAAGTTCCAGTAAATATGTATCTTTCCAGCTAAACTGTTGTTAAGTACTTCAGATTTATTGATGTCACATTAACTCAATTATTAAAACTGTAATTTATACAGAAATCCAGATTTTGTTTGATTTTTTTTTACATCTACCTCTTGATAACAGAAAACTTAATTCAACTCCCTTTGAAGCCATTGGGTATTTTTGCCTGTTATCCATTCATGATAAGTTTCTATACTTCCAGCTGAAATGACTATTATAATATTTTTATGTCTGTGAAGAATGTTGAAATTAAAGTGGCAAACCTGCAGTGAATACCTGATTTTAAAACAAAACAAAGAAAAAAAAATTAAAATAACCTAATGTGAGTTACTATTTGTCTCAATATGTACAGTGAAGACTGGCAAATGTCTGGGTCAGGATCAGTATCAGGAACTGGTTCTGATTCTGAATCAGACGAAGATAGAGAGAAAAGCAGTTGTGAAGGTAGTGAATCTGACTATGAGCCACAAAACAAGGTCAAAAGCCGGCAACCTCCAAGCAGGTAAGAAGTCTTGCATTTTAGATACTTTGGTACAATTTCTCAATTCATGATCAAGTATTGTACTACTATACAAACAAATGAAAACATTAATATTTATTACAGAACTTGAAGTCTTTTTTAAAGCTACAAAAGATGTTATCATACCAGTGGCTGAATACCTCTTTCCTGTCTGCTCCAACTGAAAGTGGTATAACTGAGCAGTCATGAAATATATGTATTCAGAACCAAGTAGAGAAAGCTTGCAGTTATCCATGTTGAAACCCCACTGTTGTGTTGTATCCTATTGTCTTAAAGAATTGAGCCAAAAAGCGGCAAAACGATTGCAGGACAGAAAAAGAGACAGCTTGATTCATCAGATGATGATGACTATGACAAGAGAGGATCTCGTCGCCAGGCAACAGTCAATGTTAGTTACAAAGAAGCTGAAGAAACCAAGACAGATTCTGATGACTTATTGGAAGTTTGTGGAGAAGATGTCCCACAGCCTGAAGAAGATGAATTTGAAACTATAGAGAAGTTTATGGATAGTCGAATTGGCCGAAAAGGAGGTATTTTTTTTATCAGCATTTTTAAGATGCTTCAGTGCATTGTGGTGCCAATGTAAACAGCAGTTTTTCTCAGCTGTAGATAACCCATGATGTTTGTGAAGAATAAGTTTAAAAATACTGGAAAGCAATCTTATTTTTGTTTTCATACTCATAAGGATGTTTCTTTTGTAAGCCTTATAGAGTAAAACATAGAACTTTAGCTAATTAATGCAAAAATAAAAATGAAGTAGAATGTACCTCCATATTGCATAAAAGCATACCATACCGTTACATCACTATTTATACAGTTTATTGATCCCTGATAAGTATAAACTGTATACAAGGAAGTGGAGAAAAAGTAGACTGGATAGGACAACTAACTAGTAGCCTGAATGCTGAAGGATGATATTGGGAAGACTGAACCATTGAGATTTTAACTTCAGTTATTCTTAAACAAATAATCCCAATACAGTGCAATGGATGGTGGAATCTAAAATTTCAGTGGTGTGCTTGCATATACATTCTAGAAGTAATTTTATGAATGATGATTAATGGCGTCATATTTCCAGCAGCTGGTGGGATGCAGTGTCCTGCTTATGCGATTTGTTTGGTTTTTTTAGCCTGCAAATTAGGGATCTGATTATAGAAAACTTGGGTCTACTCACAGTTCATAACTGCTTTTCTTCATTAGTTATACCTGATCTCTAGATTTTCTGACCTATCTCAGAGCTTGTACTCTCTTTCCTCTCAACTTTATTTTCCCATACAGTCCTAAATTCCAGTGTATTCTTACTCTAGCCCCTTACTCCAAAGCACAGTGCCACCGCTGTGTTAAAAGCCTTTTTGACTAGGTTTCTTATATTCTGCATGCCCAGATGTTACTGCTTGTGCTGTCCTTTGCTATTGCCATGCTCTGTTGCTATATCTTCCCTGCATCTGATTGGGTCCACTTCCTTATTTGAATCTCCTCACAGAAATTAGCCTGTTTCCTGCTGCTAGTGTGCTTCAGCTGCAATACTGATGGTATTCAATTAAAAAGTACCCCATATAAGATTCCAAAGATGTGAAGTAGTAAAATGAGTTTAGGAAGAAACGGTTCAAGAGCAGCCCATCCAAAGGAGCAGGAAGTCAGGCTAAAATGCCAGTAGGACTGCATGGATACAAGGAGCTCCTGGCAAAACCCAAAACCAAAAAAGAGGTATACAGAAGGTGGAAGCAAGGGCCAGTAACCTGGAAGGAATACAGAGACACTCCAAGCGTGAAAAGATGCAGTTAGGGAAAGCCAAAGCCCACTTGGAATTGAAACTGGTGGGGTCACAAGCAATAAGAAGGGAAAATGTGGACATGCTGTTGAATGGGGCAGGGTCCTGGTCATGGAAAAGGACATGGAAAATACTGAGGCACTGAATGCCACCTTCCCCTCAGTATTTACTAGCAAGGTCGACCTTCAAGAATCCCTGGCCCCTGAGACTAGGGGAAAGTTTGGAGCAAGGAAGACATATACTTAGTAGAAGAGGATCAGATCAGGGAATATTTAGGCAAACTGGACGTACATAAGTCCATGGGACCTGATGGGATGCACCTACAAGTTCTGAGGGGACTTGGCAGATGTCCTTGCAAGTCCATTCTCAATAAGCTTTGATTGATCATGGCAACTGGGAGAACACTTCCAGGGATGGGGCATCTACAACCTCTCTGAGGAAAGTGTTCTAGTGTTTCACCATGCTCATCATAAAATGTTTCTTTATATCTATTCTGAATCTACCTTCTTTTAGTCTAAAACCATTACCCCTTGTCCTATCGTAACAGGCCCTACTAAAATGTCTATCCTCATCTTTCTTTAAGCCCCCTTTAATTATTGAAGGACTACAATAAGGTCTTCCCCAAGCCTTCTCTTCTCCAGACAACCCCAACTCTCTCAGCCTGTCCTCATAGGAGAGGTGTTCCAGCCCTCTGATCATTTTTGTGACACTTCTCTGGACCTGCTCCAACAGGTCCATATCTTTTTTGCACTGGGGACCCCAGAGATGAATGCAGTGCTCCAGTAGAGGTCTCACAAAAGTGGACTAAGGAGCAAAATCACCTCCCTCAACCTGCTGACAATGTCAAACACCTTACTGAAGTCCAGATAGATGTCATCTGTAGCTCATTCCTTGTCCACTGAGGTAGTCACTCCGTCATAGAAGGCCACTAGGTTGGTCAGGCAGGGCTTGCCCTTGGTGAAACCATGCTGGCTGTCTCGAATCATAGAATCATTTTGATTGGGACTTTTAAGATCAAGTCCAACAACTAACCTAACACTGTCAAGCTCACCACAAAAACATGTCCCTCAGCACCTCATCTACGCATATTCTAAATATCTCCAGGGGTGGTGACCACCACTTTCCTGAACACCCTGTACCAATGTTTAACAAGCATCTCACTGAAAAAGTTCTTCCTATTCTCCAATCTAAACCTCCCCTGGCCCAGCTTGAGCCCACATCCTCTTGTCCTGCCATTCATTACTGGGGAGAAGAGACCAATCCCCACCTCACTAAAACCTCTTTTCAGGTAGTTGTAGAGAGTGATCGTCTCCTCTCAGCCACCTCTTCTCCAGACTAAATAATCTCATCTCCCTCTGCCGCTCTTCATAAGATTTGTTCTTCAGACCCTTCACTAGCTTCATTGCCCATCTCTGGACACACTCCAGCACCACAATGGCTTTCTTGTGGTGAGGGACCCACAACTGGACACAGTATTCAAGGTGCGACCTCACCAGCACTGAGTACAAGGGGACAATCACTTCCCTGGTCCTGCTGGTCACACTATTCCTGATAACAGGCCAGGATGTTATTGGCCTTCTTGGCCACCTGGGCACACTGCTGGCTCATGTTCAACTGGCTGTCAATCAACACTCCCAGATCCCTCTCTGCCTGACAACTTTTCAGCCACTCTGCCTGTAGCATTGCCTGGGGTTGTTGGGGCCCAAGTGCAGGACCTGGCACTTGGGCTTGTTGAACCTCATACAATTGACCTCAGCCCATTGATCCAGCCTATCCAGGTCTCTCTGAAGGGCCTTCCTGCCCTCAACTCTATCTCCACACCTGCCCAGCTTGGTGTCATCAGAAACTTACTGAGGGTGCACTCCCTTCATCCAGATCATCAATAAAGATGTTTAAATAGAACAGGCCCCAGCACTGATCCCCGGGGAACACTACTGGTGACTGGACACCAATTGGAATAAACTCCATTCCCCACAACTCTTTGGACCCAGCTATCTAATCAGTTTTCCACCCAATGAAGAGTGCATCCATCCATGTCATGGGCAACCAATTTCTTCAGGAGGATGCTGTGGGAGACTATGTCAAAGGCCTTACTAAAGTTCAGGAAGACCACATCCACCGCCTTTTCCTCATCCACTAAGCAGATCATCTTGTCACAGAAGGAGATGATTGGTCAAACAGGACCTGCCCTTCATAAAGCCATGTTGACTGGGCTTGAATCCTTGATTGTCTTCTATGTGCCTCACAATGGAGCTCAGGATGATCTGTTATGATCTGATAATCTTCCCTGGCACCAAGATTGGGCTGACAGACTTGTAGTTCCCCAGATGCTCCTTCTGGCTCTTTTTGTAGATGGATGTTACATTTGCCAATCTCCAGTCCACTGGGACCTCCCTGGTGAGCCAGGACTGCTGGTAGATGATGGAGAGTGGCTTGATGAGTACTTCCGCCAACTCCCTCAGCACTTTTGGATGGATCCCATCTGGCCCCATGGACTTATATGAGTCAAGATGGAGCAGCAGTTCGCACACCATTTCCCCTTGGACTAAGGGGACTTCATTTGGTCCCCTGCCCTGTCTTCCAGCTCAGTGGGGCGGGTGCCTAGAGAGCAACTGGTTTTACTATTAAAGACTGAGATAAAGAAGGCATCACCTCCATGTCCCTTAATATATCTTCTAGGAAGATCTGTTTCATCATCTTCCCAGACACAGAGGTGAGGCTGACTGGTTGGTGGTCCCCAGAGTCCTCCTTTCTACCCTGTTTAAGAATGGATGCAATGTTTCCCTTTTTCCAGTCACTGGGGACTTTGCCTGACTGACACAACTTTGCAAATATGATGGAGAGTGGCTTGGTGACTACATCAGAAAATTCTGGGATGCATCTTTTCAGGTCCCATAGACTTATGTATGTTCAGGTTCCTCGGGTGGTCACAAAGCTGACCTTCTCTTACAGTGGGAGGGACTTTGCTCCCTCAGTACCTGTCTTGAGATCTATCTCAAGGTCACTCAAGAGGTGTGGGAAAAGAGGTTGCCAGTTAAGACTAAGGCAAAATTGTCGAGTACCTCAGCCGCCTCCTCATCTGTTGTTACCAGTTTGCATGTCACTCCTATCTGCAAGAAGGAGGGCCCAGGGAACTACAGACTGATCAGCTTCACCCTAATTCCTGAGAAGGTCATTAACCAGCTAATCCTGGAAACCATTTCCATGAAAGACAAGAAGGTCATCAAGAACAGTCAGCATGGCTTCACCAAGGGGACTACCAATGACCAACTTGATAACCTTCTGCAATGAAGTTACTGGCTTGGTAGATGAAGAGAGCAGTGCACTTAGCCTACCTGGACTTCAGGAAGACCTTTGACACTTGCCCATAAAATTCTCATAGAGAAGCTGTTGATGCATGGGCTGGATAAGCAGACAGTGAGGTGGATTAAAAACGGGCCCAGGGTTTGAATGTCCAGGCCCAGAGGATGATGATCAGTGGCACGAAGTCTAGTTGGAGGCAGGTAACTAGCAGTGTACCCCAGGGTTCGATACTGGGTCCAGTTCTGTTCAATGTCTTCATTAATGTTCTGGATGATGCAGCAGAATGCACCCTCAGCAAGTTCGCAGATGACACAAAGCTGAGAGCCGTGGCTGAGAGGCCAGAGGATTGTACTGTCATCCGAAGGGACCTCAACAGGCTGGAGAAGTGGACTGACAGGAAACTCATGTAGTTCAACAAGGAAAGTGCAGAGTTCTGCACCTGGGGGGAACCACTCCATGCATCAGTACATGCTGGGGGACTGCATAGCTGGAAAGCAGCTTTGTGAAAGAGGCCCTGGGAGTCCTGGTGAACACTGGATTGAACATTTTGGAACAGCCTGCCCAGGGAGATGGTGTTTAAGAGATGGTTGGATGTTGCACTTAGGGAAATGGTCTAGTGGTTGATAGGGCTGGGACAAAGGCTGGACTTGATGATCTTAAATTAAAGGTCTCTTTCAGCTGAAATGATTCTACAATTCTATGAGCCAGCAGTATACCTTTCTTGCAAAGACAACTAATGTTATCCTGGGCCGCATTAGGCAAAGTTGAAGGAGGTGATCGTGCCTCTGTGCTCAGCACTGGTGAGGCCACATCTGGAATATTGTGTCCATTTCTGGGCTCCTCAGTACAGAGACTGATGGCACTACAGGAGAGCTTAACAAAGGACCACTTAGGATGAAGTACTGGAGCATCTCTCCTATGAGAAAAAGCTGAGAGCTGGGACAGAAGGCTTGGGGGGAATCTCATCAAGTATATAAATACTTGAAAGGAAGGTGCAAAGAGGACAGAGTCAGACTCTTTCCATTGGTGTTTAGTGACAGGACAAGAGGCAGTGGGAGCAAACTGAAATACAGGAGGTTCCATCTGAACATCAGGAAAGACTTTTTTTGACTGTGAGGGTCAAAACATTGGGAAACATTGTCCAGAGAGGTGGTAGAGTTTCCCTCCTTGGAGATATTCAAAAGCCATATGGACATTCTCCTGAGCAACTGGCTCTAGGGTGATCTTGTTTGAGGATGGGGGTTGAACCAGATGACCTCCAGAGGTCCTCTCCAACCTCAACCATTCTTCGATTCTGTGAATTGGATTTATAGCACCCATAGTAATAATTGGAATAGTAGGCTTTTCAAGTCTCAAGGATGATTAAGCACAGTGTCAAATATCTGTTATATTCTCAGAAATGAGAAGCATATAGCAAATATGACAGCATGCAGTGTTAGGTGGTGCATTCTCTGTGGATCACTAGAAAAACTAAGAATGCTAAGAAAATTCTCATGAGATGAGATACTGTAGGTTGGATGCAGAATTTTTTGGTTGTTTTTTTGAATTTCAGTATACTGTGTGTGTGTTAATGTAGCTGCATTATAATTCTTCAAATAAGAGGAGTGACATGAGTTATAGATATAATTAGTCAAGTTATATGCTCGTATAAGAACACCACAAATTGCTTTCTGCAGTATGTTTTACTGGTTAATTTTTGACAGTGCATACTTAATCAAGCTTTATGGTGTGATTTCTTTATCAGCCACTGGTGCTGCAACCACTATCTATGCCGTTGAGGCAGATGGTGACCCAAATACTGGATTTGAAAAGTCAAAGGAGCTAGGAGAAGTACAGTATCTTATTAAATGGAAAGGCTGGTCACACATCCATAATACTTGGGAAACTGAGGAAACACTGAAGCAACAAAATGTTAAAGGAATGAAGAAACTGGACAACTATAAGAAAAAGGATCAGGAAACAAAACACTGGTGAGTATTTTTATAAATACTTACATATTACATATTTTTTTTTAACAATATAGATGTTTTATTGTGTTTCTGTGAGTTCTATTGCCTCTTTTTGAAGGCACAGTTTCAAGTGCCTATTCTACAGGAAGACAAAAGCTTTAAAGTTGAAACTTCCCTAACACCTTATGATCCTGTAAGATTCTGAACATATCAGCTTTACTTGAGCAAGTGAGAATACTCACACATCTTGTAAAATCAGGCCTTTAAGGAAGCAACTTCTGCACCTAGATTGTAATGTCTGTTATAAACGAAGTTTTAACAAGATTGGTGGTGGATTTTCTGGTTTTGTTTTAAATCTTACCTTTACTAATTTTTTCATTGCTCTTCAGAGATTTAAAAAAAAAATCAGAAATAACTTTCACTGTGAGGATGAGGGAGCAGTGGAACAGGCTTCCCAGAGGGGTTGTGGAGTCTCCTTCCTTGGAGGTCTTCAAGACCCGCTTGGACATGTTCCTATGCGACCTGATCTAGGTGAACCTGCTTCTGCAAGGAGATTGGACTAGATGATCTCTAAAGGTCCCTTCCAACCCCTACCATTCTATGATTCTATGATTTAGTTTTCTTGATTCAGACTTCTGTTTAAGCCTCAGAACTAAGAAATGAAATAAATCCTTACATTTTAGTGCTGTTTTGTTATTGCATTTTATTAGTATGTTTAATACAATCTATGAATACTGGTGGAATTTTTAGTGATGCCTACTCATAAGATAAATTCTTATAGTGATCCATCAGTGCTGTTCAGTGAAAATACCATGAAGTACACTACTCAGTGTTGAGAACAGATATTTTAAATGATCTGCATAACTGATACAAGATGTAGCTGATAGTAATGTCTCTTGATATGCTTTCTCAGTCATGAGGTACCTAGACAAGATGCAACAGTTTTATAGCAGGAATTTCAGAATTGTAGCTTTTTCAAAGCAGCTCTCTAAGTAGCATTCCTATGGTGCTTGCGTTCAGAGCTTTAAAATTGCCAGATTTTCTTAGTTTTAGAACTACACAGTGTAATAAGTGCTGCAAATAAATTCCCATTTCAGGCTGAAAAATGCTTCTCCAGAAGATGTGGAATATTATAACTGCCAGCAGGAACTTACAGATGATCTACATAAACAGTATCAAATAGTGGAAAGGATAATTGGTATGTGACAAACTTTCAGATGGAAAACAGTGTTGAGAATATTACAAGTTCATTGCTTGTGTGTTGAATTTGTAGTTAAGAAATTTAGATAATATCCCTAATAACTTAAGGCAAAGCAAAATCTGATGAAAAGTTGTCATACTGTCTTTGCTGTGAAACTAGTTTATGTTGTCTTATTGCCTGAATGCTTTCTTAAAATACAAAAGGAAAACATTGATCTGATATCTCTGATGCATTTCTACAGCTCATTCAAATCAGAAATCAGCAGCTGGTTATCCAGATTACTATTGCAAATGGCAGGGTTTGCCTTACTCAGAATGTAGCTGGGAAGACGGTGCTCTCATTGCCAAAAAATTTCAGGCATGTATTGATGAGTATTTTAGCAGAAATCAGTCCAAGACTACTCCATTTAAGGACTGCAAGGTGAGTGTGTAATTTCAATGAGTTTATACAGTTGAAAAAAAAAAAAGAGTCAATATATTTTGTTGTGGTTTGACCCTGGCTAGATGCCAGGTGCCCACCACACCGCTCTATCACCCACCTCCTCAGTAAGCCAGGGAAGGGGAGGAAATAAGATGAGAGTCTCGTGGGTTGAGATAAAAGCAGTTTAATAAAGAAGCAGCAAAGCCGCGCGCGCGGGAAGCAAAGCAAAAGCAGATAAAGCTGTTCCTCTCTACTTCCCATCAGCAGCGATGTCCGGCCACCTCCCGAGAAGCAGGGCTTCAGTACGCGTAGCGGTTGCTTTGGGAAGGCCAGAAATGAATCTCGCCTCCCCTTCCTGCTCCTCTCCCCCAGTTTATATTCCTGAGCTGACGTCATATGGTATGGAATATCTCCTTGGTCAGCGGGGGTCAGCTGTCCTGGCCATGGTCCGTCCCAAGATCGTGCCCACCCACAGCTATTGGTGAAGGTGGGGGAAGGAATGCTGGAGGGACAGCCCTGATGCTGTGCGAGCAGTAGTCATAATATTGATATCAACAGTAAGCACAACACTGCAAGAGCTGCTGTGGAAAATCACTACCATCCCAGACTCACTACATTTGTGCATCCAAAAATAAGATGCATGTTATAAAATATTTTTAATGTTGTTCATAATAATAATAAATATATTTTTATATGTAGTAAGCATCACTATTAAGAAAAGCCTTTTGTAGATATTTTTTCCCTACTTATTGCCATTCAAATATGGAATTGTTTAGTACTTTAATTTGTTTTAAAAGTAACCTTCATAAATGAATTCATGTATCTTCTATTGAGGAATTTAGTTCAGCAGTCAGACTACTTTTAGCTTGCAAATGGTTTTATATTGTTATATAGCCTAGTTGTCTGTGATGAATAAAGACTAGACTCGGTGACCAAACAGATTCCTACTGCTACTTTGTTTCTATAAGAAGACATTTTGTTAACTTCAGTTAGTAATAGGACTGATGCTTAATTTTCTTTTGACAGATTCTAAAACAGAGGCCAAGGTTTGTTGCACTAAAGAAGCAACCATCTTATATTGGAGGACATGAGAGTTTAGAGTTAAGAGATTATCAATTAAATGGACTGAACTGGCTTGCTCACTCATGGTGCAAGTAAGTATAGTTTTAAATTGGTCTTTCTGGTTTTTATTTGAAAGCACTTATATATATATTTTTTTTTTTTTTAGAGGCAATAGTTGTATTCTTGCAGATGAAATGGGTCTGGGTAAAACAATACAAACAATTTCTTTTCTGAACTACCTGTTTCACGAACATCAACTGTATGGACCTTTCTTGCTAGTTGTGCCACTTTCTACCTTGACATCTTGGCAAAGAGAGATTCAAACTTGGGCTCCTCAGATGAATGCTGTGGTTTATTTAGGAGATATAACTAGCAGAAATATGGTGAGTATTTCTTTGAATCATTAAAAAAATTAGTGGTAAACAAGACTCACTTCATGTTCCTGTCTTATGCTAATCTCCTATTCATTAGGAATGACCAAATACTTATTTGAAACATTGTATGTGTTTAAAATACAAATTAAAAGCATAGCTTTTCATCCAATATAAATGTCTGTGAAATATTTCATTCCTGCTTAAAAAGATTAAAAATGCAACCTTACATTTGAAAATAAATTGTCTTTTCTCGTGTGATAATTTAGGTGCATAAAATAAATATTTAAGCCAGTCAGATATAATCTTGATTTGTTTTCTAAAAGGACTGTAAGTAACCTTTTCCATTAAAGTTAAAAAAAAAAAAGAAACACAAAACCACACACACAAAAAAAAAATCTACAATAAAACAACCAAAACCCAACACCTCCTCCACTGTTTAATAACTTAAAAAAAAAAAGCTTCACGTGTTATGTTCCTTTTTCGTGATCGGATTCTTGCATGTCACTTAACATCTGTATTGCTGTAGTACCTGAAGTCATCCTGATCGATAAGATCCTTTTTCTCTAGCTTATAGTTCCCTTGATTCTTCTTGTAGATAAGAACTCATGAATGGATGCATCCACAGACCAAGCGATTAAAATTTAACATACTTCTAACAACTTATGAAATTTTGCTGAAGGATAAGGTAATCACGCATACTTCTTCAGGGAGATAAAGTCATTTGTAGAATGTAAAACTCCTTTAGAGGTAGCACATATTTGGGTTCTGGGCCATTAAATGGATGGAGAGTATGACAGATTTACTCTTAGAAGTATGACAGTGAAGTTTTCTTGAATCAGTTTTAGATTTTATGTGTGTGTGATGAGGCTCTCTGCCCCCTCCCCCTTCCCCTTATCTAGTGGGTAAAACTTCTTTTTCTTCAGTCTACTTGAGCTTCATATTACTGTAGTAATTTCTTTGCATCTCACAATCTCTACTTTCCTGTTAGATCATCATCCAGGAACTGAAAAAACAATCCAACTCCTAGCCCCAAAAGCCTGTTACTAACAGCTCTGAAATCCCATGTTTTATCTTTATATTCATGTGTATGGTACTATGTATATTACTACCCTCTTCATGATGGTAGCACATAGAGTTATTGTTAATTCTAATAGCATATGAAAATTTTAATTTAAAAAAGTTCTACTTGTTCACTATTTCATTTATTTGTACATGCTGGAAAGAAGAGAGTCAATAGTGGATTTTTTTTTTTGTCGATTGAAAATTTTATAGATCAACTTTCCTCCTTCCCCCAAGTATAATCTTGGTTTATACTTTCCTCTTAAACTTGGAATGACTGCATAGCCTTTTGTTGAATCTAGGAAATAAACCCCATAATTATTACAAAAAACATAGATGTCCATTTGTTATTAAAATAAAAGGAGTGATGGTGTATACATAACCTCATGTAAAATGTCAGAAATTGCATAATATATTAACTTGTATGTCTTCCCCCCCCCCCTAATTTCTTTAAGTCATTCCTTGGTGGTCTGAATTGGGTATTTATAGGAGTTGACGAAGCTCATCGTTTAAAAAATGACGATTCGCTTCTGTACAAGACTTTAATAGACTTTAAGTCTAATCATCGTCTTCTTATTACTGGAACCCCTCTGCAAAACTCCCTCAAAGAGCTTTGGTCTTTGCTGCACTTCATCATGCCAGAAAAGTAAGGACTGTGGGGTTTTGGGTTTTTTTTATCAAATTTCTGACAGCAGAATATTGTAGTAATTGGAGAATTAATAGAATCATAGAATCATTACAGTTGGAAAAGACCATTAAGATCATTGAGTCTAACCACTAACCTCACACTGCCAAGCTTATGACTAAATTAAACCATATCCCTCAGCACCTCATTTATGTGTCTTTTAAATATCTCCAGGGATAGGGACTCCACCAGCATCCTGGGTAGCCCATTCCAATGCTTAATAGCATTGCACCTCCCCTGGTGCAACTTGAGGCCATTTCCTCTTGTTCTATCATTCATTACTAGAGAGATAAAGAATTACATTGTGAAATAGTTCAAATATATGTGCATCTATTTTATAGAAAATTTTTCATGCTGCTCTTGATAAATTGTTTTGGTAGCAGTTGTCCCTTTTTCTGTTTTAGCAGTCCATAAAAAAGATGGATTGATGTAGGACTCAGAACCCTGAAAAGACACTTCATCTTAATCTAAAAGGAAAATCATATGAATTTACTCTAGGGAAATAGAATGAGGATGTTTTCTTCTCTGTGTTAGTAACAGAGAAACAAGATGGTGCCACAATGTCCAATACCCAGTAGTTCAGTCAGGCAGCCAATTTGCCCTTATGGTATTGACATTATTCTATACTGACCTCTGTTTATATCTGAGATAAATAAGAGCATATGTTCCTTTTGGATATCTTGTAAATACAAAAAATTGTAGCTCCAATTACTTTCAGAGCTGTGCATTGTATTGACTTCTTCAGATCCTTACAAGCAAAGCCACTAAGGTTATTATCTGGCACCTATTCTTCATTTGATCACAAAGTTCATTCTCTTAGTCTGTTAGCACATACCAGAGGATAATCACATTTCAGCTCGTCCATACAAGCTGCAAAAGGTATGTGAAGTGGTCTGTTTTGCAGCCCAGCTATACACCTATTTTTTCATGCTGCTTTTGATAAATATAATGGAATTTCTGCAACCTTCTACCTGAGTTCCCATGCAGAAAAGTAAAATGTTGTGTTTTTACTGGAGAAATTGCAATTCAGTAGTTTGTTTTGAATTTTTGTTCTGCAAAAGTTTGGAAATTTTCATTCTCCTGTTTGCAGACAAAATATTTGGAATTTCTTGTGAGATGCAAATTCAGAAACTTATTTAATAAAACAGAGGGGAGTGGGAAAGAAGTCTATATGTGTTTGTGCATGTGTGGTATATTCATGGTCTTTGTGTGTCTGTGTTCATGGTATGTCACTATTTTACCTTTATTCTTTCTTATGTTGAAGGTTTTCATCCTGGGAAGATTTTGAAGAGGAGCATGGCAAAGGGAGAGAGTTTGGTTATGCAAGTCTTCACAAAGAACTTGAACCATTTCTACTCAGAAGAGTTAAAAAAGATGTAGAAAAATCTCTACCTGCAAAGGTTGAACAAATTTTGAGGATGGAAATGAGTGCATTGCAGAAGCAATATTACAAGTAAGTAATGACTTTTTAAAATTCCTACTATTTTAATGATATATCTATATGAAAGTTACTGAAGTGTAATAGTTCTCATAATGCAGTTTGAACTGATATTTTGAGAGTTTACATCATTCATATTTTCACAAATTGTTAGAAATTACTTCCATTGCACATTCTATATCATAGGTGGATTTTAACCAGGAATTATAAAGCCCTGAATAAAGGTTCAAAAGGCAGTACCTCAGGATTTTTGAACATCATGATGGAACTCAAGAAGTGTTGTAACCATTGCTACCTCATTAAACCACCGGATGATAATGAATTCTATAATAAACAGGAGGCCTTACAGGTAATACCTTTTTTTTTTAACTATTTTTAAGTGTTTTTACATTTCTACTATTCACACTGTAATTTTATAGTGTTCTGACAATTTATTAGCTCTTATTAAAGTATGTTAAGGAAGAACAAGTTCTGTATTAAATGTGTATCTTGGGTTTTGCAGGTAAATGAATTGATTATTTTTGTTTATTTCTTAACTAGAACTGAATAATAGAACAATACTAAATAAAATATCTCTGACTTGAATTATGATCAAAATAAAAAGGAAATAGTTTCAAATAGTCTGTGTATTTTCAGACTAAATAAACTTAAGATCTGTTTTAAACCCAGATTAGAATAAAACAGTTAAATAAACAGATAAATTGAATGCATGTGACTATAGTGATACACCAACAATCGATATGATAGCAGAAAGTAATCTGCAGAATCTCTTTAAGCTTTGTTGTAATCAAACACTGTTCTCTACCTGCCTTCAAACAACCAAAGTGAAAGGAAATAAAATAAACATCCAAAGCTTAGTTTGGTTGGTTTCTTTTTATAAAGGAAAGTAATTAGAGCATCATTATCAAAGATGGTCTGTGATAATGTTGTGGGTTTATAGTTTGGGGTTTTTGTAAAGGTTAACTAATCTTTGTACTAAAACTGTTGAGCAACAAATAAAAAGACTGTTATAATTGATGCAGTTTATAACAATACAAATGTTTCTAAAGAGCAGAGTTTTTCTTCTGTAAGCTTTGAAGCTCAGGATTTAAATAGTTCCCCAAAACTACTAGAGTGAAATGACAAGCTGTCACTGCATAAGCTATTTTATATTATGAAGTGCTTTTCAAAGCTAAAGGATGTTTCATTTGCATCTTGGCACATGCTAACTACTTAAATTTATAATTAAATTAATCAGAACTGTTCAGCCATTATTGCTAATAATTACATACTTGTTGAAATTATTTCCTTCACTCATCTGAATAAGCTTTCTTAGCTCTAATTATGAATTATACACCCTTCTCATTTCTGGCAGAAAGAATAAAAACTGCTAACTCCAAATTTTTTATTCACCAAAGTTCTATCCTGGGCCTCTTCAGCTAAAGAGACCTAATGTTTTCCACATAAAGTTTGACATGCACCTGAGTTTCTGTTCTAGTTGTTCTCATTGGAGCTAAGAAGGCTTAACACTGTAACCTACCTAAAGCCTATTGACATCTACAAACAAGAGTCTTCTCACTTTTATCTTGCCTAAGAACTTGACTGATTAAGCCTTGTTTAAAAATAATTAGAGCATCAAGTAGCAATGCTTCTTTCTGTTCAAAAGACAGAAAATGAGGAGCTAGTAGTACTAAGGTAGTCAAGTAGTCTGTTGCGTTGTTGTTTATTTAGTAGAAAAGAACTTGAGTCTACACTGTAACTGCTGTAGCTCATTGCACAGTATATTTACTTAATATTTTAATGAAATGTTAAGATGCCATTTTATGATCCAGAGCTGAGAAATACATTTATTTGAAAAACATGCTAGTCAGTATTCCTGTTGATTTTAGTTAGTGCTTAATGCTTTAAGAGTTTTTACAAGATCAGGACCGACTAAATACTTATTAAACTTTCATGTTCAGTTAATGAATGTCTAACCATCTGCAGTGTATATTAGTGTTGAGATGAACTTATCTATCAATACATGCTTTCTTATCTTATAGCATTTAATACGTAGCAGTGGGAAACTAATCCTTCTTGACAAGCTACTGATTCGTCTACGAGAACGTGGCAACAGAGTACTGATTTTCTCTCAGATGGTGAGGATGCTAGACATCCTAGCAGAGTATTTGAAGTATCGTCAGTTTCCCTTTCAGGTAAGAATTTTACTGGTACTAGCCAAGAAGCCTTGATCTTTATCTTAAGAAAAGTGACCTTTTTATAGAAATATTTATGAAAGTTTAATTTTATGTAAAAGAAAAGTTTTACAATTATGATATGCTAAATAGTATTTTGAAATGAAACTGATTAAAAAGATAAAGTGTTACATTACTGTTATTCCCCCCACAATTGTTTTGTCAATTGAGAAATCATATTGCTTTGATTAGAATATAATAGGAGTTCTTTTTTAACCATAATATTCTCTTTTATATATCTATTTAGAGACTTGATGGATCAATAAAAGGGGAACTGAGGAAACAAGCCCTGGATCATTTTAATGCAGAAGGATCAGAGGTATGGTATTAGTGGGTAATTGTTTTTTTAATCTATTCAGGTGGTTTTTTCCTTCAAGGAATGTAACAAATATTACACAAAAACCAAAGATAAAGTGAGGGATGTATTACATTGAAATTCCATTGCTATTGCCTAGACTATAAGGTTTACAACTCTCAAAAAACAAACAAAACCAAAACCCACAACCAAAAAAATCCCCCCCCAAAACAACCCCCCCCCAAAAAAAATCCCTAAGAGATGTTTAAATAGGAAACACAGAATTTATTAAAATTGTGTTAATATAACTGCATTGTTATAGTTTTAGATTTTTGTCAGTGCTCTTTTATCAAAGTAGTATTTTAAGTAGTGGATAAAAACTTAAGAATTTAATTTATTTTTGTTGTGTAGGTCTTAATCCTTCAATTTTTACAGGATGCTATGGTTTTATGTGGAGCTGTTTCTGGTAATGGGGAAGGGGCTGTAAAGATGGCTTCTGTAAGAAGTTGCTTGAAACTCTCGCCAACTCTGAGCCAGACCCACTTCTGGGGCTGAGCCAATTAGGCGCCTCCACGATCACTTTTTAAGATGAAGAAGCCGGAAGAGGAGGGTTCCTCCTGTTCCTTTTTTCCTCTGTTCTTCTTCTTTTCCGGCTGGTGGTGGTACAAGGAGTTGGAGGAGAGAGAAGCGACCATGCGGACTCCAAGGTCAGTGAGGGAAGAAAGGAGGAGGTGAACTGGAGCAGAGACCCCCCCCTGTATCCTCTGGAGAGGACTGATGAAGCAGAGATTTGTTTGCACTTCGTAAAAGGTCCCATGCCAGGGGTAGTGATTATGCCCAGAGGAATCCGTGTCCCATGGGAGTGACCCCGTATTCGCAAAAGCTGTAACTGTTGAGAAGAACCCACGCCAGAAAAGTTCCTTAAGGACTGTGTCCCATGGGAGGAACCCCATATTTGCAGAAGCCATAGTTGCTGGGCAAAACCACGACACAGGAGCACTGAACGTTTACACAAACTTTTGACATCAAAAACCTACTTAAGGAATGGGCAGAATTGAGTTATGTATATCTGTTGTGGTTTTACCCCAGCCAGCAACTAAACACCACTCAGACACTCAGTCCTCCCCACTCAGTGAGATGGGGGAAAGGAGGGAGTTAAGAACAGTTTAATAGCTAAAATGAAATAAAATATATTAATACCAACAGCAATAACATATTATAATCATAATAGTGAAAATAAATATAACAGAGAGAGAGGAGTAAAACTCAAGGTGAACAAAAAACCACACAAAGCCAAGGGATGCACAACGCAATTGCTCATCACTCTGACTGATGCCTGAGCTACAGGCTGTTCAGGAGGGATAGGCAGGACAAGGTGTTGCATTCTATGTAAGGGAGAGGTTTGATTGTACAGCCCTTATAGTTAGGGATGATGTAGGGGGATTGGACTAGATGATCTCTAAAGGTCCCTTCCAACCCTACCATTCTATGATTCTATGATGTGGTGGGGATTAGAGGATGGAAACCAAAGCAGATGTTGTAGTGAGAGTCTACTACCGATTGCCCTGCCAGGATGCAAGCACTGATGAGTTATTCTATATGCAATTAGGAGAAATCTCTGAATCAGTAGCCCTGGTCCTTATGGGAGATTCAACTTCCAGACATCAGCTAGGAATATTATACTGCTGAGATGAGTAGGTCTTGGAAATTCTTGAAGTTTGTAGGAGATAACTTCTTGTCACAGGTACTCAGTGAGTGAACTAGGAAGAATGTCCTCCTAAACTTTCTATTTGTGAATAGAGAAGGACCCGTAGGAGATGTAATGGTAGGTGGCTGTCTTGACCACAGTGATCATGAAATAGTTGAGACCCAGGGAACTACAGACCTGTTTGTCTAAGCTCAGTTCCTGGAAAAATTATGGAGAAGATCATACTGGGTTCTACTGAAAGGCATTTAAATAGCAATGCAGTCAATCAGGCACAGTCCACAGAGGTTCACAAAGGGAAAATCCTGTTTAATTAATGTGATATCCTTCTATGATAAGGTGACCCACCTAGTGGATGGAGGGAAGGCGCTGGATATAGTTTTTATAGATTTCAGTAAGACTTCTGATACTGTCCTTCCCAGCATTCTTCTGGCAAGTTGTCCAACTGTAAGATGCACAGGTTCATGGTGCACTGAGTGAGGAAGTGGCTGAAGGGCAGGGCTCAAAGAGTTGTAGTGAATGGGGCTACATCTGGCTGGCAGCTTGTCACCAGAAGTGTTCCTCGGGGCACAATCCTAGGACCAATTCTGTTCAATATATTTATCAATGATCTGAATGCAGAAGTTGAATGCACCATTAGTAAGTTTGATGATGATCACAGAATCACAGAATCTTAAGGGTTGGAAGGGACCTTGAAAGATCATTTAGTCCAACCCCACTGCCAGAGCAGGACCACGTAGAGTA
Organism: Colius striatus; assembly: GCF_028858725.1. Classification (NCBI taxonomy): domain Eukaryota; kingdom Metazoa; phylum Chordata; class Aves; order Coliiformes; family Coliidae; genus Colius; species Colius striatus. The sequence continues at coordinate 1,325,857 of NC_084789.1, forward strand.
AGTCACACAGGAACTTGTCCAGGTGGGTTTTGAATGTCTCCAGAGAGAGACCCCACAAACCATCGGGGCAACCTGTTCCAGTGCTCTGTCACCCTCACAGTGAAGAAGCTTTTCCTTATGTTTCTTTGGAACCTCTTATGTTCTAGCTTGTACCCATTGCCCCTTGTCCTATCATTGGACATCATTGAGAAGAACCTGACTCCATCCTCCTGACAACCGCCCTTTATGTATTTGTAAACATTAATGAGATCACCCGTCAGTCTCTTTCAAGCTAAAGAGCTCCACTTCCCTCAGCCTTTCATCATAAGGGAGATGCTCCACTCCATCATCTTGGTGGCCCTGTGCTGAACTCTCTTCAGCATCTCCCTGTCCTTCTTGAACTGAGGGGCCCAGAACTGGACACAATATTCCAGATGTGGTCGCACAAGGGCAGAGTAGAGGGGGAAGAGAACCTCTCTTGACCTACTAACCACACCAGTTCTAATACACCCCAGGATGCCATTGGCCTTGAGGGTGGGTTACTGGATCATGGTCATCCTGCTGTCCACCATGACTCCCAGGTCCCTTTCCTCTACACTACTCTCTAACAGTTAATTCCCCAATCTGTGCTGGTACATGGAGTTATTCTTTCCCAGATGCAAGACTCTACACTTGCCCTTGTTGAATTTCATTAGATTTCTCTCCACCCAACACTCCGGCCTGTCCAGGCCTCGTTGAATGGCAGCACAGCAACTGGGAGATACTGTTGACTCAAGAGAGATACAGAGGCCTTGCAGAGGGATCTAGATCCATTGGAGCATTGGATAGTCATCAATTATGTGAAATTTAACAAGAACAAATGCTGAATTCTTCACCTGGGATGCACTAACATTGAACACAAGTATAAATTGGGAGAAAAGTGGCTGGAGAGCAGCCCTGCAGAAACCCAGTCAGCATGGTTTTATGATGGGCAGGTCCTGCTTACCAAATCTGATCTCCTTCTACGACAGGGTGACTCGCTTGTTGGATGAAGGACAGCCTGTGGATATTGTCTACCTTGACTTTAGTAAGGCATTTGACACTGTTTCCCACAGCGTCCTCTTAGAGAAATTGGCCATTCTTGGCTTGAATGGGTATACACCTTCCTGGACTTGGATGGGCAAACATTTTCCTTTCCATGGAGTCCAGCCTTTTTCCTATCCCTATTGACCACTAGACCATTTCCCTAAGTACATCATCCAGCTGTCTCTGTCATGGTTTTGCAAGGAGCCGCTTTTGCGTGGTAAACAGGAGGAGGGGGCTGCCATGCAGACCCAGTAAAGAGTTCTCAGACTTTCCCCTGGGTCTTGGGTTCAGACTCACCTCCGGCCCGGCTGGGCCAATCTGGTGCCTCTGTGATCATTATTTAAGGATGGGAATTTGAAGTGCTTGGGAGGAGGTGTAGGAGTGGTACAAGATGGAGGCGACCATGTGGACCCCACAGTCAGAGAAAGAGGAAGGAATAAAGGAGGAGCCCCAGACCGGAGACCCCTCTAAAACCCATGACAAGAATGCAGACTGTGCCCCTGCAACCCACGGAGGGCAATGGCAGGACTGAGAGCCACCAGCAGCTCTGGATGAGGGTGCTCGGACAGGCAAGAGACTGTGTGAGGAGGTGGCCATGGCGCAGGCCATGCTAAAGAGCCTGTGGACCACAGAGCAGACCCACACGAGAGGCAGAGAGGAGCTCTTGGGATGAACACACATTGGAGCAGCCCGTGCAGGGCAGCCGAGTGTGTGAGATACCCCGCGGAGGAGCAGGGAGGACCGGCGAGGAGCCCACCTGCCCTGAGGAGAGAGAAATGGCAGAAGCCATCAAGAACAGACTGACTGAAACCCCCATTCCCTGCCCTCCTGAGCCATTCAGTGGGGAAGGAGAAAAAGACACTGGGATCAGGGCTCTGAGCCCAGGAAGAGGGGAGGGGTGACAAGAAGGTGGTCTTAAAGGGTTGATTGTGGTCTTCATCATTGTACCACTCTGTTTTTTTCTGTCTGTTATGTTTTGGAGTTTTATGGTTACGTTTTAGTTGATGGTGGAATAAATTATTTTCTGTTTCCTTCCCCAAGCTGAGTAGCCTGGTCTGTTTTGTGCAGGACCATTAAGCTCTCCCTGCCCTTTAGGAATTCTTAAGTCTGTGGTACTTGAGTCTAATTGTGGTCTTATGTCCCTGGATGGTGGGCCTAAACCATACAGTCTCTTAAACACATCCAGGGACGGTGACTCCAGAACCTCCTTGGGAAGCCCGTTCCACTGCTTGACAACTCTTTCCCGAAAAATTCCCCCTCATATCCAGCTTGAACCTCCCCTGGTGCAACTTGAGGCTATTTCCTCTTGTTCTATTGCTTGTTACTAGGGAGAACAGACCAACTTCTGTCTTGCTACAACTTTCTTTCAGGTAGTTGTAGAGTGAGAAGGTCTCCCTTGAACCACCTTTTCTCCAGGCTAAACAGCCTCAGATCCCTCAGCCGTTCCTCATATGAGACATCCTCACATTTGACATGCAGAAATCTATGGGGTCAGATGGGGTACATCCTAGAGTGCTGAGGGAACTGGCAGGGGTGCTTGCCAAGTCCCTGTCCATCATTTATCAGCAGTCCTGGCTGACTGGGGAGGTCCCATCTGATTGGAATTCAGCCAATATAACACCCATATATAAGAAGGGACGGAAGGATGATCCGGGAAATGACAGGCCTGTCAGTTTGACTTCAGTGCTCGGGAAGCTGATGGAGCAGATCATCCTAAGTTCTATTATGCTCTAAAGGTCCCTTCCAACCCCTAACTTTCTATGACTCTATGCAGCACATGGAAGACAACCAGGTGATCAGTCCCACTCAGCGTGGATCACCCTGGAATCACCACTCCTTGGCCCTGTCTCTTGGCTTGGGGGGCTGACATTCCCCAGTGGAAATGCTCCTATTACTAAAGACTGAGGCAAAGAAGGCATTAAGCATCTCAGCCTTATCCTTGTCTTTTATTACCAAATTTCCTTTTGGATCTAATAGGATGGAGGCTCTCCTTGGTCTTTCTTTTATTGTTAATGTATTTTATTACAAGTCTAACGTATGTTTATGCTACACTTAAAGAACTTTTTGAGAGCATATAAAGAAGGGTCATACTGGTTCTTTGAATAATATTATAGATAATGTATGTAAAGCTATTTCTTATTTTTTTTATTTCAGGACTTCTGCTTTTTGTTATCCACCAGAGCTGGAGGATTAGGTATAAACTTGGCATCTGCGGACACTGTAGTTATATTTGATTCTGACTGGAATCCACAGAATGATCTGCAGGCACAGGCTAGAGCTCATAGGATTGGACAGAAGAAACAGGTGCGCACACTTGTCCTTTAAGCTCCAAACCTGAAGGAGGCTTTCATATGGCAGCTATAAGGCCATATAGTCCTTGTGTATTTTGAAAATAACTAATACTTGTCAAGAATATAAAAAATGTTAATAATGCTAATTTGTCATTGTAGAAAAAATAAAACTGTCTTTATACGGAGATACTGCACAACAGCCATAATATATGGATGGGTTGGGAGAGGAGTTGTGGACTTGTCCCATGTTCATTGTCATCATGTCATTCTCAAAATCAAATGCTATACTTCAGACATATCTGTTTTACTTGAACTTAAATACTTTGCAAGTTCTCTTTGGGTTTCTTTCTTGCAGAAGAGTTCCAGTTCTGTGCCTGACACAGAAATTTAAAAAGGAGAGATCTAAGAATATATTTCTTTTAATTTTTAAAAATAATTTGTGTAATGACTATGGTAATATTATTGGTTTTATATATGAAATACCAGTTCAATAATATTTAAAAGATTTGTAATCACAGCTAACATTTCTCTCTGTTGTTGATCAAGGGTTTTTTGTTAACTTCATTTGATTATTGTTTTCATGTACAATTCATGATCATGTAAATAAAGTATTTTTTCATAATATGTATAGGTTAATATTTATCGGCTAGTCACAAAAGGATCTGTAGAAGAAGATATTCTTGAAAGAGCCAAGAAAAAGATGGTTTTAGATCACTTAGTAATTCAGAGAATGGACACTACAGGGAAAACTGTACTACATACAGGCTCTACTCCTTCCAGGTATATTTGTTTATTCTTTCATATTAACTTATGCTTAAATATGCCTGACTGAGTAAAAATGCAAGTCATTTCATTTGGTTAATAAAAGGCAAAAATATTTGGTAAGGAGTTATGTAAGTAAAGACTGCAAAGTATATTGTTTCTACATTTTTTTACATATTAAAGATAGCTTTTATTTAAGTTAAAAGGAAGTTCGATTGACTCATTGTTATAGTAATTTGGAAAAAACCCACTAAGATAAAGTGTTTATCTGAAATTTTCTGTATTTCAGTTCAACACCTTTTAATAAGGAGGAGTTATCAGCAATTTTGAAGTTCGGTGCTGAGGAACTTTTTAAAGAACCCGAAGGGGAAGAAAAGGAGCCTCAGGTAAATGGAACAGTGCACCTACAATTGGACAAAAAAACTAAAAATACATACAAATTGTTTTGTTGTAAAGAAAAACTTCTGTTTCAGGAAATGGATATCGATGAAATTCTGAAGAGGGCTGAAACTCGAGAAAATGAGCCAGGCCCACTAAGTGTAGGAGATGAGTTACTTTCACAGTTCAAGGTATTTCTCTATATCCTCTCTATTCCCTTAACTAAACTTTCCTTTATATATTCTACTTCTTTTGTGCACCTATTCATCTTTTCTTTATTCTTATGAAACAGGTGCAACAATAATGTATTTTGCTAACAAAAGAAGAAAGATATTTACAAATACAAATTAAACAGCAATCACAGCTATTGGGGATGTCATTCACAGTGTTTCTATATTAATCAACTTGTAAAAGAAGAAAAACATTCTCATCTTTATATTCAGACATGTTGCATGGAGCGTGTGCATTTCATATATGAAAATAGTTTCATTAGAGACAATGCTTCATGAAGCATTTTATATGTATACATGTCATGGTTTAAGCCCAGACAGCAAGTACCATGCAGCTGCTTCCTCGCTCCTCCTCATCAGAAAAAAATCCAACAACAATTCAACAATTGAGAGAAGAACAATTTGATAACTAAAATGAAATAAAATAAAATATTAAATATATATATTATTATAATGAAAAAGAATATAACAAAAAGAGATAAAACCCAAGAAAAGACAAGTGATGCACAGTGCAATTCCCATTAATCTGCTGACCAATGTCCAGACAGACCCTGAGCAGCAATCCGCCCCTCCCTGCCAATTCCCTCCAGTTTATATACTGGCATGATGTTCTATGGTGTGGAATAGCCCTTTAGTCAGCTGTTCTGGCCATGCTCCCTCCCAGCTTCTTTTGCATCTCCTTGCTGGCAGAACATGAGAAACTGAAAAGTCCTTAACTTAGGACTTTGCAACAACCAAAACATCAGTGTGTTATCAAAACTATTATTATTCTCACCTATAATCCAAAACAGCATTGTACCAACTACTAGGTAGAAAATTAGCTCTGTCCCAGTTGAAACCTGGACAGTACATTTTGTGTATATATAGAATCAAAGAATCATAGAATGGTAGGGGTTGGAAGGGACATTTAGAGATCATCTAGTCCAACCTCCCTGCAGAAGCAGGTTCACCTAGATCAGGTCACATAGGAACATGTCCAGGTGGGTCTTGAAGACCTCCAAGGAAGGAGACTCCACAACCCCTCTGGGCAGCCTGTTCCACTGCTCCGTCACCCTCACGGTGAAATAGTTTTTTCTTAAAGTGGCACTTTTTGTGTTCCAACTTCATCCCATTACCCCTTGTCCTGTACTAGGTACAACAGAAAAAAGGGATGTCCCAACCTCCTGACAGTCACCCTTTAGATATTTATAAATGTTAATAAGATCACCCCTCAGTCTCCTCTTCTCCAGACTAAACAGCCCCAGTTCCTGAAGCCTTTCCTTGTATGAAAGATGTTCTATACCCTTGATCATCTTGGTGGCCCTGCACTGGACTCTCTCCAGCACTTCCCTGTCCCTCTTGAGCTGAGGAGCCCAGAACTGGACACAGTACTCCAGATGAGGCCTCACCAGGGCAGAGCAGAGGGAGAAGAACCTCCCTTGACCTGCTGGCCACACTTTTCTTGATGCATCCCAGGATGCCATTGGCTTTCTTGGCCACGAGGGCACATTGCTGGCTCATAATTAGCTTATTATCAATCAGGACTCCCAGGTCTCTCTCTGCAGAGCTGCTCTTCAGCAGTTCAACCCCCAGCCTGTACTGGTGCATGGGGTTGTTCCTTCCCAGATGCAGGACTCTGCACTTGTCCTTGTTGAACCTCATGAGGTTCCTCTCTGCCCAACTCTCAAGCCAGTCAAGATCCCAATGAATGGCAGCACAGCCTTCTGGGGAATCAGCCAGTCCTCCCAGTTTGGTGTCATCAACAAACTTGCTGAGGGTACACTCTGTCCCCTCATCCAGGTTGTTGATGAACATGTTGAACAAGACTGGCCCCAGAATCAATCCCTGTGGAACTCCACTGGCCATAGACCTCCAACTCGATTCTGTGCCCTTGATCACCACTCTCTGGGCTCTGTCATTCAGCCAGCTCTCCATCCACCTCAATGTCCACTCATCCATATAAATAAATAAAAAATGTTATTCTGAACTTAGTTTTCCTAAAATATTAATTACTGATTCTTCATTTAAATAAAATCGTGTATTGATTTGGTGAAAATACTTATGTTCCAATACATAAGGTGGCTAATTTTTCCAATATGGATGAAGATGACATTGAGTTGGAACCAGAACAAAATTTAAGAAACTGGGAAGAAATCATTCCAGAAGTCCAACGACAACGAATAGAAGAGGAGGAAAGACAAAAAGAGCTGGAAGAAATATATATGCTCCCAAGGATGAGAAACTGTGCAAAACAGGTATCTCTGGGTTTTGACCAACTAACTCAGATTTTTTTGTTATTACTGTTTGGGATTCTTTTTATTGCTGTTATTTTGACTTGTACTTTTGGGTTGGGTGGTTTTCACACATGGCAAACACACACACCCCTACCTACATTTTTGACAGACTAGATAACACATTAATAAAATATTTTAGTCATGTAGCTTTGAACTACTTAATCTGAAATTCCAGATCGGCTTTAATGGAAGTGAAGGGAAACGCGGTAGAAGCAGAAGATATTCTGGATCTGATAGTGATTCCATCTCAGAAAGAAAACGACCGAAAAAGCGTGGACGACCACGAACTATTCCTCGAGAAAATATTAAAGGATTTAGTGATGCAGAGATTAGGCGGTAAGATGTGGGGGGACATACATGTTTAAAGTGACAAAACATTTTAAAAAATAATTTTAGAGTCTGAAAATAGGGAAAACAGTCTATTCCTGAATTTATGTGTTGTTCACATAACCTTGTACTAAGACTTTACAAATTTTTTTAACTGCAAAATTATTTTCTGTTACTAGATTTATCAAGAGTTACAAGAAATTTGGTGGACCACTTGAAAGGTAAACTTATTTGATTATATTTGAATAGCAACTTGGAACCTTGTTTTCATTGAAATTAGAACAATACACCAAGAAACCTTAGGTTGAAGAGAAAAATAGTATGCCTAGTCTTTTGCCTTGACTATAACATGAACTTAAATGAAAGGATCTTCTTTGATGACTGTAATCTGCTAGGGTGGGATGGAATACACCTGTCTAGAAGGGACAAGGGAATCTTTGGGAATAGGCTGGCCAATTCGGTAAAGTTGGCTTTAAACTGAAGGGCTCAGGGGACAGGGTGCAAAATGGCAATGATTGTGCCATCTCATACAGGGAAATATGACAGGGAAACAAAAGCAGCGACAAATGCTCCTCAGCTGCTTTCCAAGATGAGTCAGAAGGCTGATCACTCCAAGGAAGCGTCCTCTTGGAGGTTCCTCTTGCACCCATCCAGAGAAACCCACACATGTGAATAAGCCTCTGTTATGGTTGTACACCAACGCTGTGGTAGTTTGACCCTGGCCAGATGCCAGGTGCCCACCACACTGCTCTATCCCCCACCTCCTCAGTAAGCCAGGGAAGGGGAGAAAATAAGATGAGAATCTCGTGGGTTGAGATAAAAGCAGTTTAATAAAGAAACAGCAAAGCCGTGCGTGCGGGAAGCAAAGCAAAAGCAGATAAAGCTGTTACTCTCTACTTCCCATCAGCAGCGATGTCCGGCCACCTCCCGAGAAGCAGGGCCTCGGTTGCTTTTGGAAGGCCAGAAATGAATCTTGCCTCCCCTTCCTGCTCCTCTCCCCCAGTTTATATTCCTGAGCTGACGTCATATGGTATGGAATATCTCCTTGGTCAGCCTGGATCAGCTGTTCTGGCCATGGTCCCTCCCAAGATTGTGCCCACCCACAGCTATTGGTGAAGGTGGGGGAAGGAATGCTGGAGGGAACAGCCCTGACGCTGTGCGAGCAGTAGTCATGATATTGATATCAACAGTAAGCACAGCACTGCAAGAGCTGCTGTGGAAAATCACTACTATCCCAGACTCACTACAAACACACACAGCATTGGGAATGAACAGGAAGAACTAGAGATGTGGGTGTGGTTGCAGGGCCATTATCTCATTGCAGTTACAGGAACATGGTGGGACAGCTCGTATGGCTGGAGTGCTGTCATGGAGGGCTATGGACTTTTTAGGAAAGATGGGCCAGTGAAGCAAGGTGGTGGAGCTGCTCTTTATATATTGAGCTCTGCCTATGCAGGGATGAAGAGCTGGTTGAAAGTTTATGGGTGAAGACTAAGGGGAAGGGTAATATGGGTGCTATTGTTGTGGAAGTTTACTATTGGCCACATGATCAGGAGGAGGAGGAGGCCTTCTACAGACAGCTGAAAGCAGCCTTACGATCGCAGGCCCTGGTTCTCATGGGGGACTTCAACCACACTGACATTTGCTGGCGAAGTCAAACAGATGACTTCAGGAGAGCTGACTTTGGCCTCTTCAAATACCTGCTTGGAATAGTCTCATGGGCTATGATTCTAAAAGTTAGTGGTGTCAAGGAAAACTGGTTAAATGTCAAGCACTGCTTCCTCCAAGCCCAAGATTGGTGTATCCCCACAACTAAAAAATCAGCTAAAGGAGATAAGAGGCCTGCATGGAGAAAAAATCAAATGGAAAAAGAAACTCTATGGAATGTGGAAAAAGACCTCGGTCACTTGGGAAGACTGTAGGAATGCTGCCAGAGAATGCAGGCATGAAACAAGGGAGACTAAAGCCCTCTTGGAATTAAATCTGGCAAGGTATATAAAGGACAACAAGAGCTCTTCAAGTACATTTGTAGCAAAAGGAAGATTAGGGAGAATGTGAGTCCGCTGCTGAACGAGGTGGGTTGCCTGGTGATGAAGGATATAGAGAAAACAGAGCTACTCAATGCCTTCTTTGCTTCAGTCTTTACCGCTTAGACTTTAGAGTTGAGCAGAGAGGAACCTCAAGAGGTTCAACAAGGACAAGTGCAGAGTTCTGCACCTTGGGAAGAACAACCCCATGTACTACCCAACCAGTCGAGGGATGTTCTGCTCCCTCTCTACTCTGCCCTGGTGAGGCCTCATCTGGAGTACTGTGTCCACTTCTGGGCTCCTTAGCTCAAGAGGGAAAGAGAGCTTCTGGAGAGAGTCCAGCGTAGGGCCACCAAGATGATCAGGGGACTGGAACATCTTTCATATGAGGAAAGGCTGCAGGAACTGGGTCTGTTTAGTCTAGAGGAGACTGAGGGGGGATCTCATTAATACTTACAAATATCTAAATGGTGGATGTCAGGAGGTTGGGGCATCTCTTTTTTCTATTGTAGCTAGCGACAGGACAAGGGGTAATGGGATGAAGCTGGAACACAAAAAGTTCCATTTAAACATAAGGAAAAAAATATTTTACTGTGAGAGTGACGGAGCCCTGGAACAGGCTGCCCAGAGGGGATGCAGAGTCTCCTTCCTTGGAGGTCTTCAAGACCCGCCTGGACATGTTCCTATGTGATCTGATCTAGGTTGACCTGCTTCTGCAGGGTGGGTTGGACTAGATGATCTCTAAAGGTCCTTTCCAACCCCTACCATTCTATGATTCTATGATTCACTAGTACAGGCTGGGGATTGACCTGCCGGAGACCAGCTCTGCAGAGAGAGATCTGGGAGTCCTGGTTGATAATAAACTAAACATGAGCCAGCAATGTGCCCTCATGGACAAGAAGGCCAATGGTATTCTGGGATGCATCAAGAGTGTGGCCAGCAGGTCTAGAGAGGTTCTACTCCCCCGCCAATCTGCCCTTGTAAGGCCACATCTGGAGTACTGTGTCTAGTTCTGGGCTTCCTAGCTCAAAAGAGACAGGGAAATTTTAGGGAAAGTCCAGAGCAGGGCTACCAAGATGATCAGGGAACTGGAACATCTCTCTGACGATGAAAGGCTGCCAGAACTGGGGCTCTTTAGTCTGGAGAAGAGAAGGCTGAGGGGACCATATCAATGCTTATAAATTCCTAAAGGGCAGGTGTCAGAGATGGGGACAGTCTTTTTTCTGTAGTGCCCAGTGACAGGACAAGAGGTAACAGGCACAAACTGGAACACAGGAAGTTCCACTTGAACATGAGGAAGAACTTTGCTGTTCAGGTGAGGAAGCCCTGGCACAGGCTGCCCAGAGATGTTGTGGAGTCTCCTCTGCAGGTTTTTAAACCTGTCTGGGCATGTTCCTGTGTGACCTGATCGAGGTAAATTTGCTTTAGCAGGGGGGATTTGGACTGGATGATATCTAGAGGTCCCTTCCATTCCCCATCATTCTGTGATTCTCTGATTTTTCATTTTGACAAATCTTGAAATTTTGTAAGACTGCTTATTCTTCTTTATATCTTACCTACTGTCTTGTTTAATCTACATTAGTGAAAATCATTCATTTTTCTCATTTCCTAGAGTAGTGAAGCCATAGGCTTTTAACAGATTGCCAATTTTCTGTTTTTCTCATTGTCAGTTCTTATTTTAAGCTTTCTGTGTTACTCGTTTTTTTGAGAATATTTTCCCTCCTTAATTTTTAATAGTATTTATAGTCTATATAGTCTTATTTTATAATAGTTCCTTTGTGTATTTAAAAGTATATGTAGTAATGTATCTCAAAACTGTATAGTTATGGTCCTTCATAGTTCGTGTTATATTATTCTCTATGTGAAACACTTTTTTTATAGTTTCTGTATTGTTTTCTATAGCTGCTTTTAACTTCTTGGATCAAAATTGTACACAGCATAGCACGCATGGGTGAATGATAACTTACATGATCACTTCTCTAGTTTGAAAATCTGAAGGAATCATTCATAATGCTAAAGATTTAGAGCTGTATAAACATATTTGTTTTCTTACAGATTAGATGCTATAGCTAGAGATGCTGAACTAGTCGATAAATCTGAGACAGACCTTAAACGTCTGGGAGAACTTGTTCATAATGGATGCGTTAAGGCTTTAAAAGACAATTCCTTTGGACAAGAAAGAGCAGGTAAAGTGTATTTGGGGGTGGGGTAGAAGAATAAAAAGTATCAAGAGTTCTGAATAATTCTTGCACTCTGATTATAACAAAAAACTGTTGGGGAAAACATTAACAAAATGTTAACATACTAGGTGATTTAGAAAAAAGTTATTGTTCTTAGAAGCCTCTTTGGGTTTGGGATTTTTCTTCCTCTTTTCCTGAGTGAGTTGTTGCAGTAGAATGCAGCATGGTTTTGCTTTACTGATAAATTTAAAATTAATCTGATCTTATTATCTGGAAGACCTTGAGATTCTGGAGTTTAATTAAAGCATTCAGATTTTTTCTTAATCATAATTGAATGTCTACTGATATAGCATCAAACTTTCTTTTTTCTTTATGTTTATCTATAAGATACACATAAAGTCTAAATATTTTAATAATTTGATCTTTTATTTTAAGGAGGTAGACTTGGGAAAGTTAAAGGCCCAACATTCCGAATATCAGGAGTGCAGGTGAATGCAAAGCTAGTTATCTCTCACGAAGAAGAGTTGTCACCATTGCACAAATCCATTCCTTCAGATCCAGAAGAAAGGAAAAGGTATTTTTTTGTCTTTTCCTAAAGGAAGCTATAATGTAGAAAGTTGTTCAAGGTTTTTGAACATATATTTAAGCAATCCAGACTCTAAGCAGACTGGGACACCAGTGTCACTCCATTCACTCTAAGAAGTGACATCAGCAATCCGCTCCACATCCTTTCTTATTCTTTCTTTCCTCTCCTTAGAAGCCAATATTTGCTTTGGCTTCTGAACTGTATTCATCGGAGACTGGATTCAGTTACTCTTAATTATTCCAGACTAGAAATTAGGCTTGCTGAGGAGCTGCTTTGTGTTACCTCTGCCTGAGAGGAAGCAATATTTATCAAAGTGGAGCAGATGGTAGTTGTTGATAGTTGTTTAGCCCTCTGAAATTTTAGCTTGCTACCTTGTGTATTGTAGTCCCTAAACTATCTGCTTATTCAGTTAGCAGTTGCACTTGAATAATATTTTAAGTTTATCTTTATGGTTAGCTGGTTCTGATTCAATCCATGGCCACAGATAGATGTTTTTTGTCCTTTATATGTCCATGATTTTAGTACTGATTTCAAGAAATATTTTATATAAATTGTAAGGAAACCTGATATCTGGATTACTTACCTAAATATACAAGGATCTTAGTAATGTGTGGCATGTTCCCCCCTCCCTTGCTAAATTTGAGATTGCTTATTTATGTTTCTAATTTATTTCTACTAGATATGTCATCCCATGCCACACCAAGGCAGCTCATTTTGATATAGACTGGGGTAAGGAAGATGATTCCAATCTGTTAATAGGTATTTATGAATATGGCTATGGCAGCTGGGAAATGATAAAAATGGATCCTGATCTCAGTTTGACACAAAAGGTATGTCATCTATAAGAATTCATCAAGGACTTCTTTTGTTTAAGTAATAAAGCTAATAAGAACAGTTACTAAAAGCTTATTTTGTGATAACTGAAACTGCACAGAAGTTAGGTCAGTTGTACTCCTTTGTATCCTTCTGGTAAATTATTAGATTTCAAGATTTTATGTATTCAGTTGAAGTATACCTTCTTAAGAGTCTGTTATGTTTCTGTATGTCTATTTATTTGGATCTCTGTCACTTGATTTTTTTTTCTTCCATCTTTTTGCTTCCCTAGTTTAAATGCTCTAGTTGTGCTAATTTTATTCTTGATCTCTTGGAGGGAAGGTTGTTTTGGGGTTTTGGTTTGGTTTTCTATCCCTGGTTTCTTTGCCTGAAGCTGGCTAGTTTGTCTGACTAGTTTGTTGAGTTTACAGTAAACTTTGTGAGACCATTTCCAAAACTATATTAGTTGTGTGTTTGGGGGAAAATAAAATGTTTAAGAAATTCTCCATTCTTTGAATCATGCTGGCATATTGATCAAGTATAGTTGGAGTAGATTGTTTTTTTATGTTTTTAAATTCAGCTTTTTCTTTTCCAGTGCTCCAGACTAGCAGCTTCCTAATTTGATAATGTGTACTTATACTTGATACTACTATTGCCCTCCTCAGATTTTGCCTGATGATCCAGATAAGAAACCTCAGGCTAAGCAGTTACAGACCCGTGCAGATTACCTCATTAAATTGCTGAATAAAGATCTTGCAAGAAAAGAAGCACAAAGATTTATTGGTGCAGTAAGTAAAGCTTGATATTAAGCAGCAAGTTAACATAATATGGAATCATAGAATTGTTTCAGCTCAAAGAGACCTTTAAGATCATCGAGTCCAGCCTTTGTCCTAGCCCTATGAACTACAAGACCTTTTCCCTAAGTGCAACATTCAACCGTCTCTTAAACACCTCCAGGAGCTGTGACTCCAGCACCTCCCTGGGCAGCCCATTACAATGCCTGACAACCCTTTCAGGAAATAAATTCCTCCTCATATCCAGCCTGAACCTCCCCTAAGGCAACTTGAGGCCATTTCCTCTTGTTCTATTGCTTGTCAATAGGGAGAACAGACCGACTCTCGCCTCCCTACAACTTCCTTTCAAGTAGTTGTAGGGAGCGAGGTCTCCCCTGAGCCACCTTTTCTCCAGACTGAAGAACCCCAGATCCCTCAGCCATTCCTCATATGAAATGTGCTCCAAATCCTTTACTAGCCTGGGAGCCCACCTCTGGATCCGCTCTAGCACCTCCACGTCCTTCTTGTAGAGAGGAGACGAAAACTGAACACAGTATTTGAGGTGCGACTTCACCAAAGCCGATTACAGGGGAATGATCACCTCCCTACTCATGCTGATACAGGCCAGGATGCTATTGGCCTTCTTGGCCACCTGGGCACACTGCTGGCTCATGTTCAGCCAGCTGTCAATCAACACTCCCAGGTCCCTCTCTGCCTGGCAGCTTTCCAGCCACTGCTCCCCAAGCCTGTAGCGCTGCTGGGGGTTGTTGTGGCCCAAGTGCAGGACCCGGCATTTGACTTTGTTGAAACTCATGGAATTGACCTTGGCCCAGCCATCCAGCCTATCTAGATGTCTCTGTAAAGCTTCCCTACCCTCAAGTAGATCGACACTTCTACCCAGCTTGGTGACATCTGCAAACTTACTGAGGGTGCACTTGATCCCCTCATCCAGATCATTAATAAAGATGTTAAACAGGGACAGCCCCAGTACTGAGCCCTGGGGGATACCACTCTTGACCGACTGCCAACTGGATTTAACTCCATTGACCACAACTCTTTGAACCCGACCATTTAACCAGCTTTTCACCCAGGACATGTCAGCAGATACTTGTTTTATTCTTAGTTCCACTCTGCTTTGTGCAATTTTTCTCTGTATTGCTAATCATATTATATGAGACTAACTGAAGGAATGAATGGCAAGTTTAATGTTCTTTTATTCTCTCATATTTGTAAATATTCTTTACTGTCCCATTTAGACTTGATCTCCAGTCCTGAGAAAAGTGGTGGTCATTAGTAGCAATTGTGGCAATTAATAGTTTCGTTATCATAAAATCCAAATATTTTTTCTGCAACTATAGTGTGAAGACACTTGTCAGTTGACATAATAAAGATATTAATTTGCATTCAGGGCAATTCAAAGAGGAGGAAAACAAGAACTAAGAAGAATAGAGCAACAAAGGCTGCAAAAATTAAAGAAGAAATAAAAAGTGACTCCTCATCACCACCCTCAGAAAAATTTGATGAAGATACTGAGGATAATGAGGTAAACATCATTCATATGGTAAAGATGACTAATCAATTTTTTTCTATTAGTAATGCTTTCTATTTGATCTTCTATTTAACTTAAAATTTAAGCACTTGAGTGACATCCTCCTTCTATGTCATTATGATTAGTTTTCCAAATTATAATATCATAAAATAATATTGTTGCCCAATTACAAGAAATATTGGACAATTTCAATATTTTTTTATTATTTGTTCCTATTTTTTAAAGACTTGAGCATTGTATCTGCTAGAAATGCAATTTTAATATAACATCTGAATATAAAGCTAATGTTTTAGACTAATCCATTATTAGTACTGATAATGATTCTTCAGTTAGCAGCTTTTGTTCAGACTCAGGAAACAATCTATCTTGATTAGAAAGAACAGCATGAATAAATGACTTTTGAGACATGCAAGTGAATGCTTCTGTGTATGTAAGGGCCTTCATTATTCTAATAGACTACTAAAATTTGTTATGTTTTTTTATTACTTCTGATGTATTTCTTTAGGCCTCTGTTTATATTGAGTCATTTATTTAAAGTTATCACACAACAGATAGAGAAAAAAGAAGAAAAAAACACATAAAACCCCAGATGAAGTTTAGGGACCATGTTGCACTTAATTTTGTGACTTTCAAGGTAGATGAAAGAATACCAGATTCTTCAGAACACCTCTGGAAAAGAGGAAGTTGTAACTCTGTGACTGTGAATGTTTAATTTATGGTCACTAAAAAGTTTCTGGAACAAAGCTAACAGGAACAGAGGCCTTTTATAATCACCATGCCTTGAAAAATCATCTCAGTCTTGTCAGGCCTACTTCCTTATTGCTTTTAGCTCTTTGCGGTTTAACTATTTTTTACAAGGGCAGATTTCTTTTGGGATATGAAAGTTATATTGATTTAATCTCTCAACCCCCCATTACCCCTGTCCAATCAGCATTTGTTTTGTGTCACATCAAGGAAATGAGTGTGTAGTCCTCATTTTGTTTCACAACTGCATCCAGCGCCATTTGATAAGTGTTAAACCTAAGTTTAAAAAAATTACACACAGATAAAAAGTATATTTTGATCTGATAGTTACAAAACTTGTATAGTTAGGAACCACATTTCATGTGACATATATTTCATGTGCTTATTGCAGGATGAGATTGTTTCAGTGAAGCATCCATATAAATACATAAAAGCAGAAGAAGAAAATGAAGAAAAGCCTGAGCCAAATATTGGTATAAAGAAGGAAGCTGAAGAAAAAAGAGAGACAAAAGAAAAGAGGGATTTGAAAAGGGAGAAAAAAGAAAAAGAGGATAAGAAAGAATTAAAAAATATTAAAGAAAAGAGAGAAAACAAAGTAAAAGAATTCACACAGAAAGAAAAAGAAGTAAAGGAAGAAAAGGTAACTAGTTTTATTTTTCATATATAGCACTAGAAATGACCACTAGATTTTTCTGAATGATTTTGAGTTGAAAAGATATTTTGGATCATTTATTTTACAGTTGTCATTTCATTTAAATCTTTTGCATCATTTGAAGTTTTATTTTTACCACTTGTAATTACATGGACAGGCAAATGAAATGGGAAATTACCTCTTTAAAAATGCATAGCTTAGTGGGACTGAGTGCAAGTTGTGCAAGAAACTTGTCCATTCTCCTCCATCCCTCAGAGAGAGAAAATAAAAGGTACTGTCATTGAATGTCAGATTTTTTTTCATGTTATTATTGAAGAGAATGCAGTAATTACAGTGATTGCCTAATTACACTATAATCCCATCTCAAAAATAAGGTTTTCAAATACGTTTTCATATTTTCTTCTCAGGTAAATGAAATCAAATCTGAAAATAAAGAAAAAACAAAAAAAGTTTCATTATTGGATATTCCAGTTCATATTACTGCAACTAGTGAACCAGTTCCTATATCTGAGGAATCTGAAGAACTGGATCAGAAGACATTCAGTGTGGTAAGTCCCTTGTTAATAGTGTTTACACTTGAACACAATTTCTGATGTTCTTGATTCTGCTATTAGGTTTTATGACACATATTTATTGCCAGTAAAATCTTAGATCAGTAAAAAGTTATCGATGCTATACTAAAGTCAATTTTCAGGCACATAGCTTTACGTTATTGCATTTATGCATGTGATGGTTTAGCCAGGTGTCCACCAAGTCATAATATCACTCCCCCTCCTAAACTAGACAGGAGAAAGAGAGAAATATAACAAGAGGTTTGTGTGTCGAGATAAGGACAGGGAGATCGCTCACCAATTAACATCATGGGCAAAACGGACTCAACTTGGGGAGAAAAAGGTTTGATTTTTTAATGAACTATAATAACAGGGAGATGAGAAATAAAACCGAATCTTAAAACACCTCTCCCCACCCCTCCCTCTTCCCCGGACTTTCCTTCCTTCCCCAACAGCAGCGCAAGGGAGTTCCCTGTCCCTCTTGAGCTAAATAGCCTAAAACTGGACACAGTACTCCAGATAAGGCCTCACCAGGGCAGAGTAGAGAGGGAGAAGAACCTTTCTTGACCTGCTGGCCACACTCTCCTTGATGCATCCCAGGATGCCATTGGCCTTCTTGGCCACGAGGGCACATTGCTGGCTTATGTTCAGTAAAATGTCTCATCCTATATACTTGGCACTGAAAGTTAAACTCATGATTGTAAAACCTAGTTAGAATAATTCCTTTCCCTCAGAAAATCTTTTATATTAGTGCTTTCTTACATCTTTAATATGTGACATGATCTAATGCTTTCATATAGAAATAAATTTCCAACTGCATTTAAAATATTACTTTTTCCAAATTAAACCTTGAAGTATAACTAAAAGAGCTGTGAGAAAAGACTTGTTTTTCATTTGACTTACAACAGTATTGTCTTTGTCTGTTTAAATAGCACACTAAGGGCAGGTCATTCTTTACAGTTTTTATTATCTTTTTGTTTTCCTTTGAATTAATCTATTCCTTTTTTACATTTTACAGTGCAAAGAAAGAATGAGACCTGTCAAAGCAGCATTGAAACAGCTGGATAGACCAGAGAAAGGCCTTTCTGAAAGGGAACAGCTGGAGCATACTCGACAGTGCCTGATCAAAATTGGGGACCATATTACTGAATGTCTAAAGGAGTACACAAATCCTGAACAAATTAAACAGTGGAGAAAGTAAGTTATTCTGCATAATTTTTCTTGAAAAAGGAAAATCCATAATAGCTTCTTTTAAGCAGAATAGTTTTAAATTATTTATCTTGTTTCTTGTTCTCCCTTTTTTGCATTTTTCTGATGTATTAAATAAGGACTTATAAAAAGATGATTATAAATGGCTTCAGCTTTTACTGGATTCACATTTTCATTTTTGCACAAAAATGCTGAACAAAACCAGTAGGTGGAGACATTTCTTAAAACCAAAAGCAAACAGAAAATTACTGTTTAGTGTTGAACATTTAGTGTTAAACTGTGTTTTGTGTTAAACATTTATTAAATGCTTAGTGGAAAAGAGTTCTTATTAAAGAGTCTAGCTGTTTCAACTTTGAAGTTTGTTTTGGGTTTATTTTTTTATTCATGCTAAAAATAGACCATTATAAATTTGTCTATTTCAGTTTGAATGCTTTTGAGTTGCAGAATCATTTATTCTTTTTTAAATTATACTGTAAAAGGAAATCAGATATTAACAGATATTGCAGATAACAGATATTACAGAGGGATCTAGCCAGGCTGGATCAATGGGCCAAGGCAATTTGTATGAGATTTAACAAGGCCAAGTACTGGATCCTGCCCTTGAGTCGCATCAATCCCAGGCAACGCTACAGGCTTGGGGCAGAGGGGCTGGAAAGCTTCTCAGAGGGAAAGGACCTGGGGATGTTGGTCGACAACTGGGGGAACATGAGCCAGCAGTGTGCCCAGGTAGCCAAGGCCAATGGCATCCTGGTTTGTATCAGTGTGGCCAGCAGGACCAGGACAGTGATTGTCCTCCTGTACTCGGCACTGGTGAGACTGTACCTCAAGTGCTGTGTTCAGTTTTGGGCCCCTCACTACAAGAAAGACATTGAAGTGCTGGAGCATGTCCAGAGATGGGCACCAGAGCTGGGGAAGCGTCTAGAGAACAAGGCTGATGGGGAGCAGCTGGGGGAACTGAGCTTGTTTAGTCTGGAGAAAAGTTGGCTCAGCAGAGACCTTCTCACTCTCTACAAGTACCTGAAAGGAGGTTGGAGCAAGATGTGAGTTGGTCTCCCAAGTAACAAGTGATAGGATAAGAGGAAAAGGATTCAAGTTGCACCAGGGGAGGTTTAGATTGGAGATTAGGAAAATTTTCTTCAACAAAAGAGTTGTCAGGCACTGGAACAGGCTGCCCAGGGGAGTGATTGAGTCATCAACCCTGGGGATATTAAAAAGACCTGTAGACGTGGTGCTTAGGGACATGATTTAGTGGTGGGCTTGGCAGTGCCAGGTTGACAGTTGGACTGGATGATCTTAAAGGTCTTTTTCAACCTAAACAATTCTATGATTATATAATAATGTTACAGTACAATACAAAGTTTATTAAAATAATCTAGATGAGGGGAGAGCAGCAGATGTCATCTATTTTGACTTCAGCAATGCTTTTGACACTGTCTCCCATAATATTCTCATCAGAAAGCTCAGGCAGTGTGTCTTGGATGAGTGGACAGTGAGGTGGGTCAAGAAATGCCTGAATGACAGAACCCAGAGAATGATGATTAATGGCACTGAAGTGAGTTGGAGGCCTATGGCCAGTGGAGTTCCACAGGGATCAGTTCTGGGGCCAATCTTGTTCATCATCTTTATCAACAATCTGAATAAGGAGACAGAATGTACCCTCTGCAAGTTCTCTGATGAAACCAAATTGGGAGGGAGGACTGACTGATTCCCCAGAAGGCTGTGCTGCCATTCAGCAGGATCTCGACTGGCTTGAGAGTTGGATGGAGAGGAACCTCATGAGGAGGACAAGTGCAGAGTCCTGCACCTGGGGAGGAACAACCCCATGCACCAGTACAGGCTGGGGATTGACCTTCTGGAGAGCAGCTCTGCAGAATAAACTAAACATGATCCAGCAATGTGCTCTCATGGCCAAGAAGGCCAATGGCATTCTGGGATGTATCAAGAAGAGTGTAGCCAGCAGGTGGAGGGAGGTTCTGCTCCCCTTCTACTCTGCCCTGGTGAGGCCTCATCTGGAGTACTGTGTCCAGTTTTAGGCTATTTAGCTCAAGAGGGACAGGGAACTTCTGGAGAGAGTCCAGCACAGGGCCATCAAGATGATCAGGGCACTGGAGCATATTCCTTATGAGGAAAGACTGCAAGAACTGGGGCTGTTTAGTCTGAAGGAGAGGAGATTGAGGGGGGATCTCATTAATATTTACAAATATCTAAATGGTGGATATCAGGAGGTTGGGACATCCCTTTTTTCTGTTGTATCTAGCAACAGGACAAGGGGTAATGGAAAGAAGCTGGAACACAAAAAGTTCCATTTAAACATAAGAAAAAACTATTTTACTGTGAGTGTGACGGAGCAGTGGACCAGACTGCCCAGAGGGGTTGTGGAGGCTCCTTCCTTGGAGGTCTTCAAGACCCGCCTGGACGTGTTACTATGTGACCTGATCTAGGTTGACCTGCTTCTGCAGGGAGAGTTGGACATGATGATCTCTAAAGGTCCCTTCCAACCCCTACCATTCTATGATTCTATGAAAATATGTATTTCATCTTTCTTTAATATGACATAGAATTTATTAAAGGTATTCTTTCTATATTTCTTATGCAGATGTCATTGGACACACCATTGACTGGTTGCATCTACTTTTGCAAGCCTCTAGGCCAAAATTATAATGTTTAAATGATAACAGTAAAAGAGCGGATAGATGTTTCTTGAGCCTAAACACCTGAGATCTTTCTGAACTAAACACTATTTAGAACAGTAGTATTCTTTAGTCTTTTAAGCACTTCACCTGTAAACTTTGCTAAAAGAATTCTAGACTTTAGATCCAGTGTCTGCAGTCATGGAGCAAAATGTTGTCCTTAGGGCTTTGTCTTCTTGACACCAAAAGAGTTGATTTGTTTTCCTGTCTTCTTTCATAGCTTAGACAAGGATCAATTTTTTTTTCCATGCTACTTTCATCCTCTTTCAAATTTCTCATTTGGTTTCAAAAACTTTGTCTGGTCTTTGGAATTTTGTGGAAAAATCCTGTCCCTGATATTCATAGGAAATGAGACGTGAGGAAATGAGGTCAAAGTTCTTATACTACAAGAGATTTTGAGGAAGAATCTTTACTGAGTAGTAAATACTCCATTTTTCTGATATATTTCTGACAATCTTTCAGTAGACTTGTACAAAAAATTGAAAGCTACATTTTTATGCAATTGACAAATCATTCTATTAACAGAATTTCCATTAATAATACTTTTCATGCACTTTGCATTCTGCAGTCATTGTGATAAATATTACAAAATGAAAAATTATTAAATTATTTAATTTCTCAAATTTTGCAATACAGATAATTAATGTTTACTGTGCAGCTAGATAATATTTTCTATAACAGTCTTCACAATTATTTCAATTTACTGAAGTAGTGTTGAAATAATTTCATTTAAGTTTATGTTCTGTTGTATGATACAATAAAAACTAATGTATGAAAGAATTATAACCTATCTTTCTTTTTCCTCAGAAACTTGTGGATTTTTGTCTCTAAGTTTACAGAATTTGATGCCAGAAAGCTTCACAAGCTGTATAAACATGCAATCAAAAAACGCCAAGAATTTCAGGTAATACTTTCAGGCTCTCTAAAGATACAAATACATATTCTAAGTTTTATAACTCTTTTATTATCAATTGAGTACACTCAATACATTGAAGTTTACTGTTCATAGTAAACTAGTCTGTTTTCTTACAATATTTTCTGAAGAATTCAAATGCAGCTTTGGGATTTATTTATTTTATATTTTTGTACTTGTTTCTTTTAGCAACACAGTAACCAGAATATTAACAGCAATGTGAATATACATGTAATGAGAAATCCAGGTAAGAAATCTTGAGTACATTATTTTGATGGATATCTTAAATGATAGTATGTAAAATGAAATAAGCTTAAAACTAAATCCCACTGCTGGATATCTTAGGGATAGGCTGACTTAGCGTAACTTCACTAGTTTGCTAATGAAATTCTGCTGAACACAAACTAAACTTAGTACTTACTGATTTTTAGTAGCAAACTATTTGGCCATTCTTTTAAAATAAATTAATTTTTAAAAACCCAAAACACATTTTTGTATTTAATTTTGAGGAGGGAGAGAGGCCTTGTAAAACACTTGTAAAATTCTTGGAGGCTCTATACCTGTTTGTAGCAGTTGTAATGTTACCATATCATAAGAAAGATATTCCCTGAAGTCCTGGTTAGCAATCAGTTGTATGGGATCTTTTATTGTTGACAATAATACTGTCTTTCTATGCTCCCACACTTTCCTTCTTGTAATGCTTGTTTTTATATCATGTTATGTAAAACCTTGAATATGTTTCATGGATTTTAAATGACTATAATGCATTTTAGGAATACCACTAAAAACCTTTAATTAATATGGCATGCCTCTAAAACTGATGTTCATGCTACAGCTCTCTCCTTAGAGAGGAACTTCCCATCATTCTGTTTAAAATTGCTCTACTAAAGGCACTCACTCCTCATTTGGACCACACTGATCCTCTCGATTTAGTCTGCAAGGTGGAAAATTTTAGTTTCTCAACCCTACATATCTACATTTCTAGATTGCATGCCTTCTATCTACTTCTGAGGTGTGTCTCAGTTCACTTACATTAATATATTTGTCTTTCAATTATTTAGATTTTGTTCCTGTCAAATTACAATGCTGTTTTCACATTGTTTTAAATCTGACAGAAGTGCTATTTCAATTGGTGAAGAAAAAATTCATTGTATATGAGACTTCCTTATAACCTCTGTTTTATTAAACAGATGTTGAAAGACTGAAAGAGAATACAAACCATGATGACAGTAGCAGGGATAGCTATTCTTCTGATAGATATTTGTCACAATACCATGATCATCATAAGGACAGGCATCAGGGAGATCCTTATAAGAAAAGTGACTCTAGGAAAAGGTCCTATTCAACCTTCAGCAATGGAAAAGACCACAGTGACTGGGATCACTATAAACAAGACAGCAGGTAAATTGCTTCAGCAATTGTAACATCTGTTGAGAGTTCCCTTCCTGGTTTTGCAGTATGCTTGTAGTAAGCACTGAAGTATCTTTTCTGAGTAATGCAGAATTGCAAAGAAATTTCTCTAATGCAGTTCTGTTGAACTGACATAATTGTAGTTCTTACTATGTGTTCGGTAATACTAATATAAGTAATTTTTTTCAGATACTATAGTGATAGTAAACATAGAAAGTTGGATGACCACAGGAGCAGAGATCACAGGTCAAACCTGGAAGGAAGTTTAAAAGACAGTCGGCCTCATTCAGATCACCGTTCCTATTCAGATCACAGGATGCATTCAGATCACCGTTCCACCTCAGAGTACAGCCATCATAAATCTTCCAGAGATTATAGGTACCACTCAGACTGGCAAATGGACCACAGAGCTTCTAGTAGTGGCTCAAGGTCACCATTAGATCCAAGGTCGTCTTATGGTTCAAGATCTCCTTTAGGACATAGATCTCCATTTGAACACTCATCAGATCACAAAAGTACCCCTGAACATACATGGAGTAGCCGGAAAACATAACAAAGATTGACATTTTCTGGACCTGCTTTTAGCCATATACAGTAAGCTAACACAGTAATTGCCTTATGTGACTTGAAAAATATGGACTGAATATTCTGTCAGTAGCAGTATTGTTACATCTTTCCAGAATGCAAGGTCTATTAACAATAGAAAAATATTTTTGTATTTAAAGTTTATGCTGCATTTTTGCTGCAAATGTTGTGGCACCTTTCTTTTTTCCCCTCTTTAAGAAATTGAAAATGTTTACTTTTACAGGGACCCATTTACTTTTACACTGCCCCATTCAGACTGGATCTCATAAAATTGTTTTTAGGCTGAACAGAGTTTAAATTATGTTTGGAAATGAATTTTTCAACACTGACCTATGATTGTGTTTCAGGAAGCAATGAGAAACTTGTTTTGTTTTCTTAGTAAAGAATTCTTAAGGACTTCTGATCATTTTCCAACTCTGTTTACACTGTACACTGCAACCACCTTGCCACTTTTCACTGCAACATTAAATATTTAAGTTCTGTACCTATAACTGTAAAATAGCCAGGATTCCTCCTGTGTGAGATCCATTGTAATAATGCCTTTTTACAAAATAAAATAAATGGAAACTAATTCTTTGTTTTGGTTGGGTTTTTTTTTTGCTTCTTCCTTTCCCCACCAACTTAGACTTCCTTGTCACAAGTGTGGTTGATTGACCCTGGCTGGGTGCCAGGTGCCCACCAATGTCATTCTATCACTCCCCCGCCAAAACTGGACAGGGGAAAGAAAAAATAATGAAAGGTTCATGGATCAAGATAAGGACAGGGAGATCACTCAGTAATTACTGCCACATGCAAAATAAACTCAACTTGGGGAGAATTCACAGAATCACGGAATCACAGAATCACAAGGGCTGGAAGGGACCTTGAAAAATCATCTAGTCCAACCTCCCTGACAGAGCAGAACCACCTAGAGTAGGTCACACAGGAACTTGTCCAGGTGGGGTTTGAATGACTCCAGAAAAGGAGACTTCACAACCCATCTGGACAGTCTGTTCCAGTGCTCCATCACAGTGAAGAAATTCTTCTTTGTATTTCTTTGGCATCTCTTATGTACCACCTTATACCCATTGCTCCTTGTCCTATCATTTGCCATCATTGAGAAGAGCCTGGCTCCATCATTCTGACACCCGCCCTTTACATGTTTGTGAACATTAATGAGATCATCCCTCAGTTTCCTCCAAGCTAAAGAGTCCCAGTTCCCTCAGCCTTTCATCATAAGGGAGATGCTCCACTCCATCATCTTGGTGGCCCTGTGCTGAACTCTCTCCAGCATCTCCCTGTCCTTCTTGAACTGAGGGACCCAGAACTGGACACAATATTCCAGATGCGGTCTCACAAGGGCAGAGTAGAAGGGGAGGAGAACCTCTCTTGACCTACTGTTAGTATCATCAGCAAACTTGCTGACAGTGCCCTCTGTTCCCTCATCAAGGTCATTAACAAATATATTGAACAGTACTGGTCCCAACACAGACCCCTGAGGGACTCTGCTAGACACAGGCCTCCAACTAGACCCTGCCACATTGACCACAACTCTCTGCCTTCTTCCCTTCAACCATTTAACAATCCACCTCACTACCTGATCATCCAGCCCACACTTTCTCAGTTTTGCCATGAAGATGTTGTGGGAGACAGTGTCAAATGCTATACTGAAATCAAGATAAATCATATCCACTGTACTACCACCATCTATCCACCTGGTTACATCTTCATAAAAGGCTATCAGGTTGGTCAAACATGACTTCCCCTGATAAAGCCATGTTGACTGCTCCCAATGACCCTCTTGTCCTTTAAATGCCTGCAGAAAGTATCCAGGATAAATTGTTCCATCACCTTTCCAGGGATGGAGGTGAGACTGACTGGTCTGCAGTTACCCAGATCCTCCTTCTTGCCCTTTTTGAAGACTGGAGTAACATTTGCTTTCCTCCCTTCCTCAGGCACCTCTCCTGTTCTCCACGACTTGCTGAAGATGATGGAGAGTGATCTAGCAATGACTTCCACCAGCTTCCTCAGCACCCATGGGTGCATCCCATTGGGGCCCATGGATTTATGTACATCCAGACTGCTCAACTGATCCTTAACCTGACTTCCTCTGGAGTCTGGGGCTCCTGAGGACAGTCTCCAACAGTATAGATAGAGACAAAGAAGGCATTCAGTAACTCTGCCTTCTCTGTATCCTCTGTTACCAGGGCATCCACTTCATTCAACAGTGGGCGTGCCTTGCCTCTAGCAGTAGTTTTATCTGCAATGTATTTGAAGAAGCCCTTTTTGTTGTCCTTGACCTCCCTTGCAAGGTACAATTCTAATGAGGCTTTAACTTTCCTAGTTGCCTCCCTACATCCTCTGATGACTTGGTCTTACCAAGTGACCATCCCTTACTTCCATGATCTATAGACATTTCTAGACTAAATAGCCCCAGTTCCCATAGCCTTTCCTCATAAGGAAGGTGCTCCAGTCCCCTGACCATTTTGGTGGCCCTGCGCTGGACTCTCTCCAGCACTTCCCTGTCCCTCTTGAGCTGGGGAACCTAGAACTGGACACAGTACTCCAGAAGAGACCTTACCAGGGCAGAGTAGAGGGGAAGAAGAACCTCCCTCGACCTGCTGGCCACACTCTTCTTGATGCATCCCACAATGCCATTGACCTTCTTGGCCTTCTTGGCTGTTGCTGGCTCATGTTTAGTTTATTATCAACCAGGACTCCCAGGTCTCTCTCTGCAGAGCTGCTCTCCAGCAGGTCAACCCCCAACCTGTACTGGTGCATGGGATTGTTCCTTCCCAGATGCAGGACTCTGCACTTGTTTTTGTTGAACCTCATGAGGTTCCTCTCTGCCCAACTCATTCCTGCATGAGACAGCAATGTGCCCTCGTGGCCAAGGCCAATAGCATTCTGGTATGCATCAAGAAGAATGTATGTGATCAGCAGGTCGAGGGAAGAAAGAAACTGGAACACTAAAAGTTCAATTTAAACACAAGGAAAAATTATTTTACTTTGAGGATGATGGAGCCCTGAAACAAGCTGCCTGGGGAAGTTGTAGAGTCTCCTTCTCTGGATGTCTTCAAAACCCGCCTGGAAGCGTTCCTGTGTGATCTGATCTAGGTGGACCTGCTTTGGCAGGGGGTTGGACTAGATGATATCTAATGGTCCCTTCCAACCCCTACCGTTCTATGATTCTATGTGCAGCTGGAATTCATAACAAAGGCTGACATTTTTCTGTGCTTTCTTTTAGTCAAATACAATAAGAGCACAGTATACATTTTTATTGTTGTGTCATAGTCAAGTGGAAAAACACAGAAGATAAAAGGATACTGCCATGGCTGGATGAAAAAATATAGAGGATAGAAGATGGAAGGAAAACAGATGTCTCTAGCCCCTTTCTGGCCTAGACTAGATAAACTAAAAATTAACTTAAAAATACGGAACCAATACCTCATATGTAGATCCTAAAGAAGAGTTCAGCCGAAGGACATTCTTATATGACCACCAGGGATCGCTATGATCCACCAAAGACTCCCATGGAACCCTCTCAGAGACTTAAATCACATGCATAATGATCATGTAAATATGATAATTAATTCTAGGAAATATAGTGAATATCTATAACCATTCTGGGAAGTTTGATACATATGTATGTGATAGAATAATATGAGCTTTACCAAAGGAAGTCTACAGTGTGCATGTTAGAAGGAGTGATCCATCATGCACCCAGGCCCAAATAAAGCAATGCCTGCTTTTCAGCTCTAATTGGTGTTGTCCCAATTTTGGTGACAGTTTTAGGATTTTCCAATAGGATTTCTTCTGACAAGCTGTGAGGCTGGTGGTGTCATACCCAGCGTGCAACAAGCCAATTTAGACACAGAGTCAAGATATTGCTTTATTTTGTGCCTGCACAGAGACGGATGCCAGGAGGTAACTCCACAAAGCCAGCACACCCAACAGTACTTTCCTTGCTGTATTTATACAAAACCTTACCTAATAAACTTTTTTTTTTCTATTTAGCAAGTCCTTCACCTATCATGTAAGGGGGTTGCATCCTTATCAGTCTCTGACCCTTCTTCAAGAATATCAAGGCATGCATTATTTATACAAAGTAATTAGGTTCACACCATGCAACTGTTGATAATGGTCATTCTATCTTTGACAGTGTTGCTGTAGTTTAGACATAAACCAACATATGATTTTGCTTGGTAGTCTTTTTGCCCTGTGGAGGGTGATTTTTAAGGTAGTTTAGTTAATGATACATAGACCTTACTTGTCTCTGCCAAGCTGGCCTATTCTTTTTATATACAAAGTATCTACACATCTGAACCTAGTACAGACTACTTCAGATCTATATTCTGTGATCTTTTTATCTGTTTGCATTGGGACTGGAGCCCCTTTGATACTGTGAAAGTGCAATTCAAAACTCAATAGCTGGTGTGACTATCAAGCAGATATTCTTTATTGCAGTGCTGGGCACACAGGGGATCGCTCCACCAAGTCTGTGCATCATTTAAAGCAAAACTTTCTACATTTATACAGACTAGGTATGCATATTTATTACGTTTCTTAGAGAAGGCAGGGTTATACAAATTAGTTCATGTGAGTCATTTACATTAGCTCTGCCCAGACAGCATGCACAATGCCGTGGCAGGGGTCTTTTGGTGGTCTTCAGAGATGAAGGCTCCACATCTTCCTCACACTGAACTTTCTACCTTCCCTCTCAGTGCATGTTCCTTAGGCTGTTTTTCAGTTTCACAAATATCATCTAGCTTGAACCAGTCCTCTTCCTTAACAAGGATGTAATACTGCCTCTTGTAGGCTTATCTGCAGTGCAGACATCTGGTCTCCATGGTATTCAAGGACCCTTAAAACTTCAGATAAGCTTACACAGATAGTTTCACTCCACAAGCAATTTGCAAGCTAGTAGACACAGTTTGATTAATGCTTAAATGGCTTCACCTACCAGCTGACACAATTTACAAGTTAGCATCAACAAGTTAGCAAAAACAGTTTGTTTAATACTTTCTTTCATTCCCTCCCTTTTCTTTCTTGTTCAAAATTCTTTTGCAATTACTTAAATTACATCATTTTCTTTAAGTGATTTAGCAAAATATTTTCCCATTTCTACCTGATGTCTTACCTTTCTTTTGCACTCTTCATAATTTTTAGTTGTCTGCTTACAACACAATAGAAAACTTTGCATCATCACACAAGTAAACAAAACTAGAATTATTATGATGATAATAAATGTAAAAAGATGCTTGTCAGGCAAAGTGCCATATTTCTTTAAATTTCCAGGATGTAGCATCCTTAC
Source organism: Colius striatus (assembly GCF_028858725.1). Taxonomy (NCBI): domain Eukaryota; kingdom Metazoa; phylum Chordata; class Aves; order Coliiformes; family Coliidae; genus Colius; species Colius striatus. Next base: position 1,355,137 of record NC_084789.1, read on the forward strand.
CAATTTCATGTAAAACTCATATCTTTTCCCATAACTTTTATAAATCTTCTTCAATTTTTTTCCTGGCTTACATATACACAGCAACTATGGTTTATCCCGGTTCAAACTCTTCCTCCTTTCAGGGTCAAGAGGTCTAAAGCCATTCTATTCTGGCGTACCACTTCAGCCAGGGACCTGACTTCAGCCTTAAGGGCTCATAGTATGTCCAAGGTTTTATTAAAAGCCCCCTCCATCGTAATGGAGATGTTCACTCCAGCCTTTTCCAATTCATTCACACCTAACTATGGGAGAAACCATCTAGCAAAGCTGTGAAACTCAGAGTTGATCTTTTTATGAATGGGTTGGACTCTTGTTTAACTCTTTTCCACGGTGTTTTAAGTATTCCAACAGGAACTTGAGACTGGTTATATATTGGGTCTTGTGATGTCAAATATCCGATGGTACACATGCCTTTCCATCCAGCGGGGAGCTGTTTTCTACTTTTTCCATGTCCACATAACCACCAATATCCATCGGGTAATTTACAAGGCCCATGAGTGGCTGTAAGCCTCAAGGTTTCTTTATCTATCCCGGTAGGGGCATAGGTCTGTAGCTGTGCTTGATCACAGAAGTCTATATAAGACACATTAATTCCAGTGAAGTTCCATTCCCCTACTAATACATCTGGCTTATTTATCCAATGATTATTCCAGTCATCATCACAAAAGCAGTTTCTATTACCATTCCCTATTGTCCCTGGGCATTGACGAGCTTGTGATCAGACCTTCCAATTACAAGAGCTGTTACTAATCATGATTATGGTCTTCCCATTTTTCAATATTTGGAGATAAAATTTGGGTCTGTCATCATATGAGAAATTGTCAAATTGGCAATATCCCCCATCCTTTCTTTTCCAAAATTGTGGCCATGTATTATTATCACAATTCCAATTAGTAGCGGCTACTCCATACAAGGGGAGCCTCATATTTCCCTTGGGTAGTACTGTTTGAATCTAATAATCTTTCATTTTAGTTTCATTAATCCAATTTTGAAGAGTCTTAGAGTGAATATTCCCTTCTCAAGCAACAACAGTGTTTACAATAAGCTTATAAACAACTATGTTATAATTTCAACTTAAGTATTCCCAAGCATTCAGATGTCCATTGTTTTCCTAGTGATTTCTTTACTTGCAAGTAGTGAAACCAATCCGGTTGTTCTCTGATTTTGATTGCAGTAAAAGTTGTCAACACCTGGAATGGTCCTTCTCACTTTTCTTCCAGTGGGTCACCTGAAATATTCTTAATATAAATCCAATCTCCAAGGTTAAAAGGATAGATAGGGTGATCTAAACCCTTAGCTCTAGTTCCCAATACATTTTTACTGATTTGTTCCAATTGTTTTCCTAAGGAGACAAGGTAATTCTGCAGATAAGAGTCTCCTAACTGATTTAAATCTTCTCCTTTATATTCAGTTTCATATGGTCTCCCGTATAATATTTCAAAAGTACTTAGATTTTCTTTAGCCCTTAGTTTTATGTGCATCCTAAGCAAGGCTATGGGCAAAGTTTGTTACCAGTACAAATTTTTGCTAATTGCTGTTTTATCAAGTGATTCATTTTTTACTGGACCACTTGCTTACAGCCGATATGGGGTGTGTAATTGTCTGTGGTGGTTTAGTCCAGTGTCCACCAAATCATAATGTCACTCCCCTTCCTAAACTGGACAGGAGAGAGAGAACAAACAGCTTGTGAGTTGAGATAAAGACAGAGAGATCACTCAGCAATTAGCGTCATGGGCAAAACAGACTCAACTTGGGGAGAAAAAGGTTTGATTTATTAAAGGAACAATAACAACAGAGAGATGAGAAAAAAACCACGAATCTTAAAACATCTCCCCCCACCCCTCCCTCTTCCCAGGACTCTCCTTCCTTCCCCCACAGTGGCGCAGGGGATGGGAGGTGGGGGTTGTGGTCAGTTCATTACAGATGGACTTTGCCGCTGCTTCTTCTCAGGGGGAGGCCTCCTCACACTTCCCACTGCTACACTGTGGGATCCCTCCCCACGGGAGACAGTCCCTCACGAACTCCTCCAGCGTGGGTCCTTCCCATGGGATACAGATCCTCACAAACTGCTCCTGCATGGGGCCTCCCACGGGGGCAGCTCTTCACACACACATACACACACACACTGCCCCAACGTGAGTCATCCAGGGGGAGAACATTCCTTCAGGCACCAACTGCACCTGCAAGTCCATCACAAGATCACAAGTCCTGACAGCAAACCTGCTCTGGCATGGGCACCTCCCCCACGGACTCCCAGATCCTGCCAGGAACTTGCTCCAGGATGAACTTCTTATGGAGTCACAGCCTCCTTCAGGCATCCACCCGGTCCAGTCTCGGGTCGTCCATGGGCTGCGAGTGGATCTCTGCTTCCCAGTGGTCCTCCATGGACTGCAGGGAGACAACCCGCTTCATCATGGTCCTTGCCACAGGTCACAGGGGAGTCTTTCTTTCCAGGCCTAAGCATCCTCCTCCCCCTTTTTTTCCACTGACCTTGATGTCTGTGGAGATTTCACATTCTCACTCCCTGTTGCTGCTGCAGTTTAGTAACTGCGCAACAACTTCTCAACTGTTATTCACAGAGGCGTTACCTCCATCACTAACTGGCCAGACCTGGGTCAGGTGCAGGGTCCAGCTTAGAATTGACTGGCCCTAACCCTATGAGCTACAGGGGAAGCTTCTGGCAACTCTTTTTGTTTAAAGAAGCTACCCCTCTAGCCCCCCCTCCACTACCAAAAAACCTGACCCAGGCAAAACCACTACATTGTCAATCGATTTTTAATAGTTTCATAGAATCATAGCATGGTAGGGGTTGGAAGGGACCTTTAGAGATCATCTAGTCCAATCCCCTTGCAGAAGCAGGTCTACCTAGATCAGGTCGCATAGGAACGTGTCCAGGCAGGTCCTTGTTGTACTATCTGAGCACAAAAAGTCTACCTCTGTCTGAACATATTAACATACGTATTCCAAACTAGAGTATGATTTCATTTATTAGCACTCAAGTAACTTTTCTTGTCTTGTTCATTCTGCAAGGAAAATTTCCTGGCCAGTCTGAAAAGTATCTGTTAATATCAACAAATATTGAAATCCTCATTGTCTTGGGAGCTCAGATAAAACAATTTGCCAATGTTGTCACGGAATATTAACTTTTCCAATTTTTCCAAACTAATTTCCATAAAATGCTACAGGGTATTATAATAAGTCCATCAGATGTATATGCACATTTATCTGTTTGTTCTTTTCCCTCTAAATCATTTATCAAATCTCTATCCTCTTTGGAATAATTTGGTAATCTGATGGTAAATATAAAGCTGGAAGTTTACCATTTGGACACAAAGCCAGTGCCCTGATTTCAGCTCATTCTACTGCTTGTTTAGCTTCATGATCTGTCAATTTATTTCCAGTTTCATGTTCAGTGTTGCCTCCTTGATGCCCCATGTAACGTTGTTATAGAAGGTATAAAAATTCAAGTAATTTTATTGAATAGTTATTTTTAAATAAATTTCATAAATAAGTTAGCAGAACTGAGTAAAACTAGGCCTCCTTGGTGAAGTCACTCCCAAAGAGAAAAACATGCATGAGAAATCAGGCACAATGAAAATAAGAGTATTAATGAGGGGGATTGTTTAAATCCATACACCTGCAAGCCATGAAACATCTAAGAACAACGTTGGGAGTGATTGCTTCAGAGGAAGAAAAGAGCTTGTTTTATTAACCATTAGGCTGTTCACTGTCCTGAACCCCTGTACCTTTCTGGTCCTGAGTGCCAGGTAATATTCTGGTTCAGAGCATCAGAGAGAGAAACAATCATGTGGACTCCAATGTCAGTGAGGAAAGAGAGGAGGAGGTGTGCTGGAGCAGAGACTCCCTTGCATTGTACTGACTTGGGGAAACAGACTCTATAACTCAGAGTTATAAAGAAGGAATGTTTATTCGGCGCCTGGCGCACGGGGGATCGCTCCACCACAAACGTGCGCACCCGACTCGGCAACTTGCTTGATTTATATTTGTTACAAAGTTACAAAATCATATGATGACATTATCTGCCTAGACAAAGACACAACCTGTCCCCGATTTCGCATGTAAATTAGATCTTTTCTTCCTTTCATTTGCATGATGTCTCCCGGATATAGTCGGTGATGGTTAGATGGTTAGATGGCTGATAAGTCTTGAGACTTTCTCACCCCTGATCTTTGTGCAACTTTATATATCACTTGGCCCCTCACAGAACCGGTTTCTGCCTTCAAGGAAGTTGGAGGACCTCGGAGGTATTGTGTAAGGGGATAAGCACAACCTTTTTACAGCTCGTGTGTGAATTTTGTCCCATCTGAAAAATAAGCTTTATACTATTGCGATAAGTTAGTATAAGGTTTATTATTACATGTTAGTATAAAGCTCTATATCATACAGGGTCTTTAATGAAATGCAAATGACTCTCAGCTTCACCAGTCTTTTCCGTACTGATGTGGAACACGTATGGAGGAGCTATCCCCTGTGTTTTCCCAGCACTACATAATAAAGAAGTGCCTGCTTATCTGCATTCCCGTGTAGATAAGTTTTTCACGACTGCGGATCTGTCAACAGTTTTGACGACCCAGATGGGACCTTGCAAGTGAAACTGGATGGGATCAGATGCTGATCGAACTCCAGTCGGGACCGAGGGGTTCTCAGGGAGGACCATCGCCTGCAACCCTTACAGCTCCTCTCAACGTTCCCTGCAGTGGTAAGGCACTTCTAATTGGTTGGGGGTGGAACCTGGTGAACTAGCCTGTAAGTCGGGGTGTCGGAGACCGCGCTTGATTGGGCCCAGGGAAAGCCCAAAGGAGCCTGCCAGTAAGGTGGAGCGAAAGTTCCGCTTGGTTGGGCTAGAGGATCTTCGGTATTGGGAGCCTAGGTGCCGCCCGTAAGGCGAACGCGAAAACGATCGCAGGGTTGGCATTGGTATTGCAGCCCATAAGTCGGATGAAGTGATCGCAGGGCTGACATTGGTATTGGTAATTGGTATAAGTGGGCCCACATAAGTATATGGTAAGGTATCTATTGGTTTTGGTTTGTACATTGATTTGTACATTGGTTTGTATATTGCTTTGTGTATATATATGCATATTGTTGTATATTGTGTTGTGAGCTGTCTGTGTGTGTGAGATGTGCAATTGCGCATGAAGCGAGTGCGGAGCTTTGATCTGTGGTTCTGTGATCCCGTGAGGGGTGCAGCCGGAGAGAAGCGAAGAGAAAGAATGAAATGACTGTTGAGAAAGTATTTGTAACTAAAAGGATTTTGAAATGGTAAACAAAGTACCTGAGTATTCACCTCTTGGGTGTCTGTTGGCACACTGGAAGGAATTTAAGGGTGATTTTTGTAAAGAACAACTTATAGAATACTGTAATCATGTGTAGAAATATTGAACTGTGCCTTTAAGTCTCTGTGTTTGAAGGACACCATAATTTTTGGCTATGGCATCTAAGTGGTAAAACCTGTTTAGGGGAGGAAATTCTAACAATAAGGGCCCTGTGCCAAAATCCTCTCCTTTGGGCTGCCTTTTGGCTCACTGGAAAGTAATATATAATGATTTGTGTAAAAAGCAGCTTATTGAATATTGCAATCATATGTGGCCAATGTATGCTCTGGATGATGAGGAATTGTGGCCCCTGAATGGAATACTAAGTTATAATAGTATCTTGCAATTAATGTTGTTTTATAAGAGCGAGGAAAAGTGAGCTAAAGTCCCATATGTAGATCTGTTCTTTTATTTAAGAGAAAAATCTGAATGGCAGAAAGAATCTGAATGAACAAATCGGGTAATGTCACTCACAGTAGAAAAACAAAAGGTTCAAAACCATTGTTCTACGTGTACTGCAGCAAAAAATGTGTCTTAAACATTTGACTCTTAAGGGGGAAGAGCTGTTCCTATATATACACCCTCTCACTTACCTGCTCCCCAACATGAATCTGAACAAGGACCCAGCAACCTGACAAGGATACATCCCAGAGTGCTGGTTCAAGGGAGGGCTCCCAGCCCTGTCCAGATAGTAGTGACATGGAAAAATGAGGACCCTGACACAGAACCCTCCTCATCGGTGTCCAAGAGAACTCAATGCTGTACTCATTTAATAATCACCTTAAAGATCCCCTTAAAATCTAAAGTCAAACAGCATATAATTGCCCCATTAAGGCAAGGGGTTGGGCAGAGTGAACCAGCACACATGAAAGTGCCTTTCTCACTTTCTAATTTAATTCTCTGAGAAAAAAAAAATCAACTGACTCCTATAAGGAGCACCCAGATAAAGTGAGAAAAAAAAACCAAACCAAAACAAAACAAAAAACTCCCAGAGAATAGAACCCAATATAAACATGGGAGTAACGTATTCAGTTTTAAATACACGTAGAGGAGCAATAGGAAGTAAAACTGCAAATATTGTGGGAGCCACAGGGAAAGAAAAAAATAGGCCATTTTTGCAACCCTTAAATTTACAGTTTGGCAATAACATTATAACACGTGAATTTTTGTATGTTTCAGAATGTCCCATAACCCTGATGGGGAGGGACTTTGTCTAAATTAAATGCACAAATTGATATTTGCGGAGACTTGTTACTAAAAATACCTGAATCAAACACAGGACAAATATTGATGATAAAAGAAAAACCAAAGGTGCTAGAATTACCTCCAGAAGTGGAGAATGCAATGATCTCAATAGTGTGGGAAACCGAGATTCCAGGAAAATCAAGATTGGCACAACCAGTAAAAACTGAAATAAAAGAAAAAGTAAAATCAGTCAGAGTGAGACAATGCCCAATAAAATCTGAAGCAAAAAAAGGATTAAAAGTACTAATTGACAAATTTCTGAAATATCAAATTCTAGAAGAATGTGAGTCAGAGTATAATACACCTATTTTACCAGTATGGAAACCGAATGGAGAGTATAGGTTAGTTCAGGATTTAAGACCCATAAATCAGATTGTGAAAGACATACATCCAGTTGTAGCAAATCCATATACCTTACTTACAGCTCTGAGAGAAAATTATCAGTGGTTTACAGTGCTTGTTTTAAAAGATGCTTTCTTCTGTATCCCTTTGGAAAAGGAAAGTCGTAAACTATTTGCTTTTGAGTGGGAAGGTGTTCTGGTTTAGCAAGGAGCAGCTTTTGCTTGGTAACAGGGGGAGTGGGTTGCAGTGAAGACCCGGTAAAGACTTTGTGGACTCTCCCCTCGCTCCTGGGTTCACATCCACCTCCGGCCCGGCTGGGCCAATCTGGCGCCTCTGCGATCACTATTTAGGGACGGGAATTTGAAGTGCTGGTAGGAGGTGTAAGAGTGATACAAGATGGAGATGACCACGCAGACCCTTCAGCCAGAGAAGGAGGAAGGAAGGAGAAACAATAGACCAGACACCTCTCGGCAAGCCGTAGCGAGAATGCAAGCTGTACCCCTGCAACCCATGGAGACCCATGGCAGGACTGAGAGGTACCAGCAGCTCCGTGTGAGTGAGCCCGGACAGGCGAGGGACTGTGTGGGGAGATGGCCATGGCCCAGGCCGTGCTGGAGAGCCTACATGCCGCAGAGCAGCCCCACACGAGAGGCAAAGAGCAGCCCATGCAGGGCTGTTGTTTGTTTGAGGTACCTCACGGAGTTGCAGGGAGGATGGGTGTGGAGCCTATCTGTCCTGTGGAGGGACAAATGGCAGAAGCTATCCTGAACAGACTAACTGAAATCCCCACTCCTTGCCTCCCCGAGCCTTTCGGGGGGCAGGAGGTAAAAACCCCGGGATCAAGCCTCTGAGCCCGGGAAGAGGGTGACTTGTGGAACAGACTCTATAACCCAAAGAGTTATAAAGAAGGTATGTTTATTCGGTGCCGGACACACGAATATAGTCGGTGATGGTCTTTGGGGCCTTGGGAGATGAAGGCTGATAAGTCCTGAGGCTTTCTCATCCCTGATCTTTGCCAACTTCAGATATCACTTGGCCCCTCACAGAACCCGTTTCTGCCTTCTAGGAAGTTAGAGGACCCCGGGGGTATTGTGTAAGGAGATAAGCATGACCTTTTTCCAGCTTGTGTGTGAATTTTGTCCTGTCTGAAAAATAAGCTTTATACTATTGCGATAAGTTAGTATAAGGTTTATTAGTATATGTTAGTATAAAGCTCTACATCAAGGGGAGGTGTGGCAAGAAGGTGTTCTTAAAAAGGCTGGTTGGACTCTTCATTGTTGTATTACTCTGTGTTGTTTTATTTTGGTTATGTTTTTGGGTTTTAAGGTTATGTTTTAGTTGATGTTGCATGATATAATTTTCTGTTTTCTTCCCCAAGCCAAGTAGTCTGGTCTGTTTTGTCCTGAACCTTAAGTGGCAATTAAGCTCTCCCTGCCCTTTGGCAATTCTCAGACTCCTCAGTACTTGAGGCTAATCCTGGTCTTTTGTTCCCTGATGGACCTAAACCACAACAGAAAGCCCCCAAACAGGACACAAGGTACAGTTAACATGGACAGGGCTACTCCAAGGATTCAAGAACAGTCCAAATATCTTTGGAAGACAACTAGCAAAAGAACTGGAACTTTGGTCTAATGAAAAGTCAGTGACACCAAGACTAGAGCATTTGCTTCTCCAATATGTGGATGACATTCTAATTGCCACAACGGAAAGGTCAGCCTGCATACAGGTAACCATTGAACTTTTAAACTTTTTGGGATTAAACGGGTACAAGGTATCAAAAGAAAAAGCTCAAATAGCAGCCAAACAGTGATATATTTGGGCCTCGAAATTTCAAAAGGAGAACGGAGGCTGGGGACAAATGGAAAGGAAGCGATTTGTGCTATTCCGGAACCACGCACTGTGCATGAGTTGCGGGCATTTTTGGGAATGACGGGATGGTGAAGGCTCTGGATCATGGATTATGGTCTTATAGCCAAACCATTATATGAAGCCCAAAAATCTACCCCTTTTACATGGGGGGAAGAACAGCAGGAAGCTTTCTGGAAGCTTAAAACAGCTCTGATGACAGCCTCAACCTTAAGCTTGCCAGATTTAACCAAAGACTTTCAGTTATTTGTTCATGAATGACAGCATTTGGCTCTAGGAGTTCTGACGCAGAAACTAGGAAGCTGGAAGAGATCGATGGGATATTTTTCAAAACAACTGGACCTGGTGAGCGGGGGATGGCCTTCTTGCCTGCGAGCAGTAGCTGCAACTGTCACACTGATCCAAGAAGCAAGAAAGCTGACCTTGGGAAGGACTATTACAGTCTTTGTCCCACATATGGTAACCACAGTCTTGGAGCAAAAGGGGGACATTGGTTATCCCCGAGTTGAATGATGAAATACCAGGTAATTCTCACTGAGCAGGATGATGTGGTGTTGAAAACAACTAACATATTAAATCCTGCAGTGTTTCTGAGTACTTCACAGGAAGAGCAACAACTGGAACACAACTGTGTTACAACCATTGAACATACATATTCCGGCAGAGAGGACCTGAAGGATGATCCTCTTGAAAACCCTGAATGGGAACTGGTCACAGATGGCAGCAGCTTCATCGTGAATGGAACTCGCCACACAGGATGTGCGATAACAACCAAAAACACGGTCATAGAAGCAAATGCATTGCCAAGTACAACTTCTGCACAGAAGGCAGAACTGATTGCATTGACACGTACTTTGGAATTAAGTAAAGGAAAATGAGTTAGTATTTGGACTGATTCAAAATATGATTTTGTAGTAGTCCATGTCCATGGCGCCCTGTGGAAAGAAAGAGGACTACTGTCCTCCCAGGGAACAAACATTAAGCATCAAAAGGAAATCTTGCAACTGCTAGCGGCAGTGCAGGAACCAGTTCAAGTAGCAATCATGCACTGTAAAGCATATCAGACAGGGAACTCAAAGATAATTGATGGAAACAGATTAGCAGATCAGACTGCAAGGAAAATAGCATAACATACAGTCTTACAAATGGCAACCATCCCCACCAGAACAGTAGCGCTTCCTAAGGAGCCACCAAAATATTCAGGGCAGGATGCGAAATTTGCTAAGTTACTAAATGCAGAGAAAAATTCAGGAGTATGGTGGATGACAAGTACAGGTCAGGTAGTATTGCCTTAATCATGAGAGAGATTCTGCAAATAAAGCATAGGGAGTGTCACTGGGGTGCAGAAGCTATGACAAAGCAAAATAAAAGAAGCAAAATAAAAACTGGAGTGGAACCAGGACATTATTGGCAAATTGATTTTACAGAATTACCTAAATGCAGTGGATATAAATATGTGTTGGTTGGGACTAACACCTTTTCAGGATGGCCAGAAGCCTTTCCCTGTCTCACCAATCAGGCTAAGGAAACAGTTAAATGACTCCTGCAAGAAATTATTCCAAGGTTTGAAGTTCCATTTGGAATATCTTCAGACAGAGGACCACATTTTGTGACCAATGTGGTACAAGAGGCTCCGAAGTGCAGTAGTGTGGAATTAAACTCTGACTTTGGAAAATCCAGTACACGACATAATGCCTGCAGATTATTATAGAATCGTAGAATCATAGAATGGTAGGGGTTGGAAGGGACCTTTAGAGATCACCTAGTCCAACCCCCCTGTAGAAGCAGGGTCACCTAGATCAGGTCGCATAGGACCATGTCCAGGTGGGTCTCAAAGACCTACAAGGACTCCACAACCCCTCTGGACAGCCTGTTCCACTGCTCTGTCACCCTCAAGGTGAAATAGTTTTTTCTTATGTTGAAGTGGAACTTTTTGTGTTCCAGCTTCATCCCATTACCCCTCGTCCTGTTACTATCTACTATAGAAAAGAGGGATGTCCCAACCTCCTGACACTCAGCCTTTAGATATTTATAAATGTTAATAAGATCACCCCTCAATCTCCTCTTCTCCAGACTAAACAGCCCCAGTTCCTGCAGTCTTTCATTGTATGAAAGACGTTCCATATCCCTGATCATCTTGGTGGCCCTGCGCTGGATTCTCTCCAGCACTTCCCTGTCCCTCTTGAGCTGAGGAGCCCTGAACTGGACACAGCAATCCAGATGAGGCCTCATCAGGGCAGAGTAGAGGGAGAGAAGAGCCTCCCTCGACCTGCTGGCCACACTCTTCTTGATGCATCCCAGGATGCCACTGGCCTTCTTGGCCACAAGGGCACATTGCTGGCTCATATCTAGTTTATTATCAATCACGACTCCCAGATCTCTCTCTGCAGAGCTGCTCTTCAGCAGTTCGACTCCCAGCCTGTACTGGTGCAGGGGGTTGTTCCTTCCCAGATGCAGGACTCTGCACTTGTCCTTGTTGAACCTCATGAGGTTCCTCTCTGCCCAACTCTCAAGCCAGTCGAGATCCCACTGAATGACAGCACAGTCTTCTGGGGAATCAGCCAGTCCTCCCAGTTTAGTGTCATAAGCGAACTTGCTGAGGGTACACTCTGATCCCTCATCCAGGTTGTTGATGAAGATGTTGAACAAGACTGGTCCCAGAATTGACCCCTGTGGAACTCCACTGGCCACAGGCCTCCAACTCAATTCTGTGCCACTGATCACCACCCTCTGGGCTCTGTCATTCAGCCAGCTCTCCATCCACCTCACTGTCTACTCATCCAAGTCACGCTGCCTGAGCTTTCTGATGAGGATGTTGTGGGAGACAATGTCAAAAGCCTTGCTGAAGTCAAGGTAGATGACATCCGCTGCTCTCCCCTCATCTAGCCAGCCGATTATGCACTCATAGAAGGACATCAGGGTGAAGCCATGTTGACTCCCCCTGATAACCATCTTATCCTTCATATGTTCAGTGATAACATTCAGAATGAGTTGTTCCATCACTTTTCCAGGGATGGAGGTGAGGCTGACCGGCCTGTAGTTTCCTGCGTCGTCCTTCCTGCCCTTTTTGAAGACTGGTGTGACATTGGACTTTCTCCAGTCTTCAGGCACCTCACCTGCCCTCCATGATTGTTCAAAAATGATAGAGAAAGGCTTAGCAATCACATCAGCCAGCTCCCTCAGCACTCTAGGATGCATCCTCTCAGGACCGATTGGCTTATGAGCCTTAAGCTTGGCCAACAAGTCTTTAATCTCTTCCTCTTGCACCCAGGGCAAGTCCTCTGCTGTCCTGGCCATCCTGTTATCCTTGCCGGACTGGGCTTCCCGAGGGTCGGCCTTGGCCATAAAGACTGAAGCAAAGAAGGCATTCAGTACTTCGGCGTTCTCTGCATCCTCAGACAACAGGGCACCCTCAGCCTTTAGCAGCGGACCCACATTGCCCCTCACCATCCTTCTGCTGCTGATGTACTTGAAAAATGCCTTATTGCTGTCCTTAACATCCCTGGCTAAATTTAATTCTAGAAGGGCTCTAGGCTTCCTAGTTGCCCCCCTGCATGCCCTGGCAATGTTCCTATACTCTTCCCAAGAAGCCAGCCCCTGTTTCCACCTCTCGTGGAATAACCTCGTGGGGCTATTAAACCCTCAAGGTAACACTGTCCAGGTTAATTGGGTTTCTCTGCCAGTATCTGTATTTTCCAATTCAAAAGCAATTTTTTTAAATTATTTTTTTACTTTCTTTAGCGAGAGTCAGAGAGAAAATGGCATCCTTTAAATCTATACAATAAACCATACTTGATTATCTTTCAAGTTGGTTTCTCACTCTTTTGTTTTAGAATTTTGCACCTTTTGGTAGATTTGTTTAATCCTCTCTGTTTTCAAAGACTCCATTAGTCATGGGCTGAAACACCATCAATCTGATCACCACCCATTACCATCTCTTAGCAAAGCCATAAACATTTTCTTTCAGAAAATCCTATTCTTACTCCCTTTTGAGCCATCTGAAGTATCTCAGTTTCCTGCACTCCCTGATTACCACCTTCTGCATTCCATCAGCAACATACACATTCCATCTTTCTACAAAACCGTCCTTACTTGCCTCCTCGGGATCTAAATCAGATAAACCCAAGAAGGAGATTCATGGTGACTTTTTAACAAATATTTTCCACCTTATACAAGTACAGTATTGATGAGACCACTCTGCCTGAAAGGGTAGAATGGCCTTCGAAAGGATTTGCCTGGTAAGGGTTAATCTTTTCTAAGAACCTGCCTGAAAGGGTTGGTTTCATGAGAACAAAGCCCTGGTTTTACCAAGCACATTCTGTGTTTGGAGTAAGCGATAGTAACAGTACCAGATGTCTTGTAGTCACGGAACATGCACGGAACATGTATGTGGTAAACAACATCATAAATTTTGTAAAATAATACTTGATTGTTTTGTAGCATATAGAAACTGCACATATTCATATTGTTTGTTGATGTGAACCGATGATCTTTGCGATATGTACTGACTATAAAAGAGCCTATGAAGAAGTAATAAACTATCACTTGCCCTAAGAGCAGTGGTCCGCCTGTCCTTCATCGTCCTGGAAAGAGCTGGTCTCTGACAAATGGTGCCGAAACCCGGGAAACTCGGTTGCCTTTGACCAGGGTGAGTTGCCTCCGAATCAACAGAACCGCGGTAAGGATAAGGGGAAATAAAGGGGGGCAGAACTACTAGGAAGGTGTAAAATATAAGAAAGTAGAAATTTATCTCAGTAAAATAAAAACAAAAATCCCTTTTGTGTCTTAGATTTTCCGTTGACCAAGTCTGAGACTAAGTCTGGATCCAGCCGCACCTAAGCCCTTTCTATAAGGTGTCTTAGAAAGCAAAGGGGTCCAGACTGAACCTCGTGACTCAACGGTAGGGCTCCCTCATATTCAGCATTTACAATTTAAAATATGGGACATGTACATAGTACGGAAAGACAGCTATTTGTAGCTATGGTCAAGACATTGTTAAAAAGTCGAAATATATCTGTAACCACCAAGCAAGTGGGTGGATTTTTAGAATTTATAGACACTGTGTGTCCTTGGTTTCCGAATAAAGGCACTATTAATTTAGAAACATGGAATAGGGTCGGTGAAAACATTAAAGGCTATTATGCTGCTAACGGCCCTGATAAGATCCCTATAGATGCTTTTCCTTTATGGACTTTAATTAAAGAATGTTTACAAGGTGATACTGAATATGATAAATGGCAACGACAAACACGTCCTCGATCTCGTTCAGCGGATTCAGGTTTAAAACCTTCTGCTCTTACTAATCCCGGTTCACAACCCTCTGCTCCACCTGAATATCCAGCAATAATCAATAATGAACAAAAAGATATTCAGGAATCTAATTTTAAAAATCCCTTTCTTATGTACTCAAATATGGGAAGTAAAAAATGCCGACCATTAAAACAAAGCAAAAGTACCTTGAAAACTATAGAATTATCTGAAGAATTATCTTCCGATGAGGAAGCTGAATTAGAAAAAGAGGCTGCTCAATATCACCACGATAGTGATGAGATTTTTGTTCAAGCACCTTTTGTGCCTAAAAAACACCAAAAAAGAGAACCTATAGTTTTGCCAGCAATAGAAGCTGGTAAGCGCCCTCCTCCGCCTGATATTTATCATCAATTGTCACCCCATTCTCCTTTACAATTAACTTTGATGCAGGCTAGACAACAAGGAGAAGACGTTGGCGGATTTTCTAAGATGTTGCATGCATATCCTATAACATATACTCCCCATCCTAATCAGGCTAACCTTAGAATTGCTACTCATATTGCTATTTCTTTTTCCAATCTTAAAGAATTAAAAACAGCTGCTGCTCAATATGGTGCAACCGCACCATATACTACTGCTATTTTAGAAACAATTGCAGCTGAGGTCCTTCCTCCTTGGGACTGGAAAGGTTTAGCTAAAGCTACCCTAACAGGAGGAGAATATTTGCTATGGCTCACGGATTTTGTAGATTCTTGTTATGATTATTCTCAAAAACCACATTTTCGCCAGCAAGGAATTACTCATGAAATGTTGGCTGGTACAGGACCGCATGTTGATTAAGCACAACAACTAGCTTATCCTGCCGCAGCATATGATGCCATTAGAGAAATTGGCTTAAAAGCCTGGAAGGGATTACCTAGACATGGAACTTCTAGGGAAGAATTAACTAAAGTCCGACAGGGACCAGACGAACCTTATCATGATTTTGTATCTCGTTTGTTACAAACTTCATCTAGGCTCATACAAGATACTGATTCAGCTATGATTTTAGTTAAAGAATTAGCCTTTGAAAATGCTAATAATATTTGTCAATCTATTTCAAGACCCTGGAAAAATAAAGCAACCTTAAATGACTATATCAAATTATGTTCTGATGTTAGTTCTGGGTATATTCAAGGCATTGTGACTGCTGCAGCACAACAAGGCAAACCTGTTGAACAAGTTTTGGCAGCAATGCAATTTAAGAAAAACAGACGAGTTGCAGGCCCCCCTGGTAGTTGTTTTCATTGTGGTCAAATGGGACATCAAGTATGTCAATGTCCTAATAAAAAGATTCCAAATAATAATGGAAAAAATCCAGGTTTATGTCCGAAATGCAAAAAGGGTAATCCTTGGGCTAATGAAAGCCGATCTAAATATGATAAGAATGGAAATTCTTTGATACAGCCGGGAAACTTCTCAATGGGCTTGCCCCGGGCCCGTCCAAACAAACAGGGGATGTATCCTGTGCAGGTGCAAACCTCAGAGCACCAGCTAAACAATCCATTTCACAACTCCACCGAGCCACCAGCCACAGTGCCGGACTGGACCTGTGTTCCTCCTCCCACTTCGTATTAACACCTGAAATGGGGGCACAAGCTATCCCAACAGGGATATATGGCCCGTTACCTGCAGGAACATGCGGTTTGGTCTTGGGACGAAGCAGTCTGAGCATGAAAGGATTGCGAGTTATACCAGGCCTAATTGATTGTGATTATGAAGGAGAGTTAAAAGTTATGTTACAATCTGAAACTTCTGTCTTTAATCTACCTGCAGGAACAAAGATTGCACAGTTGCTTTTAATTCCTTATGTTTCATCTATAGGAAAAGCTGATTCCCGCATTCGGGGAACAGGTGGTTTTGGATCTACTGACGTTTATCTTTTACAGCCCATCAATCATCAGAGACCTGAACTTCAGTTAACTATTAACGATAGAGTCTTTACGGGACTCTTGGACACCGGAGCAGATGTATTGGTAATGACTTTAAAACAATGGACAAAAGAATGGCCCTTACAGCATGCCTCAGCTGATCTAAAAGGAATTGGGGTTGCAAATTTGCCTCTTCAAAGCTGTAAGATTTTAAATTGGACGGATAATGAGGGACACTCTGGTACTATTCAGCCATATGTACTAGAGAGTTTACCCCTTAACCTGTGGGGCCGAGATATTTTAATGCAAATGGGCGCATACCTCTATACGCCTAGCAGTTAGTCTGATAAATTTATCAGTAACTATGTATGCAGATAAAATCTGTTGGAAATCAGATCAACCTGTTTGGGTTGATCAATGGCCTTTAACTAAAGAAAAGTTGCAAGCTGCTCGTCGATTAGTAGCTGAACAATTACAATTAGGTCACATAGAACCTTCCACATCGCCATGGAACTCACCTATTTTTGTTATAAAAAAGAAGTCGGGAAAATGGCGACTTCTTCAAGACTTGAGAGAGGTTAATAAAACAATGTGTACCATGGGAGCATTACAACCTGGTTTACCCAGTCCTATTGCCATTCCTCAAAATTTTGAAAAAATAATTATTGACTTAAAAGATTGTTTTTACACTATCCCCTTACATCCAGATGACAAATGTCGATTTGCTTTTAGCATTCCATCCATAAATTTTAGTGAACCTATGGAACGCTATCAATGGAAAGTATTGCCCCAAGGAATGGCTAATAGTCCTACTCTTTGTCAAAAATTTGTTCATGAAAGTATAAAAGCGACTAGACAACAATTTCCTGATGTTCTTTGTATCCATTATATGGATGATATTCTTTTAGCAGCCTCATCTATCGATAAGTTGCAACATGCTTATGCTCATATTGAACAGATGTTAACTAAACATGGTTTGAAAATAGCACAAGAAAAAGTACAAAAATCATATCCTTTTCAATATTTGGGGTTTCAACTATATCCTAAATCTTTTATGCCACAAAAAATTGCCATACGAACAAATTCTTTGACAACTCTGAATGATTTTCAGAAACTTTTGGGAGACATTAATTGGCTCAGATCTTTTCTTAAGTTAACGACAGCCGATTTGCATCCTCTTTTTAAAATACTTGAGGGAAACCCTGATCCTACTTCTCCTCGCAAGTTAACAGAAGAGGGAAAACAAGCTCTTCGATTGGTTGAAAAAGCCATAGAAAATGCTCAATTACAATATGCAGACATAACAAAGTCTTTCTCTTTATATATCTTGCCTACAGTAATGACTCCTACAGGAGTCTTGTATCAAGACGGTGTTCTGTGTTGGGTACATGGATCTCACTCTGCAAAAGGAGTTCTTGTTTCGTACCCTCAAAAGATAGCAGAACGAATTAAACAAGGACGAAAGTTATGTATTACTCATCTTGGGAGAGAACCAGCAGTAATTGGAATTCCATACACACCTGCTCAAATTACTTGGCTGATGGCCAATGTAGACGATTTTGCTATAGCTTTAGCTGCTTTTCCTGGAGAAATAACACAAAAGTTTCCTTCTGATAAAATTCTTAGTTTTGCTACCTATCATTCTTTAGCTTTTCCTAGGGTTGTTAAAGGAGCTCCTATAACAGGAGCATTGACTGTTTTTACAGATGGATCATCTCATGGACAAGCAGTTTTGTAAACCCCTACAGATCATTATGTTTGGAAATTAGAGAATGTTTCTGCACAAATGACTGAGTTGTATGCTATTTATCAAGCACTGTTGAAATTTTCTGAACCTTTGAATATCTATTCTGACAGTCGTTACATTGTCACTTCATTACAATTTTTAGAAACAGTTCCTGTCATAGCTTCTAAAGTTTCTTTTATACAACGATATTTTGGTTTGATTCAATCTCTCTTAATAATAAGAGATGCACCTCTTTTTGTAGGACACATTCGTAGTCACTCTAAATTACCTGGACCTTTGAGTCACGGCAACAATCAGGCTGATTTGTTAACTCGTTTTACTGTTGCTACTGTTGCAGAAGCCCAGCGTTTGCACTCTCTGCATCACTTACCTGCAGCTACTCTACAACGTATGTGCCATATCTCTCGAGAACAAGCCAGAGAAATTGTTCGAACATGTTCTTCGTGTGTTTCTTTTTTACCAATTCCTCATTATGGAGTTAATCCTCGAGGTCTTTTACCTAATGATCTCTGGCAGATGGATGTTACTCATTATCCTTCTTTTGGCCGCCTCTCTTATATCCATGTAACCCTTGATACTTTTTCTCATTTTGCAGTAGCTACTCCTTTATCGGGAGAATCAGCCGCACAAGTGATCTCACACTTATTACACTGCTTTTCAATATTAGGTATACCAAAGACTATCAAGACAGACAATGGCCCAGCATATACTAGTGCTAAATTTGCAAAATTTTGTGCTCATTTTTCTATCATACATAAAACAGGGATTCCTTATAATCCACAGGGTCAAGGCATGATTGAACGCTTTAATCTTACTCTGAAAACACAACTAAAGAAATTAAAAACGGGGACATGGGGGATTAAGGACACTCCTTTGTCTTTGTTAAATCATGCTCTTTTTGTTTTAAACTTTTTTACTCTCGATGCAGCTGGCCTTTCAGCTGCTGATCGTCATTGGCAATCCCCAGCTCAGCAGAAACCTGCAGTGTTGTGGAAAGATCCTATCGATGGATCTATGAGAGGCCCTGACCCAGTTTTATTATGGGGAAGAGGGTATGTTTGTATTTTCCCAACAGATGAGCCTGTACCTCGGTGGATTCCGGAACGCTGTGTTCGACATGCCAAAATCGAAAATAGGCAAGTTCCGAAAGAGGTTTCAATGCTTAATGCTGACACCACGACAACCTCGACAACAACAACAAAATCTTGATTACTGGTCATCATTGCAAATCTTTGCCTACTGGCTTAGCATAATATGGATGTTACACAAGGGAGTTTCTGCGACACAATATTGGGCATTCGTTACATTTCCTCCTTTACTTCATCCTGTAACATGGGATGAACCGATTGATATTCCGGTGTATACAAATGACACTAGTTTTTTAGGACCAGAAGATTTGTCTCATCTTGTTAGATTCTCTGTACCATACAATTATTCTGGTTTGTTTGATTCCACTACTAAACCAATATGTTTCAGTAAAAACGATACCGATGGATGTATTATGGTTACCCAATTAGCCCGGAATGATTTCCAAAACTATAATGGAACACATTGGTCTGCTCAAATGTTATATCCAAATTTTAGTGTAATATATCCAGCACATTTTCCTGCTAACATTCCTCTTTGTAATCGAAAAAGAATAAGCACATCACTCCCTGATTGGAAATTATGTCACGCGCTTAATCTTACTTGTAATAATATGACCAATCTATGTGACTGGCGTCCTTCGCAACAACTTGCTGGATTGTATCAAGGAATATGGACAATGAATAACATTACTCTATTTACTCAAATTTGGAAAGCAGTAGGAGCGATGGATCGAGCTGTTTTTCGAGCAGCCAATATAACTTGGCAACCATCCTTATCTGGTATTACAATGCATCGAATTACTAATAATACTGAGATTTGGTTTCAAGCATGTGTACCAGAACCTTATGTATTTTTGAGTGGATTTACACTAATTATAAATACAACAGATCACTCTGTAAATTGTACAAATTGTGTTTTATCTAATTGTGTTAACTCTTCTATTTTGAATTTTGTTATGTTAAAACAACCACCATATGTTTTTACCCGTCAATTTAACACATGATTGGTATGCTGAAGAAGGCTCTGAAGTGCTGACTATTGTGACTCAAGCACTTATGCGTCAAAAACGAATTGTAGGTATGATAATAGCAGGAGTTCTTGCGATAATAACTGCCATATCAGTTACTACCATGGCTGCCATATCTTTAACTACTAGCATTCAAACTGCGCAATATATAAACAATATTTCTGAAACTATGATTGATACTTTGAAAGAACAAGCATTATGGGATGATAAGATTGAAAGAAAATTAAATGCGTTATATGACACAGTTAATCTTATGGGTCAAGAAATTCAAGCTTTAGCCATCAAAGAATCACTGTCATGTCATGCGGCATATAAAGCCATCTGTGTGACACCAGTTCAATGGAACCAATCTTGTTATGATTGGCCTAAGATGCAAAAACATTTGTCAGGAATATGTAATAATGCTAACTCTTCAATTAACCTAAAACAATTGCATGGAGAAATTCTCTCCTTACAAAATGTAGAAAAATTGCAATTATCTCTTGCCCAACGTGCTCACGATTTTGTTAGCATATTAAAGGCTTCTTTTCCATCACTATCTTCATTTTATAAAGGAATCTATGGCCTTATAGGAGCAGCTTTATGTATAGTGGTATTGATTGTAGCGTTGCCTTGCATGTTCCGTACAATATATGATATGTTAAAACAATCAAGTATAAAAATTAAAAAATTACAACTAATGACTACACAACATGTTCCTGCTACAAATCACATGCAATAAAAGAAAAAGGGTGAAATGATGAGACCACTCTGCCTGAAAGGGTAGAATGGCCTTCGAAAGGATTTGCCTGGTAAGGGTTAATCTTTTCTAAGAACCTGCCTGAAAGGGTTGGTTTCATGAGAACAAAGCCCTGGTTTTACCAAGCACATTCTGTGTTTGGAGTAAGCGATAGTAACAGTACCAGATGTCTTGTAGTCACGGAACATTCATTAAAGGTATGTGGTAAACAACATCATAAATTTTGTAAAATAATACTTGATTGTTTTGTAACATATAGAAACTGCACATATTCATATTGTTTGTTGATGTGAACCGATGATCTTTGTGATATGTACTGACTATAAAAGAGCCTATGAAGAAGTAATAAACTATCACTTGCCCTAAGAGCAGTGGTCCGCCTGTCCTTCATCGTCCTGGAAAGAGCTGGTCTCTGACACAGTATCTGTTCCCAAGTGAACTCGCCTTGTTGTAAATTTGCTGGGGAAGAAAAACTTATCTACACAAAAGTTAAGCAGAGACGTCCTTTATTTTCTTTGGGAAAATTCCCAAAGAGTGTCTGACAAGGCATTAGAATAAATGAATATTTATACTCAGCATTCTTTTGTTTTTTATTACTCCGCATAAAAGTCTGCTTAGAATTGTTCATTAAATTTACCCTTTACCTTGATTGGTTATTTGTTACTTTTACACATTACATCACTTTATTTGATTGGTCCCTTATTACACAAGCTATACATATTCATATATATTTCAAAATCACTTGGCCAACTAACTGATTTAAGCTATGGATTATTTAGTGCTCTGGGTCAGAATGGTACTAATTATCTGGCACTCAGGACCAGAATGTTACCTGGCACTCAGGACCAGAAAGGTACAGGGGTTCAGGACAGTGAACAGCCTAATGGTTAATATAACAAACTCTTTTCTTCCTCTGAAGCAATCACTCCCAACATTGTTCTTAGATGTTTCATGGCTTGCAGGTGCATGGATTTAAACAATCCCCCTCATTAATACTCTTATTTTCATTGTGCCTGATTTCTCATGCATGTTTTTCTCTTTGGGAGTGGCTTCACCAAGGAGGCCTAGTTTTACTTAGTTCTGCTAACTTATTTTTTCCTTAAAAAAAATAACTATTCGATAAAATTACTTGAATCTTTATACCTTCTATAACAACTTGATGCCAATAACTGGATGTTTGGAGACAACAGAGTCTGATGTCCACACACACACACTTGCTGCCAATTCATTATTAAAATTATGGAGATTTATTCCCCCACACATTAACAAAGTCTGTTGCAGGCTTTCCCCATAGCTGCTGGGGTGTTCCTTTAGCCTCTGTCTACATTTTTGTACTTTAGTTTAATTTACTTTGGTTTCCTTTTAAACTGTAATTATATATAACAGAGTTTTAACCATCGTTTGACAAATTATCTCACTGATTATTACAATCCCAACCAGAATAATTTTGAGGCTAGACTGATTTTTTTCAAAGTTAATACCTTGTTTCACCTTGCTTTCTAAACTCCTTCTGAGAAGAGTCTAGGTGTGGCTTGATCCAATCTAAGCTCCCGACTGTGAAGAAGAGTTCAGACTAGGTTCTGGCTGTCGTGGTTTGGCCCAGCTAGTACAGCAGCACCATGACAGTCTCTCGCTCGGTGCCCCCATTCACCCCCACCCTCGTTAGGATGGCAGAGGCCCCAGCGAAATGGGAGTAAAAAGATAAGCAAGGTTGTTGTGGATTAAGACAAGGGCAGGGAGGGCTCATTGCCAATTATGGTTCTGGCCAAAACAGACTCCAGTACTCAACTGAGAGAGGAAAGTAGGAAAGTTTATTCTACAAGAAACAGAATAAAAGCAAAAAAAAAGGGAGTAGGATGATGAGAAATTTATAACCAGCACTTTAAGATCTACCTCCCCAATTCCTCCTTTATTCCTGGGCCCAGCTCACTGCTCCTGATATCTCTACCTCCTCCTCCCTCAACGGCTCAAGGGGGCAGGGAGTGGGGGATGTGGTCAGTCTCTCACAGATGGGCTCTGCTACTTCTGTCTTCTCAGATGAGGACGACTCCTGGCATTCTTCCCCTGCTCCAACACAGGGTTCCTCCCCCGGCACACAGTCCTTAATGAACTTCTCTGGTGTGGGTTGTTCCCAGCAGCTGTGGCTTCTGCCCATACAGGGTCCCTCACACGGGACGCAGTCCTTGGTGAATATCTCTGGCGTGGATTCTTCACCGCGGTTGCAGTTTCTGCAGTTACAGGGTCCCTCTCTCGGGACAAGGCCTCTTCTGGACATACATTTAATGAGCTGCTTTGTCGTGGGTTCCTTCCCACAGTTACAGCTGTGGATATTGGGCCCCTTCCTCGGGACACGGCCTGCTCCAGCCATAGTGATAAAGGGTCCCTCCTTCAGGACACGGCCTCTTCTGGCCATAGTTGTAAAGAAGAAAATCACTGCTCCTGGCTTGGGGTCTGCAGTGAAGTGGTTGGGTCCCCCCCACGGGACACGGCCTCTTCTGGCCATAGTCACTGTCTCTGGCTCAGGGCCTTTAATGAAGTGAATCGCTGCCCCTGGTCTGGGGCCAGCTTTAGCAAAATGAGTCTCTGCCCCTGATGTGGGGTCTTTAAAGAAATGAAAATAAATCTCAGCTTCACTAGTTCTCTCCACAGAATGCAAAGGAGTCTCTGCACCAGCACACCTCCTCCTCTCTTTCCTCACTGACCTTGGAGTCCTCATGGTTGTTTCTCTCACTGTTCCTACTCCTTACACCACCAGCAGCCACAAGAAAAAGAAGGGGCAGAAGAAGGAAGAAGATGGAAGAAGATGGAGGAAGAAACCTCCTCTTCCGGCTTCTTAAAAAGTGATCGTGGAGGCGTCTAATTGGCTCAACCCCAGAAGTGGGTGTGGCTCAGAGCTGGGAAGAGTTGTGAGCAACTTCTTACAGGAGCCATCTTTACAGTCCCTTCCCCCTTACCAGAAAAGGCTATAATGTCAAACCATGATACTGGCACAGAGTCAATTTATTACAGTTCGAGTTGGACTCCCTCTTACAAGAGGGGCCCCAAACCAAGAAATTCCTGTGTGATTATACCCTTACAATTTAAGTTTCCTTCCCCTCTTGTGAGGGCTTGGTCCAATAGAGATATTTGAGTCTGGGGTCTTGTTCCTTTCTCCCTCTCCAGCGGATTCGATCCTGTTCTTACCTTGGAAGTCAAGTTTTTACTCATGCATATTTATAATCTTTTTATCTTATCTGCACTTAGGTTTCCTCAGTGTCACCACTCTTTTGTTACCATCAGGTAGGATGATTTTCTCTCCCTTCTTCTAATTTATGTTTAACACCGGAAGACACTCAGTGCTTTGTCACCCTGAAGCTTGTGGCCTGAAGCTTTAGCACTAATTAAGTTGTTCAATTTGAGCATCTTTCAATTCATCCTGATTTTGCACAATTAATTCTAATATAGTTTTAACTTCCAAAACTGGCATCATGTGGTTGAAGCTAATATGTTGCTCCAATTTTTCTCATCTTGCAATGTGTTGAGCATTTTTTCAATTAACCAGATTTACAGGAAAGCAAAACTTCTTCAGAGTACATGTCTGTAATGATCACTTTATATTATTTATCCAAGCACATTTAAGCTAATGCAATGTAGACTGCAACTCAGAATTAATGCTTCTTCATTTCTTAACTCTTCATCTTCCCAGGGTGTTGAGGGTTTTGTACTCTGCTTTTGAGGTTAATTGCCAAAGCAGTGTCTAGCTAGTGATGTCTAGTAAATTTGTGCATGTGTGCACACCTTCCCCTTCCCCTTCCTATGCTGAAAATCTAGAAGTTGGAGCATCCACAACCACTACCTAGTTCTTACAGTTTGGGTAGTGAACTGGAATATTGGATCCACATCAACAGAGCAGTCCTGATACCAGATTCCTATATTTCCAGGGATTCCTATAGAGACCCCTCCTCACAGAACTCCCATAGACACCTCCCCACTCCATTTAATACTGTACTTCATATAAGCATGATTTGGACTTTGAGCTGAGTGATGAATGATAAGAAAAAGGTAAGCAAAGGTTAAAAGTATTTAAAAGTGCCAGTACCCACTTATCTGTTGTACAGGCACCTGTGAGTTGGTGGCCTTAAAAATCAGCATGAGAAGCTGAGGAGGATTCCCTTAAGGCTACAAAACATTTATGTTTTGGCTATAGACCTTGGGACCCAAATCGAGCCGATGAACAACTTCAAAACAGTTTCAGCAAGGCCACAGTGCCCAAAGTAAGATCATTACTTCATTAACTGTGAAATTAATTTTACAGTTAACATCCCTTTGACACCCTTAAATATGATAATGAGCTAAAAGGAGTACATGCTAAACATATATGACATATATGTTCCTCAACTCTCCACCAAAATCATGCTGAATGTCACCTTATATTGCATGTGTAATGAGGAGATGGGTAATCCATTTTTCTGTAATGTATATAAGGAATATATATAATACAAACATAATAATATATAGGAATGCTCCTTCGTTTCTCAGCATATATGTATTAGGAAGAGCTATCCCCCATGCACCCAGCACCAACTAAAGTAACACCTGCTTTCTAGTACTAAATTGAGACTTAGAGAATTTCTTCTGAACTGGTTTTCACTAACAGTCCCACTAAATACTTCGTAAATTTTCACTAAATTCACATCCACAGAAAAGGAAGACTAGGAGGAATGTGAGCCAATTGCTGAACATGGATGCCCTGGTGAGGAGAATACAGGGAAAGCAGAGCTACTGAATGCTGCCTTTGCTTCAGTCTTTACTGATAAGGCCAGCCCTCAGAAAGCCCAGCCCCAGGAGAATAGTGAGAAAGTCTGGAGAATGTAAGACCTTTCCTTGGTGGAGGAGGATTGGGTTAGAGACCTATTAGGCAAGCTGGACGTCCACAAATCCATGAGTCCTGAGGGAGCTGGCTGGTGTTATTGCTAAGCTGCTTGTAGGGGTGCAAGCAATATTCATTTGTAGTGGGTCTGGGATGGTAGTGATTTTCCACAGCAGCTCCTGCAGTGCTGTGCTTACTGTTGATATCAATATTATGACTACTGCTTGCACAGCATCAGGGCTGTCCCTCCAGCATTCCTTCCCCCACCTTCACCAATAGCTGTGGGTGGGCATGATCTTGGGAGGGACCATGGCCAGGACACCTGACCCAGGCTGACCAAGGAGATATTCCATACCATATGACGTCAGCTCAGTAATATAAACTGGGGGAGAGGAGCAGGAAGGGGAGGCGAGATTCATTTCTGACCTTCCAAAAGCAACCGCTACGCGTACTGAAGCCCATCTTATTTTCTCCCCTTCCCTGGCTTACTGAGGAGGTGGGGGTTAGAGTGGTGTGGTGGGCACCTGGCATCCAGCCAGACTCAAACTACCACATCATTCAAAGATGTAGAGAATCTAGGTAATGCACGTGCAAAGACACAGGCAACATAGTACAACAGAGTTGATTCAAAGCCACCCTTCATTTGCTAGCTACTTCCTTATATGTTGCTTCCACCCATGTGATCACCCAGGGCCCAATTGATTAACTTGCAGCACCCGTTTCTAATAATTGGAAGTAGCTTACCAGCTGCATTAATTTTTCCCTACCATCTTTATTCAAGCTGGCTGGTCCAAGCTACATCTGTGCCTACAATTCCCCCCTTTTTCTTTTTTGAACCAGCCAGCCTTTAGCAACACATTTCAAAATTAAAGGTACATGAAGAAAACAAATATTTTTACCCATGGCCATGAGTTTACAACAAAAGGTCAATAACAGCTACATCGCTGAACAATATAATACAGAAATCCATAAACTCAAAATAAACATAATCTGACATATGTTGCTAGGAGGGACGCACACTGGCAGGAAGAGATGAGTTCTCTGTAACTCCACTGATATTTCTGTTTCCTGAATGTAGTTTTGCACTTTTCTTCAACTTCTTTAGCATTCTGATCTGTGAGCATTATATGTAAGATGGAAGTATCTCTTCATCTGTAGAAAACACACCATTTTTGCTTTCAAGTTCCCATTGGCCGTCTTGTTAAGTTCTTCAATTCTTTTAATGTGATACAGATTGCTGGAGGAATTTACAGCAGCATATGTGGTGCCACAGTTGACAGGGTTTACATTTTAATAGGGTAATGGATTGAAGGTGGATCACTTGGTTCTTTCCTCAAGATTTTTTTTTCCATTGGTCTTACAGTCATTAAATCCTTTCTGTTGATATGACTTGATACATTTTGCCGGAATCCACCGGGGACCTTGATCCGTAATGACACAAGCATAGCCTCTTCCCCATGTTAACAGATCTGCAGGTCCTTGCCACTCTCCAGTAGTGGGATTCTTATACCAAACTTTAGGTTTGTCAGTAAAATCCAAATCCTGACTTATTTGGGTAAAGTGTGTTAATGCTGGTGGTTCATTCCAGTTTGCCACAATTCTGAGATGATTCATTGTATAAAGGGCTTTCATTAGTCTATCTTGAGGACTCACTCCCTCTTCCCCCATTTTTTGTTTTTCTAGAAGTCTTTTTAAGGTTTGATGAGTACGTTCGATAATGTCTTGACCGGTAGAATTTCCTGGGATTCCAGTAGTATGTTTAACACCCCATAAGTTCAGAAACTTATGTGTTCTACTGGCTATAAATCCCGAGCCATTATCAGTTTTTATTTCTCGTGGAACACCAAGGAGTGCAAAGCAACTCCTCCAATGTCTTATGACGCCTCAAGCACTGTCGCTCATTAAGACTGTGGCCCAAACCATGGCCGAATAAGTATCAATAGTGACATGTATTCGTTTAAATCGTCCAAAGGGAGCACAGACAGTGATATCTGATTGCCGTATTCCTAATAGTGCCAGACCCCTGGGATTGAATCCTACTCCTAGGCGATTTGATTCTGGCATGCAGGGCATATGAAAACAATATCCTTAGCGTCCGATATGGTCAGGGCAAACTGCTTTGCCAGCATTTTCACACCTTGGTGAAAAAAGTCATGCGATCTTCGGGCTTGAGAAAATTTGTCAATTATTGGCCCCATAGGTATCGAAAGTTTTAACTACAGCCATCAGCTCCAGCAGTTGAACTGAGTTGCCTGGGGAGTGAACAGTTAGGTTTTGCCATTTTCCATTCTCCCACCAAACCACTCCTGCTTTGGCTTGGATCTTACTTGCATCAGTAAAAACAGTCAGGCCTTTAACGGGTACTACTGTTCTCAACGGCCAGTCTTCCATTTGAAATTTAACAGAAAACAGTTTATGGGCTGGATAATGATTATTTATAGTCCCTGCATATGAAAATAAGGCCCACTGTAATTCATCAGATTGTTGCAGTGCCCAGTTCAAGAATTCATCTGTGAGACGAACGAAAATGACGTCTGCCTCAATCCCTGCTATTTCCAGCAGACGTTTCCTGACCTTAACTATTATTTTCGCAATTGCCTCTAGTCTCGTAATTGTTTTTTGTAAATTATATGGCAAAAATATCCACTCCAAGATCCTCAATGGGTCTTCCGCTACTGAATCCCATTGCATCAAGACTGCCATTACATGCTGGTTTTGACTTATCACAGCAATGTTAATTGACAAGTCAGGATCATATCAATGACTGTAGTTATTGACTATCTTCTTTCTTATCTTTTATATTGCTTGTATTTGCTGCTGGGACAGTTTTCGCACACTGTCAGCCTCTACTGAGCCTTTTAACAAAGGCATTAGTGGCGCAAGATCCTCATTCGTGATACCACATATGGTTCGTACCCATTGGATATCACCTATTAGCTTTTGAACATCTGTTAAATTAGCAATTTCTGTTTTAATTGCCACCTTCTGAGGGTGAATGCGCGCATCGGTGATAATATTACCTAAATATTTCCAAGAGGCGTGCATTTGTGCCTTCTCTGGTGCGATCATCAACCCGGAGATGGTCGGTTCACTTCTTGTAGAATCTGATGCTGGTCCAGGTCTTTTCCTGCAATCAGGATATCATCCACATAATGGTATGCGCCCAGGCAACATAAGTTTGACAAATAGTTGGCGAGTGCCGCGAAGTTTTCGGCTCTTGGCCTAAAAACCAGGCTCGAAGCCTAAAACCAGGCTCGAAGCCTAAAGAACAAAACCAGACTAAGTCTGAAACCCAGGCTCAAAGCCTAAAAACAAAATCAGACTCGAAGTCTGAAAACCAGGCTCGAAGCCTAAAAAAACAGCTCTAAGCCTACTTCATGCAGCAATCAACCCAGGGTCCGATTCTCAGCTGGGTGGGAAGAAATCAGTCCTACTCAGTGTGAGTGATAGCAGAAATCTTCTTTATTGAGAGCAGGCTCTAACTTATATACACAGCAGCTTCAAAGCTAGCTCAGCAACAGCAGCTAATAGATTACATTCTCATGTTCATCCTACTTGCAGTTTCTGTGATAAGCAAGCTCCCTCACACTTTCCCATCTTGTTTTTCCCCAAAGTTGTTTACCACTTTTAGCTGAAAACAGTCTGACCTTGAGGGAACAGAAAGTGGCCTGCTGTCTACGTGACAGCAACTGCTTTAACCATGGCTCTGACTTTGATCTTGATTGTGCATCAAATCCATATAACTAGAGCCCAGGCTGCCTTGCCCCAACGGGCCTAACATTATACCCTGGGATCCATGTCCATGCTCCCTTAATTTTTTCTCCACAGGCGAATTCTTCATTCCCTGAGGTAAAACAGTCCATTGATATTGTTTTACTGGCTCTTGTTTGTTAACAGATGGTACTGTAAAAGCAAACTTCTCACTGTCATCCTCACATAGGGGAATTGTGAAAAAACAGTCCTGTCAGAGACCAGCTCTTTCCAGGACGATGAAGGACAGGCGGACCACTGCTCTTAGGGCAAGTGATAGTTTATTACTTCTTCACAGGCTCTTTTATAGTCAGTACATATCACAAAGATCATCGGTTCACATCAACAAACAATATGAATATGTGCAGTTTCTATATGCTACAAAACAATCAAGTATTATTTTACAAAATTTATGATGTTGTTTTACCACATATCTTTAATGCATGTTCCGTGACTACAAGACATCTGGTACTGTTACTATCGCTTACTCTGAACACAGAATGTGCTTGGTAAAACCAGGGCTTTGTTCTCATGAAACCAACCCTTTCAGGCAGGTTCCTACGCTTCAAGGAGCCAACCCTTTCAGGCAGGTTCCTACGCTTCAAGGAGCCAACCCTTTCAGGCAGGTTCCCAGAAACGATTAACCCTTACCAAGCAAATCCTTTCGAGGGCCATTCTACCCTTTCAGGCAGAGTGGTCTCATCATTTCACCCTTTTTCTTTTTATTCAGTATGTATTGTAGCAGGAACATGTTGTGTAGTCATTAGTTGTAATTTTTTAATTTTTATACTTGATTGTTTTAACATATCATATATTGTACGGAACATGCAAGGCAACGCTACAATCAATACCACTATACATAAAGCTGCTCCTATAAGGCCATAGATTCCTTTATAAAATGAAGATAGTGATGGAAAAGAAGCCTTTAATATGCTAACAAAATCGTGAGCACGTTGGGCAAGAGATAATTGCAATTTTTCTACATTTTGTAAGGAGAGAATTTCTCCATGCAATTGTTTTAGGTTAATTGAAGAGTTAGCATTATTACATATTCCTGACAAATGTTTTTGCATCTTAGGCCAATCATAACAAGATTGGTTCCATTGAACTGGTGTCACACAGATGGCTTTATATGCCGCATGACATGACAGTGATTCTTTGATGGCTAAAGCTTGAATTTCTTGACCCATAAGATTAACTGTGTCATATAACGCATTTAATTTTCTTTCAATCTTATCATCCCATAATGCTTGTTCTTTCAAAGTATCAATCATAGTTTCAGAAATATTGTTTATATATTGCGCAGTTTGAATGCTAGTAGTTAAAGATATGGCAGCCATGGTAGTAACTGATATGGCAGTTATTATCGCAAGAACTCCTGCTATTATCATACCTACAATTCGTTTTTGACGCATAAGTGCTTGAGTCACAATAGTCAGCACTTCAGAGCCTTCTTCAGCATACCAATCATGTGTTAAATTGACGGGTAAAAACATATGGTGGTTGTTTTAACATAACAAAATTCAAAATAGAAGAGTTAACACAATTAGATAAAACACAATTTGTACAATTTACAGAGTGATCTGTTGTATTTATAATTAGTGTAAATCCACTCAAAAATACATAAGGTTCTGGTACACATGCTTGAAACCAAATCTCAGTATTATTAGTAATTCGATGCATTGTAATACCAGATAAGGATGGTTGCCAAGTTATATTGGCTGCTCGAAAAACAGCTCGATCCATCGCTCCTACTGCTTTCCAAATTTGAGTAAATAGAGTAATGTTATTCATTGTCCATATTCCTTGATACAATCCAGCAAGTTGTTGCGAAGGACGCCAGTCACATAGATTGGTCATATTATTACAAGTAAGATTAAGCGCGTGACATAATTTCCAATCAGGGAGTGATGTGCTTATTCTTTTTCGATTACAAAGAGGAATGTTAGCAGGAAAATGTGCTGGATATATTACACTAAAATTTGGATATAACATTTGAGCAGACCAATGTGTTCCATTATAGTTTTGGAAATCATTCCGGGCTAATTGGGTAACCATAATACATCCATCGGTATCGTTTTTACTGAAACATATTGGTTTAGTAGTGGAATCAAACAAACCAGAATAATTGTATGGTACAGAGAATCTAACAAGATGAGACAAATCTTCTGGTCCTAAAAAACTAGTGTCATTTGTATACACCGGAATATCAATCGGTTCATCCCATGTTACAGGATGAAGTAAAGGAGGAAATGTAACGAATGCCCAATATTGTGTCGCAGAAACTCCCTTGTGTAACATCCATATTATGCTAAGCCAGTAGGCAAAGATTTGCAATGATGACCAGTAATCAAGATTTTGTTGTTGTTGTCGAGGTTGTCGTGGTGTCAGCATTAAGCATTGAAACCTCTTTCGGAACTTGCCTATTTTCGATTTTGGCATGTCGAACACAGCGTTCCGGAATCCACCGAGGTACAGGCTCATCTGTTGGGAAAATACAAACATACCCTCTTCCCCATAATAAAACTGGGTCAGGGCCTCTCATAGATCCATCGATAGGATCTTTCCACAACACTGCAGGTTTCTGCTGAGCTGGGGATTGCCAATGACGATCAGCAGCTGAAAGGCCAGCTGCATCGAGAGTAAAAAAGTTTAAAACAAAAAGAGCATGATTTAACAAAGACAAAGGAGTGTCCTTAATCCCCCATGTCCCCGTTTTTAATTTCTTTAGTTGTGTTTTCAGAGTAAGATTAAAGCGTTCAATCATGCCTTGACCCTGTGGATTATAAGGAATCCCTGTTTTATGTATGATAGAAAAATGAGCACAAAATTTTGCAAATTTAGCACTAGTATATGCTGGGCCATTGTCTGTCTTGATAGTCTTTGGTATACCTAATATTGAAAAGCAGTGTAATAAGTGTGAGATCACTTGTGCGGCTGATTCTCCCGATAAAGGAGTAGCTACTGCAAAATGAGAAAAAGTATCAAGGGTTACATGGATATAAGAGAGGCGGCCAAAAGAAGGATAATGAGTAACATCCATCTGCCAGAGATCATTAGGTAAAAGACCTCGAGGATTAACTCCATAATGAGGAATTGGTAAAAAAGAAACACACGAAGAACATGTTCGAACAATTTCTCTGGCTTGTTCTCGAGAGATATGGCACATACGTTGTAGAGTAGCTGCAGGTAAGTGATGCAGAGAGTGCAAACGCTGGGCTTCTGCAACAGTAGCAACAGTAAAACGAGTTAACAAATCAGCCTGATTGTTGCCGTGACTCAAAGGTCCAGGTAATTTAGAGTGACTACGAATGTGTCCTACAAAAAGAGGTGCATCTCTTATTATTAAGAGAGATTGAATCAAACCAAAATATCGTTGTATAAAAGAAACTTTAGAAGCTATGACAGGAACTGTTTCTAAAAATTGTAATGAAGTGACAATGTAACGACTGTCAGAATAGATATTCAAAGGTTCAGAAAATTTCAACAGTGCTTGATAAATAGCATACAACTCAGTCATTTGTGCAGAAACATTCTCTAATTTCCAAACATAATGATCTGTAGGGGTTTACAAAACTGCTTGTCCATTAGATGATCCATCTGTAAAAACAGTCAATGCTCCTGTTATAGGAGCTCCTTTAACAACCCTAGGAAAAGCTAAAGAATGATAGGTAGCAAAACTAAGAATTTTATCAGAAGGAAACTTTTGTGTTATTTCTCCAGGAAAAGCAGCTAAAGCTATAGCAAAATCGTCTACAGTGGCCATCAGCCAAGTAATTTGAGCAGGTGTGTATGGAATTCCAATTACTGCTGGTTCTCTCCCAAGATGAGTAATACATAACTTTCGTCCTTGTTTAATTCGTTCTGCTATCTTTTGAGGGTACGAAACAAGAACTCCTTTTGCAGAGTGAGATCCATGTACCCAACACAGAACACCGTCTTGATACAAGACTCCTGTAGGAGTCATTACTGTAGGCAAGATATATAAAGAGAAAGACTTTGTTATGTCTGCATATTGTAATTGAGCATTTTCTATGGCTTTTTCAACCAATCGAAGAGCTTGTTTTCCCTCTTCTGTTAACTTGCGAGGAGAAGTAGGATCAGGGTTTCCCTCAAGTATTTTAAAAAGAGGATGCAAATCGGCTGTCGTTAACTTAAGAAAAGATCTGAGCCAATTAATGTCTCCCAAAAGTTTCTGAAAATCATTCAGAGTTGTCAAAGAATTTGTTCGTATGGCAATTTTTTGTGGCATAAAAGATTTAGGATATAGTTGAAACCCCAAATATTGAAAAGGATATGATTTTTGTACTTTTTCTTGTGCTATTTTCAAACCATGTTTAGTTAACATCTGTTCAATATGAGCATAAGCATGTTGCAACTTATCGATAGATGAGGCTGCTAAAAGAATATCATCCATATAATGGATACAAAGAACATCAGGAAATTGTTGTCTAGTCGCTTTTATACTTTCATGAACAAATTTTTGACAAAGAGTAGGACTATTAGCCATTCCTTGGGGCAATACTTTCCATTGATAGCGTTCCATAGGTTCACTAAAATTTATGGATGGAATGCTAAAAGCAAATCGACATTTGTCATCTGGATGTAAGGGGATAGTGTAAAAACAATCTTTTAAGTCAATAATTATTTTTTCAAAATTTTGAGGAATGGCAATAGGACTGGGTAAACCAGGTTGTAACGCTCCCATGGTACACATTGTTTTATTAACTTCTCTCAAATCCTGGAGAAGTCGCCATTTCCCCGACTTCTTTTTTATAACAAAAATAGGTGAATTCCATGGTGATGTAGAAGGTTCTATATGACCTAATTGCAATTGTTCAGCTACTAATTGACGAGCAGCTTGCAACTTTTCTTTAGTTAAAGGCCACTGATCAACCCAAACAGGTTGATCTGATTTCCAACAGATTTTATCTGCATACATAGTTACTGATAAATTTATCAAACTAACTGCTAAGCGTATAGAGGTATGCACCCATTTGTGTCAAGATGTCTCGGCCCCAGAGGTTAAGAGGTAAGCTTTCTAGTACATATGGTTGAATGGTACCAGAGTGTCCCTCATTATCCGTCCAATTTAAAATCTTACAACTTTGAAGAGGCAAATTTGCAACCCCAATTCCTTTTAGATCAGCTGAGGCATGCTGTAAAGGCCATTCTTTTGGCCATTGTTTTAAAGTCATTACCGATACATCTGCTCCGGTGTCCAAGAGTCCTGTAAAAACTCTATTGTTAATAGTTAACTGAAGTCCAGGTCTCTGATGATTGATGGGCTGTAAAAGATAAACGTCAGTAGATCCAAAACCGCCTGTTCCCCGAATGCGGGAATCAGCTTTTCCTATAGATGAAATATAAGGAATTAAAAGCAACTGTGCAATCTTTGTTCCTGCAGGTAGATTAAAGACAGAAGTTTCAGATTGTAACATAACTTTTAACTCTCCTTCATAATCACAATCAATTAGGCCTGGTATAACTCGCAATCCTTTCATGCTCAGACTGCTTCGTCCCAAGACCAAACCGCATGTTCCTGCAGGTAACGGGCCATATATCCCTGTTGGGATAGCTTGTGCCCCCATCTCAGGTGTTAATACAAAGTGGGAGGAGGAACACAGGTCCAGTCCGGCACTGTGACTGGTGGCTCGGTGGAGTTGTGAAATGGATTGTTTGGCTGGTGTTCCGAGGTTTGCACCTGCACAGGGTACATCCCCTGTTTGTTTGGGTGGGCCCGGGGCAAGCCCATTGAGAAGTTTCCCGGCTGTATCAAAGAATTTCTGTTCTTATCATATTTAGATCGGCATTCATTAGCCCAATGATTACCCTTTTTGCATTTTGGACATAAACCTGGATTTTTTCCATTATTATTTGGAATCTTTTTATTAGGACATTGACATACTTGATGTCCCATTTGACCGCAATGAAAACAACTACCAGGAGGGCCTGCAACCCTTCTGTTTTTCTTAAATTGCATTGCAGCTAAAACTTGCTCAACAGGTTTGCCCTGTTGTGCTGCGGCAGTGACTATGCCTTGAATATACCCAGAGCTAACATCAGAACATAATCTGATATAGTCATTTAATGTTGATTTATTTTTCCAAGGTCTTAAAATAGATTGACAAATATTATTAGCATTTTCAAAGGCTAATTCTTTAACTAAAATCATAGCTGAATCAGTATCTTGTATGAGCCTAGATGAAGTTTGTAACAAACGAGATACAAAATCATGATAAGGTTCGTCTGGTCCCTGTCGGACTTTAGTTAATTCTTCCCTAGAAGTTCCATGTCTAGGTAATCCCTTCCAGGCTTTTAAGCCAATTTCTCTAATGGCATCATATGCTGCGGCAGGATAAGCTAGTTGTTGTGCTAAATCAACATGCGGTCCTGTACCAGCCAACATTTCATGAGTAATTCCTTGCTGGCGAAAATGTGGTTTTTGAGAATAATCATAACAAGAATCTACAAAATCCGTGAGCCATAGCAAATATTCTCCTCCTGTTAGGGTAGCTTTAGCTAAACCTTTCCAGTCCCAAGGAGGAAGGACCTCAGCTGCAATTGTTTCTAAAATAGCAGTAGTATATGGTGCGGTTGCACCATATTGAGCAGCAGCTGTTTTTAATTCTTTAAGATTGGAAAAAGAAATAGCAATATGAGTAGCAATTCTAAGGTTAGCCTGATTAGGATGGGGAGTATATGTTATAGGATATGCATGCAACATCTTAGAAAATCCGCCAACGTCTTCTCCTTGTTGTCTAGCCTGCATCAAAGTTAATTGTAAAGGAGAATGGGGTGACAATTGATGATAAATATCAGGCGGAGGAGGGCGCTTACCAGCTTCTATTGCTGGCAAAACTATAGGTTCTCTTTTTTGGTGTTTTTTAGGCACAAAAGGTGCTTGAACAAAAAATCTCATCACTATCGTGGTGATATTGAGCAGCCTCTTTTTCTAATTCAGCTTCCTCATCGGAAGATAATTCTTCAGATAATTCTATAGTTTTCAAGGTACTTTTGCTTTGTTTTAATGGTCGGCATTTTTTACTTCCCATATTTGAGTACATAAGAAAGGGATTTTTAAAATTAGATTCCTGAATATCTTTTTGTTCATTATTGATTATTGCTGGATATTCAGGTGGAGCAGAGGGTTGTGAACCGGGATTAGTAAGAGCAGAAGGTTTTAAACCTGAATCCGCTGAACGAGATCGAGGACGTGTTTGTCGTTGCCATTTATCATATTCAGTATCACCTTGTAAACATTCTTTAATTAAAGTCCATAAAGGAAAAGCATCTATAGGGATCTTATCAGGGCCGTTAGCAGCATAATAGCCTTTAATGTTTTCACCGACCCTATTCCATGTTTCTAAATTAATAGTGCCTTTATTCGGAAACCAAGGACACACAGTGTCTATAAATTCTAAAAATCCACCCACTTGCTTGGTGGTTACAGATATATTTCGACTTTTTAACAATGTCTTGACCATAGCTACAAATAGCTGTCTTTCCGTACTATGTACATGTCCCATATTTTAAATTGTAAATGCTGAATATGAGGGAGCCCTACCGTTGAGTCACGAGGTTCAGTCTGGACCCCCTTGCTTTCTAAGACACCTTATAGAAAGGGCTTAGGTGCGGCTGGATCCAGACTTAGTCTCAGACTTGGTCAACGGAAAATCTAAGACAAAAAAGGGATTTTGTTCTTATTTTACTGAGATAAATTTCTACTTTCTTATATTTTACACCTTCCTAGTAGTTCTGCCCCTCTTTATTTCCCCTTTTCCTTACCGCGGTTCTGTTGATTCGGAGGCAGCTCACCCTGGTCAAAGGCAACCGAGTTTCCCGGGTTTCGGCACCATTTGTCAGAGACCAGCTCTTTCCAGGACGATGAAGGACAGGCGGACCACTGCTCTTAGGGCAAGTGATAGTTTATTACTTCTTCACAGGCTCTTTTATAGTCAGTACATATCGCAAAGATCATCGGTTCACATCAACAAACAATATGAATATGTGCAGTTTCTATATGCTACAAAACAATCAAGTATTATTTTACAAAATTTATGATGTTGTTTTACCACATATCTTTAATGCATGTTCCGTGACTACAAGACATCTGGTACTGTTACTATCGCTTACTCTGAACACAGAATGTGCTTGGTAAAACCAGGGCTTTGTTCTCATGAAACCAACCCTTTCAGGCAGATTCCTACGCTTCAAGGAGCCAACCCTTTCAGGCAGGTTCCTACGCTTCAAGGAGTCAACCCTTTCAGGCAGGTTCCTACGCTTCAAGGAGCCAACCCTTTCAGGCAGGTTCCCAGAAACGATTAACCCTTACCAAGCAAATCCTTTCGAGGGCCATTCTACCCTTTCAGGCAGAGTGGTCTCATCACAGTCCTTTAGGTCAATCACCAACAGGGGCCATTCTTTTGGAAGCATTGCAGGAGAGGGTAATCCTGGCTGTAAAGCACCCATATCTTGCATCACTGCATTAACAGCTCTTAGATTGTGTAACAGCCTCCATTTCCCTGATATTTACTGATAGTAAAAATTGGTGTATCCCATGGACTAGTGAGTGGATGGCTTAATATGATCTTTTTCTAATTGTTCATTTACTAATTCATGAATCTGGGCAAGCTTTTCTTTGCTTAGCATCCATTGATCAATCCAAACTGGTTTATCTGTGAGTCAGTTTAACTTCAGGATTGGTCGTCCATCAATGGCCACCATTAAAAAGTTTCATTTGACAAACGAAAGCCCATTTGGCTTAAGGCGTCTCTACCTAAAAGCCTAACTGAAGTGTTCATTACATAGGGTTTAATTTGTACACATCTATTCTCTTCATCCTGTATCCATACTGAAATCAGATCTCTGCTAATTTTTATCATCTGTGTTCCTCCTACTCCGACAACAGGAGTGTCTAAATTCTCTACAGGCCAGTTTTTTGGCCAATAGGATAATGGAACAATAGTAACATCTGCTCCCGTATCCAGTAATGTGTTGTACCCAACCATGTGTTCACCATTTGAATGTTGGAATACAACTGTCTGAGTGGGCTTTCCCTGTGAAAGTGGCATTGCCAGTCTTACCTCAGCTACTCCAGTGGATCCAAAACCACCATCTTGACGCTTACGACTACCTGCAAATGGAACTTTAGCCCTGAAAGGAACTAATTGAGCTATTTTAGTTCCTTTAGGTATATAAACTGGTGGCTGCCAAACTTTAACCATTATTCCAATGTTTCCTTCATAATCCACTTCAATAACACCGGGGAGCACAAAAATACCCTGTTGAGAGGCTGATGACCGTCCTAAAAGCAGAGCACTTAAACCATAGTCAAATGGTCCAATAGAACTTGATGAGATAACTGTTACAACCATATTGTGGATGGTTATATCTATTGCTGTTTCCACATCCACTCCTGCGTTTCCTGCGGTGGCTGATCTGAGGCCATCCAGGCAACCATTGGTGTTGAAGGGTGTTTTGGTATCATCGCGCTCGCCCTTTTTGCTCTCGTTAACCCATTTCCCTTAGGCGTTTCGTGTCGGGCCACTTGAGAATGGCACTCAGTGGCTCTATGTCCAAACTTGCCACATCTGTAACAATTACCATTAAATCTGCCGTTGGACCCCGATGATCTGATGGAGCTGTTTGTGTATACCAATGGTCTGGACTGACATTGATTTTTCATGTCCCATTTTTCTGCAGTTAAAGCATTTTGGCCTCCGATTTCCTTTGTGCTGTTGAACTAATGGTTTCAATGCTGTTGCCATTGCTTCAGATAAATGTGCTGATGATCCTACCGGAGAGCAGGATTCTATCATGTCGACCAAAGTTGCCGTCTGCAGGAGAGCCTACAGGATCTTTTTGCAAGCATAGTTAGAATCATAGAATCATTGAATGGTAGGGATTGGAAGGGACCTTTAGAGATCATCTAGTCCAACAACCTCGCAGAAGCAGATTCACCTAGATCAGGTCGCATAGGAACATGTCCAGGCGGGTCTTGAAGACCTCCAAGGAGGAGACTCCACAACCCCCTTGGGCAGCCTGTTCCACTGCTCCGTCACTCTCATGGCGAAATAGGGTTTTTTTAGGGTGGAACTTTTTGTGTTCCAGCTTCATCCCATTACCCCTTGTCCTGTTACTATCTACTATAGAAAAGAGGGATGTCCCAACCTCCTGACACCCAACCTTTAGATATTTATAAATGTTAATAAGATCACCCCTCAATCTTCTCTTCTCCAGACTAAACAACCCCAGTTCCTGCAGTCTTTCCTCATATGAAAGATGTTCTATACCTTTGATCATCTTGGTGGTCCTGTGCTGGACTCTCTCCAGCACTTCTCTGTCCCTTCTAAGCTGAGGAGCCCAGAACTGGACACAGTACTCCAGATGAGGCCTCACCAGGGCAGAGTAGAGGGGGAGAAGAATCTCCCTTGACCTGCTGGCCACACTCTTCTTGATGCATCCCAGAATGACATTGGCCTACTTGGCCACAAGGACACATTGCTGGCTAATGTTCAGTTTATTATCAATCAGGATTCCCAGGTCTCTCTCTGCAGAGCTGCTCTTCAGCAGTTCGACCCCCAGCCTGTACTGGTGCATGGGGTTGTTCCTTCCCAGATGCAGGACTCTGCACTTGTCCTTGTTGAACCTCATGAGCTTCCTCTCTGCCCAACTCTCAAGCCAGTCTAGATCCTGCTGAATGGCAGCACAGCCTTCTGGGGAATCAGCCAGTCCTCCCAGTTTGGTGTCATAAGCGAACTTGCTGAGGGTACACTCTGTCCCCTCATCCAGGTCGTTGATGAAGATGTTGAACAAGACTGGCCCCAGAAACGATCCCTGTGGAACTCCACTGGCCACAGGCCTCCAACTCAATTCTGTGCCACTGATCACCACCCTCTGGGCTCTGTCATTCAGCCAGCTCTCCATCCACCTCACTGTCCACTCATCCAAGCAACACTGCCTGAGCTTTCTGATGAAGATTTCAAAAGCCTTGCTGAAGTCAAGGTAGATGACATCCGCTGCTCTCCCCTCATCTAGCCAGCCAGTTATGCACTCATAGAAGGATATCAGGTTAGTCAAACAGGATTTCCCCTTGGTGAAGCCATGTTGACTCCCCCTGATAACCATCTTATCCTTCATATGTTCAGTGATAACATTCAGGATGAGTTGTTCCATCACTTTTCCAGGGATGGAGGTGAGGCTGACCGGCCTGTAGTTTCCTGGGTCGTCCTTCTTGCCCTTTTTGAAGACTGGCATGACAGTCCACTGCTGCCTATCCCGAGGAGCTCCCCATGGGGAAAGCACACTGCCAGCACAGACCCCTGCATCACCTCTTTGGCAATGCCTGGCGATGGCTGCCCCCTCGCATCCATCGACTTCAAGAAGTGAATGTGACTGAGATGTGGAGATGGAAATACCCTGTGGTACCCTAAAAGGTGACATCTGTGGAAAGTCCTCTGTATTGAGAGCTCTTTGCTTTTTTTGATGCAACCTGCAGTTTGCAAATTCAGAAGTGAATCCAGATGTGTGCCTGAACACCTCAGAAATACTTCTTTCCCTCTCCAACCCCCGAGATCTCAGAGTCTCTGAGCACCAGGTTAGACAGATGAAAAAAAAAACTCAACAAGCAAACGCACAACTCTAAATGTAAGCTGTCGTCCAGCTAGCTCCCTACCTATATACTGGGCATGACGTTAGGATGGTATCGAATACCTGCTGGCCAGCCTGAGTCAGTTGTTCAGACTGTACCCTTTCCTCGTTCCTCACAGGAATTAACTCTATCCTAGCTCAAACCAGGACACAAGGTTAATGTTTAGAAGGAAAGAAGGTAGAGTTTCTGCAGGGAAGTGGGTAGGAAATTATTATAAAAGTGGGGCGTGAGGGAAAGATACCCCTTCAAGGAAGATATTACAAGCCACCCAGGCAAGTGGAACACCATAGAGAAAGGTATCCAGTACCTGAGGGAGTTAGCTGTGCTGGAAATTATTTATAATGAGCATCCACCCATAGACCCAGATGAAATCCAATGCACACAATCTATGTGGTGAAAGTTCCTATGAAGTGCACCATCATCGTATGCCAGTTCATTTTCATTTGTCTCCTGGAGAGAAGACGAGAGGCAAATGGTGGAGGAATTGGCTGTTCAACTTCGTCAATATGAAGAAAATGACAGGCTATCATTTCAGCTGTAGAGAAAATGTCATGGAAGTTTAATCAATTCATGTCCCACTCTCTACCTGCCCATACTATAGCTGTTAAGAATAGGCCCCTCGTTGTTCAAGAGAAGGAATATAGAGAGCATATACCCCAGGATGCTCCGTGATTCTACCCATAAAACCAAGGAGAGAATATGAGCAAGTGAGATAGGTCACCTACTCCAAGGCCACCTACTCCGAGTCCATCTACTCCAAGACTACAGGTGTTGGAGAGAGCACCACTGGAGAAATGACAGACACCAATATGGTTAGGTCAAAACTCAAATTTTACTAACAAGCATCAGACTTTTATAATCAGCAGCAAAGCTAGCATGTTTACACTACTTCTAATTGGTCCTTTCTCTAAAAGCCAGCTGCGCTTTCTGCGATAAGCCTTGCGGTTTAACATACTGCTTCAGCCTCCTCCTTGCTTGAGCTTGTTATCATGTAGACATTCTTTCTCCTTCTTTTCTCATAGTCAAGAGTGGCTCAAGGACAATCTGCACATTAGTTCTCAAAGCATGGGTTGTTCACTCTTACTAGGCCGTGGCCTCTTTCAGACAGAAATTCCTCTACACACAGACATAGGAGTTGCAAGGAGAAACAGTTAGAAGCAGCAAATCTCCTTGAAAAAATGCCAGTCCAGTTTCCAGTGAGCAGCCCCTAGACAAAATAGAAGGGTTAATTTCAATTCTGATCCCCTCAAGGGGACCTCTGGTTTTTTTCCCACAAAAAGTAAACAATGACCATCACGACCAGTATTAGGGGATCCCTGTCTCCAGCCAGGTGGAGGACAGCAACAATTGGGTTTATTGGACTGTGTGGATTCATTGGCCTGGCACATCAAATCCACAAGAGCACAAGGCTTTAGTGGACACTGGTGCACAATGTACTCTGATGCCATCAAGCTATATTTGTATTTCTGGAGTGACAGGGGAATCTCAACAGCTATCCTTATTAGAAGTTGAAGTGAGCTTGACTGGGACAAACTGGCACAATCAGGTACCGAAGCCCTGTGCATCTTGGGCATAGACTACCTCAAGAGAGGGTATTTTAAGGACACAAAAGGGTACCGGTGGGCTTTTAGTGTTACTGCAGTGGAGACAGAAGAGATTGAACAATTATCCAGCATGCCCGGCCTTTCAGAGGACCCTTTTGTTGTGGGGTTGCTGTTGGTTGAGGAGCAACAGGTACCAATTGCAACCACAACAGTACACTGTTGGCAATACTGTACCAACAGAGATTCTGTGATTCCCATTCATAAGTTGATTTGTCAATTGGAGAGCCAAGGGGTGATCAGCAAAACTCACTTGCCTTTTAACAGCCCTATATGGCCAGTATGAAAGTCTACTGGAGAGTGGAGACTGACAGTAGACTATTGTGTCCTGAATGAAGTCACGCCACCACTGAGTGCGGCTGTGCCGGGCATGCTGGAACACCAATATGAACTGGAGTCCAAGGTAGTCAAAAGGTATGCCACCATTGATATTGCCAATGCATTCTTCTCAATCCCTTTTGCAGCAGAATGCAGGCCCCAGTTTGCTTTCACTTGGAGAGGGGCACAGTACACCTGGAATCGACTGCCTCAGGGGTGGAAACACAGTCCCACCATTTGCCATGGACTGATCCAGGCCACACTGGAGAAGGGTGAGATCCCAGAACATCTGTAATACATAGATGATATTGTTGTGTGGGGCAACTCAGCAGCGGAAGTTCTTGATAAAGGGAGGAAAATAATTCAAATAATTCTGAAGGCTGGCTTTGCCATTAAATGCAGTAAATTTAAAGGACCTGCACAGGAGATCCAGTTTTTAGGAATAAAATGGCAAGATGGATGTAGTTATATCCCAATAGAGGTGATAAACAAGATTGCAGCCATGTCTCCACACATGTTGTGGGTTTTTGGAGAATGCACATTCCAAATTACAGTATGATTATGAGCTCTCTCTACTGTGTGACACGGAAGAAAAATGATTTTGAATGCGATCCTGAACAGTCACAAAGTTTTGAACAAATTAAACAG
Source organism: Colius striatus (assembly GCF_028858725.1). Classification (NCBI taxonomy): domain Eukaryota; kingdom Metazoa; phylum Chordata; class Aves; order Coliiformes; family Coliidae; genus Colius; species Colius striatus. The sequence continues at coordinate 1,398,546 of NC_084789.1, forward strand.
GAGATTGTTCATGCAATGGTGCTTGGACCAGTCTGGACAGGACCAGATGTTGAAAATATGCTCTACACTCTGTCTGGGGAGAATGGTCCCACTTGGAGTCTTTGGCAGAGAGCACCTGGGGAGACTCGAGGTCAACCTCTTGGGTTCTGGAATCGGGGATACAGAGGGTCCGAGGCCCAATACACTCCAGCTGGGAAGGAGATACTGGCAGCATATGAAGGAGCTCAATCTGCCTCAGAAATTATTGACACAGAAACACAACTTCTCCTAGCACCCTGACTGTCAGTGTTGGGCTGGATGTTCAAAGGGAGGACCTTCCCCACACATGCAACTGATGCTACATGGAGTGAGTTGCGCTGATCACACAATGAGCTCACATAGGAAATTCTAGCCGCCCTGGAATTTTGGAGGTGATCACAAACTGTCCAGAGATTGTGAAAAACTGCAAAGATTGTGAAATATCACCAGAGAAGAAGGTAGCACGTGTTGAAGAGGCCCCATCATATGATGAACTGACAGAAAACAAGAAGCAATATGCCCTGTTCACTGATGGGTGCTGTTGTCTTGTGGGAAAGCATCGAAGGTGGAAGGCATCTATGTGGAGTCCCCCACACAAAACTTCAGAAGCTGCAGAAGGAGAGGGTGAATCCAGTCCGTTTGCAGAGGTAAAAGCCATCCAGTTGGCTTTAGACATTGCTGAACGAAAAAATGGCCAAGGATCTACCTCTACACTGACTCGTGGATGGCGGCAAATGCTCTGTGGGGATGACTATGGAGACAATGGAGACAGAACAACTGGCAACAACAGGGCAAACCTGTCTGGGCTGCCCAAGTATGGCAGGACATTGCTACTCAACTGGAGAATGTGGTCGTGAAAGTGCACCATGTAGATGCCCACATACCCAAGAACCAGGCCACGGAAGAACATCAGCATAACCAGCAAGTGGACAAGGCTGCTAAGATTGGAGTGGTTTAGATAGATCTGGATTGGCAACACAAGGGGGAGTTATTTTTAGCTCTATTGGCCCATGACACCTCAGGTCATCAAGAAGAGATGTCACCTATACATGGGCTTGTGATCAAGGGATGGGCTTAACCTTGGACACTATTGTGCAGGTTATCCATGAATGTGAGATGTATGCTACAATCAAATAAACCAAATGGTTGACGCCCACATGGTATGAAGGACGATGGCAGAAATATAAATACGGAGATACCTGGCAGATTGTTTACATCACACTGCCACAGACTCACCAAGGCAAATGCCATGTGCTCACAATGGTGGAGGTGACCACAGGATGGTTGGAAACATATCCTGTGGCTTATGCCACTGCCCGAAACACTATTCAGGGCCTTGAAAGGAAAATCCTATGGTGACATGGCACTCCAGGAAGAAATGAGTCAGACAATAAGACACACTTCAGAAACAAGCTCATAGATGCCTGGGCCAAAGAGCACAGCATTGAATGGATTTATCATATTCCCTCTCATGCACCAGCCTCTGGAAAAGTTGAGCGATACAATGGATTATTGAAAACCACACTGAAAGCAATGGGAGGTGGAACTTTTAAGCATTGAGATACAGACTTAGAAAAGGCCACTTGGTTAGTCAACTCCAGAGGATTGAGTCAATCGAGTTGGCCCTGCCCAGTCAGAACTCTTGCATATTGTAGAATGGGACAAAGTCCCTGTGGTACATGTAAAAGATATGTTAGGGAAGGCAGTATGGGTTTGTCCTGCCTCAGCTAAAGGCAAATCCATCCATGGGTGTACTTGGTGGGTGATATGCAAGGATGGGGAGACTCAATGTATACCTCAAGGGAATTTGATTCTGGGTGAGAATAACCTGTGAATTAAATTGTATGATGATAGTTGTTGAATGACCTTGCTGTTGAATGTCACCATTCCTATAGTTGCTCTGTGCCATTTACTAACGTTGCAGGAAGAACTTCCTAGATCATTGGAGAATGGACTTGAATGAGCAACACACGAAATAATGAAGAATTAACCTGTGTTCAGGGAGTTCTTCAAAACCAACGCCTTCAACTCACAGATTGTGAGCATTAGACGCACTGAATAGACCAGCTGCAAACTCCTGATACTGCATGCAATGACTTGCCTCACACATACATTATCTCCCTCGTGGTGAAAGATTTACAATGAATGAAAACCTATAGATATGGACTAAATGAACCCGACAGGCATGTCAGATGGATGGTCCATGAACTGAGAGAATAATATACTTCCGTGTGTGTGTGCATGTTTTTGGGAGAGGAAGTGTCATGGCAGATGATTATAACATGTAAACCTAGACATGACGTAGATGGCATAGAATAAGGGGTGGAATGTCCTGGTTTGGGCTAGGAAAGAGTTAATTCCCATGAGGAACCAGGAAGGGGTACAGCCTGGGCATCTGACCCAGGCTGGCCAGCAGGTATTCGATACCATTCTGACATCATGCCCAGTATATAGGAGAGCTAGCTGGAAGGAGCTCTCTTCTAGGGTCACGGTTTTTCGGCTGCCTGTCTGGAGTGGTTGGTTAGGTCAGGTCCCGGGTGGTGAGAGACTGCGTCACTCACCAGTTTTCTTTGTAATATTCCCTTATTTTTTGTTATAATTTTTCCTTTCCAACGTGTTTTCAACTTTGCTCTATTAAACTGTTTTTATTTCAACTTACGCAGGAACTTTTCCCTTCTCTCCGATCCTCTCCCCGTTCTGCTGGGAGGGGGACGAGTAGTGGTTTTTTTTTTTCCTTTGTCCTGGCTGGGCAAAACCACGACAAACCATTGGGCTGTTCACTGTCCTGAACCCCTGTAACATTCTGTTCCAGAGCACCAGATAATTAGTACCATTCTGGTCCAGAACACCAAATAATCAATAGCTTAAATCAGTTAGTTGGCAAAATGATTTTGAAATATATATGAATATGTATAACTTGTGTAATAAGGGACCAATCAATAAGAGTGATGTAATGTGTAAAGGTAACAAATAACCAATCAAGGTAAAGGGTAAATTTAACAAACAGTTCTAAGTGGACTTTATATGCAGAGTAAAAAAGGACAAAAGAATATTGAATGTAAATATCTGTTTATTTTGATGCTTCATTGGACATTCTTTGGGAATGATCCCATGTCCCTGGTGTGCATCATCAAATAAAGGACATCCCTGCTTATCTAACTTTGTCTAGTAAGTTTCCTTCCCAGCAGATTTACAACAGTTTTGACAAGCCAGGCAGGAGACTGGGATCAAGAGTGGATCGGACTCCAGCTGTCACTGAGGGATTCTGGGGGAGAAACATCCATCTTCCCCTAATGTTCCTCGCAACACTCCACTGGAGAATGGTAAGAATTCAGATACATTCTATTTATTGTGTAATTTGTGGTAAGCTTGACTGTGAATCTGGGCAAAAGCCCTGCACGGATGAGGGTATTGTGGTAGTAAGTCTGCCAGTCAGACGGGACGAAAGCCTTGCATGGTTGGACTAGATCTCCACTCGGTAAGACGCACATGAAAGTGGTGCAAGGTGGAAATTGTGGAACTTGTGGAACTTGTATTTGAGTACTCTGAGGAATTTGTTTTGCAAACATATATAGTGGTATATTGTATTTGAAACTTATATCTGCAAAGTTGTGAAGTGTGACTGAGCGTGTTTGAGACGCACAATTGTGTGCGAAGTGAGAGGGAGCTTTGATCTGTGGTTCTGTTATCCCATGAGGGGTGCAGCTAGAGATAAGAGAAGTGAAAGGATGAAATATGTGTAGAAATATCAAACCATGCCTTTAGGTCTTTGTGTTTGAAGGCACTGTAATTTTGCCATGGCATCTAAGTTGTCGAATCTGTTTAGGGGAGAAAATTCTAACAATCAGGGTCCCGTGCCAAAAACCTCTCCTCTGGGCTGCCTTTTGATTCACTGGAAAGAAATATATCATTTAAATATAAGAAAAAACTATTTTACTGTGAGGATGATGGAGCAGTGGAACAGGCTTCCCAGAGGGGTTGTGGAGTCTCCTTCCTTGGAGGTCTTCAAGACCCACCTGGACATGTTCCTATGCAACCAGATCTAGGTTGATCTGCTTCTACAGGGGAGTTGGACATGATGATCTCTAAAGATCCCTTCCAATCCCTAACATTCTATGATTCTATGATGATGAATTGCGTAAAAAGCAGCTTATTGAATATTGTATGTTCTGGATGATGAGGAAGTATGGCCCCTGAATGGAACGTTAAATTATAATACTGTCTTGCAATCGATGTTGTTTTATAAGAGTGAGGGAAAGTGAGATGAAGTCCCATATGTGCATTTGTTCTTTTATTTAAGAGAAAAATCTGAATGGCAAAAACAATCTGAATTAACAAATTGGATAATGTCGCTCACAGTAGAAAACAAGAAGTTCAAAACCTTTGCTCCGCATGTACTACAGTCAAAATGTGTCTCAAACATTTGACTCTTAAGGTAGGAGGGCAAACTGATATGAATCCCGAATTATGTGTTGCCCTTACCGCCTCTCCAATTCCTGCTGTTCCCATATACTTCCCTCTCCCATTTCCACCACCTCCAGGACCTGCTCCCCAGCACGAGCTCAAACAGGCATCTGGAAACCTGACAGGGAAATCAATCCAGGGTGCTGGCTCAAAGGAAGAGACCCATCTCCATTCAGATAGTAGGGGGGTGGAAAATGAGGAATCTGACACAAAACCCTCCTCATCAGTGTCCAGGAGAACTCAACACTGTACTCATTTAATAACCCCTTTAAGGATCTCCTTGAAATCTAAGGTTGAAAAGTGTATAATTGCCGCATTAAGACAAGGGTTTGGGCAGAATGAACCAGTATAAGTGCCTTTCACATCTCCTGATTTAATTCTCTATGAAAAATCAACTGGTCCCTAGAAGGAGGATCCAGATAAGGTGTGAGAGAAACCAGATAATAAAACTCCTCTTGGAATAAATCAGAGTGCCTTTTGTAGGGAGGAGGGGCACTGGAAAAGAAATTGCCCTAAAATATTAAATAACCAATGAGACGTAGCAAAACTAATAATTTTGGAAAAATATACCGACTGATGGGGACTGAAGACAAACCCAGCTGACCCTCTAGTTACAATTAAGCTGGGAGAAAAGGAAGTTACATTTTTGGTAGACACAGGAACAACATATTCAGTTTTAAATACATGGAAAGGAACAATAGGAACCAAAACAGCAACTATTGTTGTAGCCACAGGGAAAGAGGAAAATTGGCCATTTTTTGCAGCCCCTGGATCTGAAATTTGGAAACAAAATTATAACATGAATTTTTGTATGTTCCAGAATGTCTGACGCCCTTGATGGGAAGAGATCTTTTATCTAAATTAAATGCACAAATTGTTTTTGAAGGTGGGGATTTCTTGCTAAAAATACCCAAATCAAAAACGGGGCAAATTTTAATGATACAAGAAAAAAGAGGTACAAGAAATTCCCCCAGAGGTGGATCATGCAGTAATCTCCCCAGTATGGGAAATTGATATTCCAGGAAAATCTAAATTGACCCAACCTGTGAAGGTTGAGTTAAAGGAAGGTATGAAACTGGTTAGAATCAAAAAGTATCCAATTAAGCCTGAAATAAAGCAGGGAATCAAGAAATTAATTAACAAATTATTGAAATATAAAATCCTAGAGGAGTGTGAATCAGAATATAATACTCCTATTTTGCCGGTATGGAAGTCCATGGATAAATACAGATTGCTACAAGACTTTCAAGCTGTAAATCAAATCACAAAAGATGGTGGCAAATCTGTACATATTGTTAACTGCTCTTAAAGAAACATAGAAGTGGTTTACAGTGCTTAATTTAAAAGATGCTTTCTTTTGTATATCCCTAGAGCAAAAAAGTTGTAAATTGTTTACTTTTGAGTGGGAGGTTCCACAGACAGGGCACAAGGTACAACTAACATGGACACTACCACCCCAAGGATTCAAAAACAGTCAGACAATCTTTGGGAATCAGTTGGTGAAGAAGCTAGAAATCTGGAAGAAGGAAGAAACAGTGACCTCATGACGAGAACACCTGATCCTGCAGTATGTGGATGACATTTGAATAGCCACCAAAGAAAAGTTGACCTGTGTTCAGGTAACCATTGAACTTTTAAATTTTTTGGGACTGTAAGGATATAAAGTGTCCAAGAAGAAAGCTCAGATAGCAAGCCAAACTGTAATACATTTGGGCTTTGAAATTTCAAAAGTGGAAAGAAAGCTGGGAACCAACTGAAAGGAAACAATCTATGCCATTCCTGAACCATGAACTGTGCATGAATTAAGGGCATTCCTGGGAATGACTGGGTGGTGTCATTTTTGAGTCATGAACTATGTCCTAATAGCCAAAAAGCTATATGAAACCAAACAATCTACTCCTTTTCTATGGGGTCACCAACAGCAGAATACCTTTCAAAAGCTTAAGCAAGCTCTAAAGTCAACACCAGGTTTAGGAGTGCCAGATCTAACTAAAGACTTTCAGTTATTTGTCCATGAAAGGTAACACCTTGCCCTGGGAGTCCTGACTCAGAAGATGGGAAACTGAGAGAGATCAGTGGGATATTTTTTCCAAGCAACTGAATACAGTAAGTAAGAGATGACCTTCTTGTTTGAGAGCAATAGCAGCAATGGTGATGCCTCAGGATCTTACAAGAAGCCCTGAAGCTTACTTTAGAGAAAGTCATGATAGTTTATGTCCCATACGTGGTCACTACAGTGTTAGAACAGAAAGGGGGATATTGTCTCTCTCCCAGCAGAATAATGAAATAGTAGGTAATCCTTACAGAACGGGACGATGTGGCCCTGAAAACTACTAATCTTGTGAATCTTGCATTTTTCTTATGTGTCTCTCAGGAGGAAGAATGACCAGAGCATGACTGCATAGCAACCATCAAACATGTACTCCAGTTGAGAGGACCTGAAAGATGTCTCTCTATAAGACCCTGAAGGGGAGCTGTTTACAGATGGCAGCAGCTTTGTACAGAGAGGAACCTGATCCGCTGGATATGCAGTAACAACTGTAAATACAGTAATAGAGGCAAATGCATTGCCCAACACATCAGCACAAGACACAGAATTGATTGCTTTTATACGGGCTTTAAAACTAAGAAAAAAAAGTAAACATATGGACAGACTCAAAATACGCTTTTGGAGTAGTCCATGTCCATGGAGCCCTGTGGAAAGAGCGAGGATTATTATCCTCCCAGGGGACAAATATTAAGCATCAGAATGAAGTTTTGCAATTATTGATGGCAGTTCAAGAACTGGCCTAAGTAGAAATCATGCCTTGTAAAGCACATCAAACAGGGAACAGAAAAATAGCAGAAGGGAATAAGTTGGCAGATCAAACAGCTAAGAATGCAGCCCAACAAAAGACATCACAAACGACATTAATTCCTACTAGAACAGCAACGCTCCCCAATGAACTATCAAAATATTCAAAAGGAGATGAAAAATTGGCTTGTTTATTGAATGCAAAGAAAAATTTTGATGGATGGCGGATGACATTTGAAGGCCTCTATTAATTATAAGAAAAATATTATAGATAAAACATCAGGAGTGCTGTTAGGGTGTAGAATTCCTTGTGACATTCCTGAAAAGGCACATAGTATCAGTAAAATGTTAGAAATAGCTAAATCAGTTACTGCTAAGTATAAAATATGTTTGAGAAATCAATTTGCCAACCATCTCCTGGAGCATTTCCTTTTCTGATTGTGCCCAATTGTACCCAGTTCCTTGTATTGGGATTATTCTTTAACCATATTTCACATCGTCACGTCATCTGTTGAACGGTAGTGTATACAAATTCTTTCCTATCAATTTCTGACTTAGATATTTGTACAAAGCATCCTCTCCCCAATGGGTCTTACCATTAACTAAACCCCAAATCAGGATGGAGGGTAACATTATCCTTCCATCCTCTAGTTGTGCCCATCCTTCAGGAGGGACTTGTACCCCAAGCTCTAACATTAATTCTTTATCTACTTTAGAGTACTTAACATCTTTCTGATCACGTAACTCACTGTTTCTATTAGTCGGAATTAGAGTTAAAATTCAATCTTCAGGTTTCTTTTCTGTGGCCTGCTTAGCCTCATTATCAGCCAATCTGTTACCCCTTTCTGGATCAGTATTACCCTTCATGTATCCTTGACAATGCATGATAGTAATCTTAGTTGATAGTTGCACTGCTTCCAATAAATTAAGTATCTTTTCTGCATGTTAAATATGTCTCCCTTGATGTCCTGGTTTGAGCTAGGATAGAGTTAATTCCCGTGAGGAACCAGGAAAGGGTACAGCCTGAACAGCTGACCCAGGCTGGCCAGCAGGTATTCCATACCATCCTGATGTCATGCTCAGTATATAGGTAGGGGCTAGCTGGAAGACCTCTTCCGGGGTCGCGGTTTTTCGGTCCCCGGTCCGGAGCGGTCGCTTAGGTCAGTTTGAGAGAGAATGCCCAAGTCGAAGGAAAAAGAAAACATGATGTCATTACTGGCTTTTGAAGATACTGAATGGAGAGGTCTGGAGTTTCGTAATTAGAAGTCCCATTGGGAGCCCTTGAGCAAGAAGTATCAAAATCCAAATTGCAATCTGTTAAAAAGGAAGTTAGATATTTTGAACATTTTATTTGTGAAGGGAAACACAGGAAAAAAAAGGGAGAATTTGTGAGAAATGCTGATGTTTTTGCAGAATTAGAAAGAATTTTTTACTGTTATCTGTTTCTGTGTAGTGTAAATCAGTGGACTGACCTTAAGACTGTTTCTTTGTAATGTTAACTAGAGTCTTAAATCTTAGGACTGTGGGGGAATGGGTGATAAGATACATGAATCAGACATCCCCTGAGGGGATTTTTAGGGGCCTCTGGAAGTTGTAAATCTTGGAGTACCTAATCAATGGGGAAACAAGGGAGGGACCTTGCGGTCAGGATAGGGAGAACCTATCAGGCGTGCCTACTAGCTAGGACACCCGCTCTTGCAAGAAAGATTAATAAAAGTGCTTTACTGCAGAGTCTGACCTGAGTCTTTCGTGAGAAAACTTGTTTTGTTTCTTACATACACTCCTAGCACTAATTAACTGATTGCTGGTCACAATGTTGGTTGATAAGCTTGTATGGTGGTGTGAGAAACAAAACAAATTTTCTTGTTTTTTCTTTGTTTTGTTTCTCATATCTAGAGCTATTCTGTTCTCCCATGCCATTCTGCTAGTGGCATCTAATTGTTCTGCGATTCCTCTGATTGCATCTCTGGTGTAATTTATAAACCGCTGCTGATTGTAAGAGATATAGTTTATCCAATCCACATTCTTATTTATCGTTACCCACCAAAATAGAGAGGATTCAAACCCTGCTGCTATTTGATTTCGTGCTTTATGTTCATCAGGTACCCCCCTGGGAACTCCAATTGAATCAATATAGATCCTGTCATCAAATGATACCCCCAGATTTCTTTTCATTCTTTTCCCCGAAATGTATGTTTCTCTTTCAAATGCCAGGGTAAATGGAATGGCCAATTGAACAAGGGCACATGTGCCTTTCCAATTTGGAGGGAGCACAGGCCTCAGAATTTTTCCTCCACAATACCACCACAGATTTGCCCTGGGGATACTCATAGCCGAATAATTTCCTGCTTTATCCTCAGTCAGGTTCAATGACTCAGTACACATTTCCAGGTCTCCCAGATATCCAGTAGCCCCTTCACCCTGTCATGAGAGACAAGCTGTGTGGTTACCGGCCACTGTAGAGAAAACAGGAGGTACTTTGACGTAGCAGTAAATAACAGTGAGAGAGGTTCGCAGCTCTCTTTTCCCCATGTAGTCTTTTCTTGGTATAGGGCAATCGTACATCTCATTCCCTGTGGTCCTTTACTCCATCCCAAAGGAAAGGGAACTACCTGTGCAGTGGGTCTCCCTGAAGCACATGCATAGCAATTACTGTGATTCAGGCTTTTTACTGTATACTTAGCTCATTCAATCCAGTCATTTGCATCTCCATGTCCTGTTTCAATCTCAAATGTTTGTGTCATATTGCTTACTTCAGTTATAGTTACAATCTTTGGGTCATTTGGCAGGTCCCATGGTGGGTTTTTTTGGGGGTAATTTAGTAGGGGTTGCTACCTTTTGGCTTGGTCCTCTGTTTTCCATACTACAATCCTGAATCTGCCAATGGGGTCTGTTCCACTTATGTCTGCCCCAAATCCATAGGTCCTATTAACTAGCTAATCAGCTTCCTTGACAGTAAGTCTTATGGGGTTACACTCCAAATCATTACAATTAGGCGTTACTGTCCCTTTAACCATAGTAATTCTATCCTTCAAAGGTTTTCTTTTTGACTCTGGAGCAGTCCATCCATTAAGAGCAGTTGTGAATCAAACACTATTCCATCCCATGCAAGGTGGCATTCTTTCTGCATGCTTACTATGTTCTGGACACAAGTATTTATCACGGTTACTAAGTTGTCTTTGACCCTTTAAATTCCCACAGTCTAATACCCGACAAGCATCAAATTGTATAGTTTACGGAATTTTCCCCTCGGTCACATTTATCCATAGTTTAGTTGGATACCGCTTTGCCCCCCTCCAGAAATCATGACTCTTTATAGCTATTCCTTGAATTTCCAACAAACAATAACTCATTATAACTATAATCCCCCTCATTTTTACAAATTAATAACATTTCTGCTACTACCACCTCATCAGTTAGCAATATTAATGAGTGTCCTTGTTTCCATTGGATTCTTATTGCTTCTTTAGTTTAAGACACAAGGGGTTGTAGTCTGACATACGTGCCACTGCCCATCCTTGAGTGGAGAGTCCCTCAGTCCTCTGAGTCTGATGTAATGAGTCCAGTCTGTTTTTTAGTTGTTCTTACTGCTGTCTCAGTGGTCAGTAACACCTGGAACAGGCCTTCCCATTCGGGTTGCAGTTTGGTTTCTTTTCAGGACTTGATCAAGATCTGCCCTTCAGACTGGATGGTATGGACTGCAATCTCAAGAGGTAATATTTGGGCCATAAGTCATTTTTCCTGAGGAAAGACAAAATGACAACCCCAGTATCTAATTATTTTAATAAATATCTTTGTTTTAAAGGGCATTAGGCCAGGTTCTCTCCTTCCTGGGGGTTATTTCCTCAGGACCCTTTGTTTGTTTGTTTGTTTGTTTTTTCTTACAAATCACACATCATTCACAAATTTGTTTGGCCACTGTATACATTCCTACACATACATATTTTCTTAAAGCTAAATCACATATTGCTTGCATTCCCCAGTGACTTACTTGATGTAAAATAGCCATTATTTCCCTCATAGCTTGTTCATTAAACATCTCTTTTCCATCTGGGGGAATCCACCTCCCCTCTGTCTCAATGTCTTTCAACTCCCTTTTTCTGTAAATACAGGAGTTACATTTGGTGCAGGTACCTGGGGGTCAGATTATACATACTCACAATCTCATGGCTTAATGTTGCCTCTTTGGCTGCTTCATCGGCCAGTCTGTTTGCCCTGGCCCTAAAAGAATTCCCTTTTTGACGCCCATTCATGTGGACCACTGCAATCTCATTTGGAAGTGATAAATTCTTTAATACCTGTTTAATTAATTCTCCATATACTAATACTTTTCCCTTGCTATTGAGTAAACCTCCTCTCATGCCTTCCCAAAAGTTTATACCACTTCAGAGGCATACCTTGAATCAACATAAAATGTTCATCTTTTCCTTCTCATAGTTGAAAGATTCTGTTTAAAGCATATAATTCGTATGTCTGGGCTGACCAGGTATTTGGTAATCGCCCTGCTTCTTTTGGCTCTTGACTCATTTCTTCAATAATTGCATTGTCATTATGCCTTTTGCCCTGAATTACTCTCAAGGCCTGTATGTAAAGGTATTTCTTTCAATTCAGGTCACACTGATACTCTATTATATCTTAACAATTGTGTTCAAAGTTTTCACATTTCATGACTCCCTTCCATAGGGAAGTGGCTGGATTAAGGCATGGGATGGTAGTCAAGATTCAAGTTGAGATTTTTCTAAAAGTTTGGGTTTTTTTGTTTTTGGGTTTTTGTTTTTTTTTTTTAACATTGTAGTGGGTTAGCCACCTTTCAGTTTTTCGAGTTAAAATATTTTTCACTTATTGGGAGGTATCATTACTAATATCACTCCAAAATTTAGTTTTCTGCTTTCCTCTACTAAGGGGGCAGTGGCAGCTTTTGCCTGTACACATTCTGGACATCCCCTCAATACGGGATCCAGAAGCTTGGATATATATATGCTATTGGTTGTTATTCATCCCCCCATTCTTGAGTTAACATTCCCTTATCTACTGTGACAAACAAAACAATCAGTTTACGTAAGGATGACAGTGCTAGCACAAGAGTGGCGATTACACTTTGTTTTGATTCCCGGATTAGCTTTTCTTCTCCTTCAGGATAACTTAATACATTTGGCTCTTCATTTAGCAATTTTGAATCTAATCCATTTGTTTTCTGTGCATAAAAGTTTACCCACAGAAGGCCATAGTCAGTTAATCACAAACATTTTCTTAATTCCTTTTTGTTTGTTTGTTTGCAAGAAGGGCAATTCCACAACTCCCTTTATTCTCTCTGAATTCATTCTGTGTTTCCCTTCACAAATAAAATGTTCAAAATACCTAACTTCCTTTTTGACAGATTGCAATTTGGATTTTGATACTTCTTGCTCTCCTAAAAAGTTTAATAATCAACAAAAAAAAATCTATGGCTTCTTTTACTACATTGTTTTCTTTGCCCAAAATTAAAAAGTCATCAATATACTGAAGTAAAATAATGTCAGAAGAAGGACTATAATATTTATTTGTTCTTATATTCTTTCTTAATCTTAATAACATCAGTTTAAACATAAGGAAAGAAAATCTCTCTCCTTTAACTCCCGAGAGTTTTATTTGTTGATAACTTTGCCCCATAGGGTATAAAGTTTAATTAGATACTGGCCACTACCGTGCCCACCAAGAGGACCACCGCTTCTTCCTGGGATCCCACCTTTAGATTTATCAAGGGCTCCCAATGGGACTTTTAATTATGAAACTCCAGACCTCTCCATTCAGTATCTTCAAAAGCCAGTAATGACATAACCTTTTCTTTTTCCTTTGACTTGGGGCATTCTCTCTCAAAGTGTCCCGCTTCCCCACACTTAAAACATCCTGCTGGGGAGGAAACAATCTACATTGCCTGCCCAGGCTGTCCTTTACCTTCCCCCAACAGTTCTTCCCCTGGCTCCTTTCGTGCCTCTTTCTTTGTTCCATGCAATACACTCCTATCTTCCTTCACATTCCAATCACACACATCAAATTTCCAACCATTATCCGACAAACTCTATCTATTTGCTCAACTTCCATAATACCAGTCTAAAGTCATTCTGAGGCTAAATTAAAATTTCATCCCCACATTCCTGTGAATTATCTTTTCTTTCTCTTCAAACAAAATAAGTTTCACATACATTTTAACATCAATTTTAGATTATACCCTGAACATCAAAAAAAATAACACACACTGACTTCCTCACACATACATAGCATATCAAGGGGTTAAAACCTTCCACAAAAACTCACTCACTGATTGCAAAACATTTTACACAAACACACTCCTCGTACATACAGTGCAGAGACTGGCTCTGCAGACGCCTTTAGTTAAGAGCACACACAATTGCTGCAGCTTAATTTTTTTTCTTTTTCCTCTAATGTTTCTAGTATACAACCTGAACTGCAGCTTTTTTGGCTACAGTCTAAGTGTTTAACTTATCAGCAAACAATTTGTTTTGACATTGCGATATTACAATTTGACTTTACAAATCACATAGTTGTCATTCTATATGAGTGTTTTAATAACACCTTCTCCTTTTGTTGGAGCTGGTTTCACTATGCTGTTAACAAAATCAATTCCTGTCTTCCCCATCCCACAAGATCCTTTTCTTTTTCAACAGACAATTTTAATTTTTCTTTTTTTCCTCATTCAGGAATGTTAAGTTGAACTGATACGTTTAGTTTATAAAACAATCCGCTCTGTGACATTTATTTTGTCAAATGACAGGGACAATGAGGAAGACACAGGCATCAACAAAAAGACCAGTCCCACTTTACTCTCTACGTCAAAATGTCACAGAAAACAAGACAATGCATTCAGCCACCACAAAAAGCCCACTACACTCTGAGCAACAACAACAAAAACCAAGACAAAATGACACAACAAAACAACACACGTAATCATTTATATATTATGAAAGTTTTCAGGTGAGCTCACTCGATGTCAATAATTGGATGCTTGGAGGCAACAAAATCTAAGGTCCACAAGCACTCATGCTGCCAAAATGTGTTTCCTCATCTCTTTAGACCACATAAAACAACAGCACTGTATCCTGAGTACCCGACATGTCTTCTCAGCTTCCAACATCCTCCCAACAGACTATCTGGAGGAATGTTCCCGGGACCCTTTTCCTCATCCCTTTTATTTTCCTCAGGCCTGGCACTTCTATTTCCTATTCTGACTTCCGGAGACTTTTACTGTCACTCTGTGCTTTCACTTCATCCTTCTCCGGCTGTTTTCCTCACGGAACAACAGAACCGCGGATCCAGACTCCACACACACTTTGTACCTGTGGTATGTCTCAAACACACACACATACACACAGAAAGTCTCTCAGAATGCCTTAATCATCCAGGTAATACTTAATAGTCAATTTTCTTACCTTGGTCCGTGCACAGAGTTCCCTGGTCGATATGCTCATGCCTACTATTCCTATCCTTCATCCCTGTGGTTCACTGGGTCTGCCTTCAAAACTTGGTCTCAGGATCCAGTCGGTCTCCTCTGGAACCCCTGTCGATGATCCACGAGACCGTTGAAATCAACGGGATGTGTCTTCCCGTCCTTCAGCGACAGAGGTCCCTCAGGAAGATGACTTCATCTCCCGGACGAGTCCCCATCTGTGAGAAACAAAACTTTCTCTCGAAAGACTCAGGTCAGACTCTGCAGTGAAGCACTTTTATTAAGCGTTCTTGCAAGAGTGGGTGTCCTAGCTAGTAGGCACACCTGATAGATACAATATTCGGCTTTTTATTCCCTATCCTGGCGGCAAGGTCCCTCCCTTGTTTCCCCATTGATTAGGTACTCTAAGATTTACAACTTCCAGAGGCCCCTAAAAACCCCCTCAGGGGATGTCTGGTTCTTGTATCTTATCACCCATTCCCCCACAGTCCTAAGATTTAAGACTCTAGTTAACATTACAAAGAAACAGTCTTAAGGTCAGTCCACTGATTTACACTACACAGAAACAGATAACAGTAAAAAATTCTTTCTAATTCTGCAAAAACAACGTCAGCATTTCTCACAGTGGTATTACATGTCCTCTTATCTTTATCATGTATGCCCTGTGATAGTGTTTCTCGTCTGTGGAAAATGTATGAAAATTCTCATGCTACTGCACTGGATGGGATTGATTCATGATATGATTGTGTCATGGATTATTAAGTTGGGTTGGAATGTGTACATGGCTTTTTTGTCTCTTCCACATTTTCTCCTAGAACTTAATAATGGCACTCAATTTATGGGAAAAAACTGACATGTTTCATTCCTCCCACTATGTTACTTACCCTCATTTCTTCAAGGTGCTTCTAATGGATTCTAACAATAATACTTGGAATGTTCTAATTACCATGTTTGCATTATTTTCCCTCGTTTTCACCTCAGATTGGCTTGTAAAAATTGTCTTTTGGAGAACTGTGAGGTTGGGTAGCTATGTGAGGAGAGGCATACGGAATATGGGCAGATTTCCAAGGAGCTTTTTACCTGTAAAGATTTGAAGAATACAAAAACTCATTCCTAACTCATCTGTGCAGAACCAGTTGCTGTTCCGACTCCAGCAGTGGATGTCCCTGTTGCAGCTGTGAACACTCATACCCAGACAGCAGACTGCTTTGCTGTTATCACGGTGGACACTCATACCCAGACAGCAGACACTGTTGCTGTTACCACTGTGGACACTCATACCCAGACAGTGGATATTGTTGCTGTGTCCACTCAAACTCAGACTGCTGCTGCTACAACTGTGGATGCTCAAACCCAGACTGTTACTGTTACAGCTGCAGCTACTCAAACCCAGGCAACTGATACAATTGCTGTTGAATCAGAGTATCAATTTGTGCCAGTATCAATTGCTCCTGTACAGAAAAAGAAATACACAAAAAAATCAGTTTGCAGCATGAAGGATGAAGATGAACCAGGGATATCACAGAAGGAAGAAGAGTTGGAACTAGAGATAATCAGCCGATCCTTGTCCCTGAGTGAACTGTGAGATGTGCAGAAAGATTACAGCTGTCACCCAGGTGAGCACATTATCACCTGGATGCTCCGATGCTGGGAAAATGGAGCCCACAGTTTGGACTTAGAGGGCAAGGAAGCCAGGCAATTGGGCTCCTTCTCCCGGGACGGAGGCATTGATAAGGCTATGGGAAGACCGTCACAAACCCTCAGCCTCTGGAGACGACTTCTGTTGGGCGTGAAGGAAAGATATCCCTTCAAGGAAGATATTACAAGCCCCCCAAGCAAGTGGACCACCATGGAGAAGGGCATTCAGTATTTGAGAGAGTTAAATGTGCTGGAGATTATTTATAATGACTATGTGCCCACAGACCCAGATGAAGTTCAATGTCATGGTTTTGCCCAGCCGGAGCAAAGGGGAAAAAAAAGTAAAAGAGTCTGCGTAAGTTGAAATAAGAACAATTTATTGACCCAGGAGTCCCAAGGCTATGCCTTGTTTTTCGGGAGAAAAGAGCCAAAAGGATTTAGTCACATCTGGTAATCCTAAGGCTGGAACTCTCATGAGTTCTTTTTTAAGAATATTAAACGTATTGAGCCTCTTTTGTCCATACCAGTTGAGTGGGATTATTTTTTCAAGAGTTCATAAAGAGTCTTTACTATTATTCCATAGTTATAAACCCACAGTCGACACCAACCTGTCATTCTCAAAAAGGTTCTGAGTTCTTTTACAGTTTGAGGAGGTGGGGTCTTACAAATGGCTTCCTTTTGTTTGGTTCCTAATTCTCGCTGTCCTCCAGAAATCTTGTATCCCAGGTAGGTTACCTGTAGCTGTACCATCTGAGCTTTCTGTTGAGAGACTCAATATCCATTCAGTCTAAGGAAATTCAACAAGATTACAGTCCATCGGATCCATTCCAATTTTGTTTCAGTTGCTACTAGTAAGTCATCTACATACTGCAAAAGGATTCCTTCCTTAGAAGGGGGCTCCCATGTTTCCAATTCTCGTGCTAGTTGATTTCCAAAGACTGTTGGACTATTTTTAAATCCCTCGGGAAACACTGTCCAAGTAAGCTGGGTTTTTCTCCCAGAAGTGGGACTCTCCCACTCAAATGTCAACTTCCGACTTTCTTTGGCTAACGGCAGGCAGAAAAAAGCATCTTTCAAGTCTAGCACTGTAAACCAGATCTGACTCTCTTTAAGCTTTGTAAGCAGCGTGTACATGTTAGCCACCCCTGGGTGTAGATCTTTAACAATGTTATTTATTGCTCTGAGATCTCGCACTACTTGATATGTTCCATCAGGCTTCCTGACTGGTAAGATAGGAGTATTATATTCTGATTCACATTCCACTAAAAGTCCATGTTGTATAAAATTATTAATTGGGTTCTCTATTCCTTTTTGATCTTCCAATCTCAGAGGATACTGTTTTTTACAAACAGGAGTTGCTCCTTCCTTACGTTTGATCACTATTGGGGTAAAATTTTTTGCCCTCCCCGGAATTCCTGAAGCCCATAATTCTGAATATACCTGATTAATAATTTCCTCAAAATCTGGTGTTATTTAAAAAGATTTGGCAGGGGTTATCCAAACTTAAAATGTCAACTAACTGATCCTCTTTTATTTTTAATTCCATATTCCTTGCCAGAGCAGGACCCAGAGTAGGTCACACAGAAACTCATCTAGGTGGGTTTTGAATGTCTCCAGAGAAGGAGACTCAACAACGCATCTGGGCAGTCCATTACAGTGCTCCATCACTCTCACAGTGAAGAAGCGTTTCCTTATGTTTCTTTGGAACCTCTTCTATTCCAGCTTCTACCCACTTCCCTTTGTCCTATCATTGGTCATCATTGAGAAGAGTCTGGTTCCATCCTCCTGACACCCATCCTTTATGTATTTGTAAACATTAATGAGATCACCCCACAGTCTTCTCCAAGCTGAGTCCCACCTCCCTCACCCTTTCATCATAAGGGAGATGCTCCACTCCATAATCTTTGTGGCCCTGCGCTGAACTCTCTCCAGCAGCTCCCTGTCCTTCTTGAACTGAGGGGCCCAGAAATGGATACAATATTCCAGATGCAGTTGCACGAGGGCAGAATAGAGGGGGAGGAGAACCTCTCTCGACCTACTAACCACAGTCCTTCTTATACACCCCAGGATGCCACTGGCCTTCTATGTCCAGGAGGGCACATTGCTGGCTCATGGTCATCCTGCTGTCCACCAGGACTCCTAGGTCCCTTTCCTCTACACTACTCTCTAAGACTTCATTCCCCAACCTGTACTGGTACTTGGGGTTATTCTTTCCCAGATGCAAGACTCTACACTTGCCCTTGTTGAAATTCATTAGATTTCTCCCCACCCAACATTCCAGTCTGTCCAGCTCTTGTTGAATGGCAGCACAGCCTTCTGGTGTGTCACCCACTCCCCCCAGTTTAGTATCATCAGCAAACTTGCTGACAGTGCCCTCTGGTCCCTCATCAAGGTCATTAACGAATATATTGAACAGTACTGGTCCCAGCACCGACTGCTGAAGGACTCCACTAGATACAGGCCTCCAACTAGACTCTGCCCCATTGATAACATCTCTCTGCCTTCATCCCTTGAACGAGTTAACAATCCACCTCACTACCTGATCATCCAGCCCACACTTTCTCAGTTTTTCTGCAAGGATGCTGTGGGAGACTATGTCAAATACTTTACTGAAATCAAGTTAAGCCACATCCGCTGCAGAGACATCGGATGATGTGAGGAATGAGGTCAACAACTTGAAGTTAAAAAAAGACTGGTGACACTGAGGACACCAAATTGTAGATAAAAGTATTATAAATCTGCATAAAATTAAATTTTTGAGATAAGCAACAGAAACAGGAGAGGGAGAAAGGAGCAAGAAGACCCCAGACTCATATATCACTATTGGACCAAGCCATCACAAGAGGGGAAGAGAACTTAGATTGTAAGGGTATAATAAGCCAGAGATTTCTTGGTTTGAGACTGCTCTTGTAAGAGGGGGTTCAGCTTGAACTGTAATAAACTGACACTGTGCCAGAACCTAGAGTCCAAAATCTTCTTTATAGTTGGGAGCTAAGGTTGGATCCAGCCACACCTAGACTCCTCTCAGAAGGAGCTTGGAAAACAAGAGGGTCCAGTACAAACCTCATGACTTGGCGGGGGAAGCCCAATTGGAAACTCCTACAACACTGCCCTTGTGGACACATCTGTGACACACCCTGTTAGTCGTACGGGATATATACTACTGTAGGAGAAGTACCAATGACACACTCAGTGTTCTGCAGAGTCCATACCACTGTTAGCATTTGCTTTTCCGAAGTGTAACATTGCACTTCAAGAGGTCCTAGGTATTTTAACCAAAGCACAGTGGGTTCCCATTGTTGCTCACCCACTAGTTGCCATAGACCCTACAAAACAATATCATCATGAATTTTAACTTCTAGTTCAAAAGGCAGATCTTTGTGATGTTATTTGGGATGGGATACTATTATATGGTACCTAAATACAATTTCCAGGCACAAGAAGATGCACTCATGGGTGCATCCTATCAGGGCCCATGGACTTATATATATATATATGTATATGTCCAGTTTGATTAAGTATTCCCTGAACTGATCCTCTTCCACCAAGGGTATGTCTTCCTTGCTCCAGACTTTCCTTCTGGTCTCTAGAGCCTGGGACTCCTGAAGGCTGATCTTCCTAGTAAAGACTAAGGCTAAAGTATCATTCAGTCCCTTAACCATGCCCTTTGCCGCCAGGTCTCCTGCCCCATTCATCAGAGGGCCCGTATTTTCCCTCACCTTGTTTTTGCCACTTAAATACTTATAGAAGCCCTTCTTCTTCCCTTTGACATCCCTTGACAGGTTCAGTTCCAAGCAGGCTTTGCCTTTCCTAAACTCAACCCTGCCAACTCAGAATACGTCTCTCTTCCTCCTATGCTACCTGTCCCTGTGTAATGGGTCTGGGATGGTAGTGATTTTCCACAGCAGCTCTTGCAGTGCTGTGCTTACTGTTGGTATCAATATTATGACTACTGCTTGCACAGCATCAGGGCTGTCCCTCCAACATTCCTTCCCCCACCTTCACCAATAGCTATGAGTGGGCACGATCTTGGGAGGGACTATGGCCAGGACAGCTGATCCAGGCTGACCAAGGTCCAGGACAAAACAGACCAGGCTACACCACTTGGAGAAGAAAACAGAAAATAATTTAATGCAACACCAACTAAAGCATAACCATAAAACGCCAAAACATAACCAAAATAAAACAACACAGAGTGGTACAACGATGAAGAGTCCGACCAGTCCGTTAAGACCACCTTCTCCCCACTACTCCCCTCTTCCTGGGCTCAGAGTCCTGATCCTGGTGTTTTTACCTCCTCCTCCCACTGAACAGCCCGGGGAGCAGGGAGTGGGGGTTTGCAGTGGGTCTGGGGTGATAGTGATTTTCACCAGCAGCTCTTGCATTGCTGTGCTTACTGTTGGTATCAATGACTACTGCTTGCACAGCATCAGGGCTGTCCCTCCAGCATTCCTTCCCCCACCTTCACCAATAGCTGTGGGTGGGCACAATCTTGGGAGGGACCATGGCCAGGACAGCTGACCCCCGCTGACAAAGGAGATATTCCATACCATCTGACATCAGCTCAGTAATATAAACTGAGGGAGAGGAGCAGGAAGGAGAGGCAAGATTCATTTTTGGCCTTCCAAAAGCAACCGCTACGTGTACTGAAGCCCTGCTTCTCGGGAGGTGGCCGGACATCGCTGCTGATGGGAAGTAGAGAGTAACAGCTTTATTTGCTTTTGCTTCGCTTCTCACGCGTGCGGCTCTGCTGCTTCTTTATTAAACTGCTCTTATCTCAACCCACGAGACTCCCATCTTATTTTCTTCCCTTCCCTGGCTTGCTGAGGAGGTGGGGGATAAAGCGGTGTGGTGGGTACCTGGCATCCAGCCAGGGTCAAACTACCACAGCCTTTTTGGCGCCCAAACAGGGACAAGATAATAGCAGTTTTACATTAAATGCACTGTAATTATAGTAAGCTAATGAGTGCAAAGCTCCTGTGCTGGTCACAGAGCCTTGCTGTAATGCAGCTTATCTTTTATTTTTTAATGTTTGGGAACATGCTGCTACTAACACTGGCTCTGTGCTGCGCTCTAATATTGATAGCTTTGCTAAGTTGATTGTATGACTTTGTGAAAATGATGAAGGGGCCTGGGAACATGATGGCCCAAATAATAATTGTGAGTCTCATTCTGTTACTGATAGATTTACTGTGCTGTGGGAGCTATCTTGTGGAGGTCGTGGGGCAACGCATCTCCTTCCCCTCAACTCAGACTGATGTAGACAATTTTGTTATACAGACTTCCCAGGTCCTTAGTTACCCTTATATGAGAGTTTTAATATTACTAATTAACATGGCTGATATATTACATATTTTGTGGAATCTGGACTCATCTGGGTTGTTGTCACTACCCGCAACATCACTAGACCACCCGCACGGATCACTCAGCCCAACCCCGCTGAGGGGACAAGATCACTACATACACAGTATGGATGATGCTTTATTCCAACTAATTGTTTACACCATGTGCTTTTATCTTTTATTATTACAACCTGAGATCTTCCAGACGCCTACAATATCTCCCCCTCCCTAAGCTCGATGACTCCAGCATCCTGTGGCAGGGGCTGATACATAACGTCTGCCCAGCACACGTGCTAGCTGAGCCAATTGCGGGAACATATAAACAGGTGCTGGTCATGTTCCACTTCACTGCCCAATCTCGCCAATAGTTGAGTGACCCCAGCTGGATCTGCAGTGATGGTTGGGACGAAAGGGCTCATAAATTGTGACATCTGTTTGCCAGATCTGATTTGGGAGCAACCCTCGGGGATTAACTCCGGCTTCCCATGGTAGCGCCGAAGCACATTGAGGGCAAGCAGCAACTATCTGCTTTGCCACTTGGAGAGGGATCTTGGTCTGGTGATGTAGAGCCCGCGCTCCACAATGCAAAAATGCGTGTAGCTGTCTGGCCGCTGGGAAATCCTCTTGGGTGGAGATAGACCACACATGCGTCGCTGCTTCGTCTGCCTTTTGGTTACCTTCGGTGAAAGCCCCCGTAATACTGGTGTGACTGTTGATGTGTATAATAGAGCAGGGGGCAGCACAAGTTTGTAAGGCATTCAATATGAGGTCTGCTATACCAGTGGAGGCACAAATGGCTTGTGCACATTGTCGAACTAGTTCAATGACGAATCTCAAGTCGGTGATGATATTGAGTGGTGTTGAATGCCATGCCTCCAGGGCAAGGGTGACAGCCTTGGCCTCTAGATATTGCACCGATTTTGTGGCGTCAGTATACAAGATTTTCTCCCATCTATCTCCCTGTTTCCACACCACTTCCGCTGTGTTTGTCTTTGATGAGGCATCTGTAAAGTGTGTTTTTAGAGTACCATGCAGTTCCTTCACAACCTTTGTTTCTAGGGGAGCTCATTCATATCTGTCCCCATCGGTCATAGAATCATACGATCATAGAATCATGAAATGTTAGAGATTGGAAGGGACCCCCAGAGATCACCCAGTCCAACCTCCTCCCTGCGGAAGCAGGTTCACCCAGACCAGGTCACATAGGAACATGCCCAGGCAGGTCTCGACGACCTCTAAGGAAGGAGGCCCCACAACCCCTCTGGGTAGCCTGTTCCACTGCTTCGTCACCCTCACAGTAAAACAAGTTTGTTTTGTTTTGGTTTGGGGTTTTTTTGTTTGTTTTTTTTTATTTGTTTTTTATTTTTAAGTGGAATCCTCTGTGTTCCAGCTTCATCCCACCACCCTTTGTCCTGTCGCTAGCCACACCCACCATACAGACATCTATAAATGTCAATAAGATCCCCTCTCAGTCTCCTCTTCTCCAGACCAAACAACCCCAGTTCTCACAGCCTTTCCTCGAATCTAAGAGGCAATTTTTAATTTTTTTTTTTTTTAGATCATAACTTCAGTTTTACTAACAAGCATCAGACTTTTATAATGAGCAGCAAAGCTGGCATGTTTACACTACTTCTAATTGGTCCTTTCTCTAAAAGTCAGCTGCGCTTTCTGCGATAAGCCTTGGGGTTTCACATACTGCTTCAGCCTCCTCCTTGCTCAAGCTTGTTATCATGTAGGCATTCATTCTTTTTCTTTTCTCACAGAGCAGCTCAAGGACAATCTGCACATTAGTTCTCAAAGCACAGGTTCTATGTTACCAGGCTGTGGCCTCTTTCAGACAGAAATTCCTCCACAATTCCCCCTTTTTCTTTTTGAGCAAATCATGCCTGATAAGCTTCTTTTTATACAATGAAAAAAAAAAAAAAAAAAAAACCCACAGCTGACAAAATTATGACACTTGTGCTAAAAGCAAAAATCTATATCAGCTCTATTTTGCAAGGTTGCATGTCTAATACTACTTACATCACTAATCAAGCCTTCTAATGTTATTGAGGTTTGATTACTTTGTTTGCTAAGTCAGCATCCTAATTTGCATAGCTGAGTTAATGAAGCAGATAACTCCTACACCTGGAGCAAATATACTAGTTGCTATTATTGCTGAGGGAGACCAAAGGGTAACATGGTCATCACATTCACTAGTAAATGCATGCACAAATCGTTTTGGACAACGATGTTTCGATATCATGACGTGATTAGGCATCAAGACAGTCAGTTGTCCCAAACTGCACAGTGCCCCTTGTGATCTTGAGGGTATTCCAGGCCATGCCTGGTCCCCACAGATCGGAAAAATTCCCTTTGGTAACTGTACAGGCACAAGACTAGACCTGGATCTTTTTGGTGAAGTACCAAGCACCAAGATATCGTGTTCTTATACATGCCCAGGATGGGATCCACATTCTGTCTCAAATGTTTTGGTATTGCTGGTAAAATTAAACATAACACAAAAATCCATCTTTATAGATCCCAATAATTCTAACTCCTGTGGCTCTGTTGTCATTGTTGGCAACCATGAAACGATCGAATCCCAGTTGTCAATTTTGCCATTACCCTTAACTAAGGGATTTGTTTTTTAATGCATTTGGTACAGGCCATTGTGCCACATCTAATGGAACTCCCACCAAACAGGTAGAAAAAGGATTATCTGGAGTGACCATTGATAAACATATTGTAGACTGATTGATTGCTTTGGCCAGTGTAACCCACATGTTTTGCTTGGGTTGTTGAAATTGCCTAAAACCATTTACCACAATCATTTGAAGCATCAACAGTATGACAAAATCCATTTTTTACTCCTGATCAAAAAGAATCCTTCACCAATAAGTCTAAAACACAAACCACTTTTTATAAACCTTTTTTATCTTTTTTTTTTAAATGTGTTACTGACTGCTCAATGCCAAAGTATTCTATTCTTCCAAGTTCCATTCCTGACACCTAAAACACCTTAGAAAGTTTCCACTGTAAGAAAACCACTATTCATCATCACATTTACAGCAAAATGCATGACATCACGGCCAACAGTTTTTACACTCTGAGGCAACGGATTGAGGATGGAAAGGATGAGCCCAGCGGTTCGTGAGGGCTGGGGCCAGTGGTGTCGGCGCGCGATGGGGGGGGGGGGGGTCACTCCGGAGAAGCTTAACGGTCGCGGGAAGCGGCTGCGCGGCGGCGGCTGCGGATGGAAGGGGCGGGGGGGGGTCTGGCTCACTCCGTGCCGTCTCCGGCACCGGCGACGCAGTCGGTATTACTCTCTCCTGCGTTTTCTTTTTCTTTGTCTCCCCTCGCGTGCCCGATGATGCCCAGTCTAACTCGGGGTCGCGCCCCCACACTCTCCCCTGATCACCCTGCGCCCGACACCGCCCGACTCCGCCCGTTCGGCATTCCCCGTCCGCTCGACATTCCCCGCCCGCATCCTCTTCAAGTCGTCCCACGGGTAACCCGGCGGGCTGGGCTCGACTGGAAAGCAGCTCTCCCGCGGGGGCTCTGCTCCGGGGCCGCACCCCTCACTCTCCTCCTCGCTGTCAAGTTTATCACATTCCGCGTCCCCACACAGTGATGGACCCGACTGCGCCCCAGATTCTCCACTTCCACGCTCGTTAAAGCCTCCTGATCACTACAAACTCTCTCCTCTGTCTGCGCTTTCCGCCCCTCCCCCCGGATAGCTTCCTGTGCCGACAACAAAAACTGTTTCTCCTCTGCTGCCTTAGACAGAGTCCTCTTAAGGCAGCCTGCAACATCTCCTCCACCGCCGTTCAATTCTGGACGTTTAATAACTCTGTGGGTGCCTGTACCACACCCCACCTCTGCATCCATAGGATGCACGTGGCCGTGGGCGTGCGATTAATCCGCTTGCCCACCTCAGGCGCCACCGCTTTGAGTACCTTAATCACCTGTTCCAACTGTGCCATGGCCGCAGACATTCTACCTTCCGCCAATCACGTCGGGGTCACCATATATTGCCGCTACCGACAACATCACCAGGCCGCCCGCATGGATCACTCAGCCCAACCCCACTGAGGGGACAAGATCACTACATGCACAGTATGGATGATACTTTATTCCAACTAATTGTTTACACCATGTGCTTTTATCTGCTAACACAAGCACCTCCTTTCACTCCACCCTGTGCCCACCTCTTCTGTACCCTCCACCTCTCGCATTACAACCCGAGATCTTCCGGACGCCTTCAACATGGGTATCAGAGAGGACAAATTTGAGATGGAAAGATGTTAATATGCCCCCTGAAGCGGCCAGTCCCTGGGTGGCAGGGTGTGTGGATGAATTTGGGCAAATTCCTAGGACGGTTATCACCTCCTGTAACCTAGGATTTTACACCTGAACAGCCAGGGTCAAACTACCACAGCCTTTCAGTCAGTCTATTCCTGATAGTGATGTAGAGCTTTATACTAACATGTACTAATAAACCTTATACCAACTTATCGCAATAGTATAAAGCTTATTTTTCCCTTGCGCCCGGCACCCAATAAACATATCTGGATGATCTCATGGGCAAAAGTAGCATATAAGGAGGTAGCTAGCAAAGGAAGGGTGGCTTCGAGTCAACTCTGGTGGTTGTACTACGTTGCCCGTGTACATCTCTGCACGTGCATTATACTCTCTACTTCTTCGAGTGAATATTGCCTGCACTACTACAACATTTGGTGACCCCGACGTGATTTGTCGAATTGGTTGGATTAAGAACCCTCGGCAGAAAAACACTTGGATTCCTGCTTGAAAAGGCAAGTCATCTGAGTAAACTGATATAATGGGAAAAATGATAAGCAAAGAGGAAAATCCTATTGACACCCTCCAGCATATCCTTGCTGAGAAAGGATTCAATTATGAAAGAGAGGATTTGCTAAGACTTGTAAGATGGGGACAGGAAGTAGGTCTCTTTGTTTCCCCCCAAGAAGTATATGAAAAGGGACACTGGGAAAACCTAGGAGACATGTTGAATAATGCTATCGGCTTGTGTAAATCGGTATCATCCATTATACACCAGCTAGAAGCTGAGCGTGCTGCAGCTGCTGCCATGAAAGCAGAAACTGCTGTACCATCTGCGTTCCCGGTAGATGCTAAAAGGTTCTTTGGAGGTGGTGACTTTATAGTACCATCGGCTCCACCTCTAGAAGAAAATACTAAGAGACTCTTCGGAGGGGATAATGTCATAATACCCTCGGCTCCACATCTAGAAGAGGAGAGCATGGATGTGA
Source organism: Colius striatus (assembly GCF_028858725.1). Lineage (NCBI taxonomy): Eukaryota > Metazoa > Chordata > Aves > Coliiformes > Coliidae > Colius > Colius striatus. The sequence goes on from NC_084789.1 coordinate 1,425,516, forward strand.
GCCCACCTCCCCCAGAACCCCCTAGAGCACCGTTCCAGGAGCCGAATACCCGTATTGCTTCTCCTCCCCTCCCACCCACCCTTCACCATCCTGCCCCATCCCATCCTTCTGCTATGTCTGAAGGAGTACCTGGCAGAGAACGAAAGGTACGTTTTACAAATGACACTGTGGATATGCCATTGCCCCTGAGCTCATCAATCCCTGAGTGTATTCCTCTTCCATCATCACCCCCAACATCTAGTGAAGTTGAAGATCAACAAAGACAATTATTAAAGGAAGAATTAATACGACACGGAGAAGATATGAAACAGACTTTGGCCCATTTGGAGGAACTGATGGAAAAACCAAAAGCAACAGCTAATCAACTGTTGGAACGAATTAATGAATTAACCAACCCAGAGATTAAAGTTTCATCCCCACAGGTGCTCAGAGACCCCCGGCCAGATGACTATGATCCGGCTAAGAAATGGAGAGGCCTCATACGTGATGCAATAATCGAAGGAGAATTTATTCCACAAGCCTTTCCAGTAATAGTAGCACAAAGAAAACGACAATGGGCACCTTTGGATTGGAAGTTGATAAGGGAAGGCCAGAAAGCTGTAATGCAATAAGGCTTGTCCAATCCATACATTCAAACGTTACTGGATCATATTTTCGCCAGTGGATTGATGATTCCATTTGACTGCCAGAAGCTAGCAGAAACTTTCCTGAAGCCCACTCAGGTATTACTATGGGAGTCTGAATGGGAAAAAAGAGTTGATCTGGCAGTAGTAGAAAATATGGACTTACAACAGGGAGATCCGCGGCGAGTCGTCACAGCAGATATGATGTTGAGTAAAGGACCGTTTCCTGACCCTCAGGTACAAGCCCGACTGCATGAAGCTATTTTGCAGCAAACACAGACACTGGCTCGTCAAGCATTTAAGATTGTCCCTGACATGGGGGTGCCAGTTCCCTCATATACAACTATTATACAGAAACCTAAATAGTCTTTCATGACCTTTTTTAGACCGTCTAAGAGCAGCTCTGGATCGTATACCAAACATGTCAACAGAAGTAAAGGTGGAAATAGGGTTACACTTAGCAGTTGCTAATGCTAACCATGACTGCAAAAAGATCCTGCAGGCTCTCCCGCGGACAGCAACTTTGGTCTACATGATAGAAGCCTGCTGTAGGGTAGGATCTTCAGGACATTTAGCTGAAGCTATGGCAACAGCATTGAAACCATTAGTTCAACCTCACAAAGGAAATCGGAGGCCAAAATGCTTTAACTGTGGAAAAATAGGACATGTGAAAAATCAATGTCGGTCCAGACCATTGGTATACACAAACAGCTCCGCCAGACCATCTGGGTTCAACAGCAGATTTCATGGCAATTGTTACAGATGTGGCAAGTTTGGCCATAGAGCCACTGAGTGCTGCTCTCGAGTGGCCAGACATACAATGCCTAAGGGAAACGGGTTAACGAGCGCAAAAAGGGTGAGCGCGATGACACAAAAACGCCCTTCAGCACCAACAGCTGCCTGGATGGCCTCAGATCAGCCACTGCAGGAAGCGCAGGAGTGGATGTGGAAACAGCAGTAGATGTAACCATCCACAACACGGAGGTAACAGTTATCTCATCTAACGCTAACGGACCCCTTGGCTATGGTTTAAGTGCTTTGCTTTTAGGATGGTCTTCGGCCTCTCGACAGGGTATTTTTGTGCTCCCCGGTGTTACTGATGCGGATTATGAAGGAAATATTGGAATAATGGTTAAAGTTTGGCAGCCACCAGTTCATATACCTAAAGGAACTAAAATAGCTCAATTAATTCCTTTCAGAGCTAAAGTTCCTTTCGCAGGAAGTCATAAGCGTCGAGACGGTGGTTTTGGATCCACTGGAGTACCTGAGGTAAGACTGGCAATGCCACTTTCACAGGGAAAGCCCACTCAGACGGTTGTATTCCAACATCCAAATGGTGAACACATGGTTGGGTACAACACATTACTGGATACGGGAGTAGATGTTACTATTGTTCCATTATCCTATTGGCCAAAAAGCTGGCCTTTAGAGAATTTAGACACCCCTGTTGTTGGAGTAGGAGGAATACAGATGACAAAAATTAGCACAGACCTGATTTCGGTATGCATACAGGGCGAAGAGAATAGATGTGTGCAAATTAAACCCTATGTAATGAACACTTCAGTTAGGCTTTTAGGTAGAGACGCCTTAAGCCAAATGGGCTTTCGTTTGTCAAATGAAAATTTTTAATGGCGGCCATTGATGGGCAACCAATCCTGAAGTTAACCTGGCTCACAGATAAACCAGTTTGGATTGATCAATGGCCGCTAAGCAAAGAAAAGCTCGCCCACATTCATGAATTAGTAAGTGAATAATTAGAGATAGGTCATATGAAGCCATCCACCAGTCCATGGAATACACCAATTTTTACTATCCCTAAAAAATCAGGGAAGTGAAGGCTGTTACATGATCTAAGAGCTGTTAATGCAGGACATGGGTGCTTTACAGCCAGGATTACCCTCTCCTGCAATGCTTCCAAAAGAGTGGCCCCTGTTGGTGATTGACCTAAAGGACTGTTTTTTCACAACTCCCCTATATGAGGATGACAGTGAGAAGTTTGCTTTTACAGTACCATCAATTAACAAACAAGAGCCAGCAAAACGATATCAATGGACTGTTTTACCTCAGGTAATGAAGAACTCACCAACTATTTGTCAAACTTATGTTGCCTGGGCGCTGGCACCTCTGCGCAAAAAATACCCTCGTGTCTTATTTTACCATTATATGGATGATATCTTGATTGCAGGAAAAGACCTGGACCAGCATCGCATTCTACAAGAAGTGAACTGGCAGTTAAGCATCTCCGGGTTGGTGATCGCGCCAGAGAAGGTACAAATGCACGCCTCTTGGAAATATTTAGGTAATATTATCACCGATGAGCGCATTTACCCTCAGAAGGTGGCAATTAAAACAGATATTGCTAACTTAACAGATGTTCAAAAGCTAATAGGTGATATCCAATGGGTACGAACCATATGTGGTATCACAAATGAGGATCTTGCGCCACTAATGCCTTTGTTAAAGGGCTCAGTAGAGGCTGATAGTGCGCAAAAACTGTCCCGGCAGCAAATGCAAGCAATAGAAAAAATAGGAAACAAGATAGTCAATAACTACAGTCACTGATATGATCCTGACTTGTCAATTAACATTGCTGTGATAAGTCAAAACCAGCATGTAATGGCAGTCTTGATGCAATGGGATTCAGTAGCGAAAGACCCATTGAGGATCTTGGAGTGGATATTTTTGCCATATAATTTGCAAAAAACAATTACCACGAGGCTAGAGGCAATTCTGAAAATAATAGCTACGGCCAGGAAACGTCTGCTGGAAATAGCAGGGATTGAAACAGATGTCATTTTCGTTCCTCTCACAGATGAGTTCTTGAAGTGAGCACTGCAACAATCTGATGAATTACAGTGGGCCTTATTGTCATATCCAGGGACTATAAATAATCATTATCCGGCCCATAAATTGTTTTCTGTTAAATTTCAAATGGAAGACCGGCTGTTGAGATCAACAGTATCCGTTAAAGTCCTGACTGTTTTTACTGACACAAGTAAGATCCAAGCCAAAGCAGGAGTGGTTTGCTGGGAGAATAGAAAATGGCAAAATCTAACTGTTCATTCCCCAGGCAGTTCAGTTCAACTGCTGGAACTGATGGCTGTAGTTAAAACTTTTAAGAAATGGCCAGACGTCCCATTAAACATCATCTCTGATTCCCTCTATGTGGTCGATGCCGTCACTCGATTAGAGAGAGCGTTGTTGAAAGAAATCTCTAATCAGAATTTGTTTAACTTATTCCTGCGGCTCTGACATCAGATAAATGAACGTCAAACTGCTTATTATATTGGACATATTCGAAGCCATTCGGGCTTAAAAGATGGCCTATCAGTTGGCAATGAAATTGTTGACAAGATAGTGGCAGCTCCTTTATTGATACCTATGGGGCCAATAATTGACAAATTTTCTCAAGCCCGAAGATCGCACGATTTTTTTCATCAAAGTGCGAAAATGCTGGCAAAGCAGTTTGACCTGACCATATCGGACACTCGGGGTATTGTTTCCACGTGCCCTGCATGTCAGAATCAAATCGGCCTAGGAGTAGGAGTCAATCCCAGGGGTCTGGCACCATTAGGTATATGGCAATCAGATATCACTGTCTATGCTCCTTTTGGGCAATTTAAACGTATACATGTCACTATTGATACTTATTCAGCCATGGTTTGGGCCACAGCCTTAACCAGTGACAGTTCTCGAGACGTCATAAGACATTGGAGGAGTTGCTTTGCAGTCCTTGGTGTTCCAAGAGAGATAAAAACTGATAATGGCTCGGGATACGTAGCCAGTAAAACACGTAAGTTTCTAAACTTATGGGGTGTTAAACATACTACTGGAATCCCAGGAAATTCCACCAGTCAAGCCATTATTGAACATACACATCAAAGCTTAAAAGGCCTGCTAGAAAAACAAAAAACGGGGGAAGAGGGGGTGAGCTCTCAAGATAGACTAATGAAAGCCCTTTATACAATGAATCATCTCAGAATTGTGGCAAACTGGAATGAACCACCGGCATTAAGACACTTTGCCCAAATGAGTCGGGATTTGGATTTTACTGACAAACCTAAAGTTTGGTATAAGAATCCCACTACTGGAGAGTGGCAAGGACCTGCAGATCTGTTAACGTGGGGAAGAGGCTATGCTTGTGTCATCACAGATCAAGGTCCCCGGTGGATTCCAGCAAAATGGATCAAGTCACATCAACAGAAAGGACTTAACTGTAAGACCAATGGAAAAAACAATCTTGAGGAAAGAACCAAGTGATCCACCTTCAATCCATCACTCTATTAAAATGTAAACCCTCGCAACTGTGGCACCACGTACGCTGCTGTAAATTCCTTCAGCTATCTGTATTGCATTAAAAGAATTGAAGAACTTAAGATGACCACTGGGAACTTGAAAGCAAAAATGGTGTATTTTCTACAGATGAAGAGATGTTGCAAGTTAATCAATTGGGCCCTGGATGATCTCATGGGCAGAAGCAGTGTGTAAGGAGGTAGCTAGCAAAGGAAGCGTGGCTTTGAGTCAACTCTGGTGGTTGTACTATGTTGCATGTGTACTTCTCTGCACATGCATTACTTAGACTCTCTACGTCTTTCAGAGAATATTGCCTGCACTACTACAACAGAGGGGAGAACGTAGAAACTCGGGAAGAGAGTGTCATGGTTTTGTCCAACCAGGAAAAGGGGGAAAAAAAACCCCCAAAAACGTGACTCCTCCCCCTCCCAGCGGAACATGGAAGGGATCGGGGAAAAAAAAGTAAAAGAGCCCGCGTAAGTTGAAGAACAATTGTGGTAGTTTGAGCCTGGCTGGATGCCAGGTGCCCACCACACCACTTTATCCCCCACCTCCTCAGCAAGCCAGGGAAGGGGAGAAAAATAAGATGGGAGTCTCGTGGGTTGAGATAAAAGCAGTTTAATAAATAAGCAGCAAAGCCGCGCGCGCGGGAAGCAAAGCAGAAGCAGATAAGCTGTTACTCTCTACTTCCCATCAGCAGCGATGTCCGGCCACCTCCCGAGAAGCAGGGCTTCAGTACGCGTAGCGGTTGCTTTGGGAAGGCCAGAAATGAATCTCGCCTCCCCTTCCTGCTCCTCTCCCCCAGTTTATATTACTGAGCTGACGTCATATGGTATGGAATATCTCCTTGGTCAGCCTGGATCAGCTGTCCTGGCCATAGTCCCTCCCAAGATCATGCCCACTCACAGCTATTGGTGAAGGTGGGGGAAGGAATGCTGGAGGGACAGCCCTGATGTTGTGCAAGCGGTAGTCATAATATTGATATCAACAGTAAGCACAGCACTGCAGGAGCTGATGTGGAAAATCACTACCGTCCCAGACCCACTACAACAATTTACTAGGGGAAAGTTGAAGAAGAAGAACTATAACAAAAATAAGGGGATATTACAAAGAAAACTGGTGAGTGATGCAGTTGCATCTGGGACCTGACCTAAGCGACCGCTCCAGACCGGCGACTGAAAAACCGTCACCCTGGAAGAGAGTTCCTTCCAACTAGCTCCCTACCTATATACTGGGCATGACATCAGGATGATATCGAATACCTGCTGGCCAGTCTGGGTAACTTGTTCAGGCTGTACCCTTTCCTGGTTCCTCATGGGAATTAACTCTATCCTAGCTCAAACCAGGACAGAGGGGAACGGTAGGGGAAGGTGTTTTAAGATTTGGGGTTTATTTCTCATTTCTCTACTCTGTTTTAATTGTTCATTAATAAATCAAATCATTTCTCCCCAATTTGAGATTGTTTTGCCTGTGACAATAATTGTTTAGTCATCTCAACGAGGACAAGTGCAGAGTCCTGCATCTGGGGAGGAACAACCGCATGCACCAGTACAAGCTGGGGATTGGCATGCTGGAGAGCAGCTCTGCAGAGAGACACCTGGAAGTCCTGATTGACAATAAACTAAACATGAGCCAGCAATGTGCCCTAATGACCAAGAAGGCCAATGGCATCCTGGGATGCATGAAGAAGAGTGTGGCCAGCAGGTCGAGGGAGGTTCTGCTCTCCCTCTACTCTGTCCTGGTGAGGCCTCATCTGGAGTTCTGTGTCCCGTTCTGGGCTCCTCAACTCAAGAGGGACAGAGAACTTCTGGAGACAGTCCAGTGCAGGGTCACCAAGATGATTAGGGGACTGGAACATTTTTCATACGAGGAATGGCTGCAGGAACTGGGGCTGTTTAGTCTAGAAAAGAGGAGACTGAGGAGAGATCTTATTAACATTTACAAATATCTAAATGGTGGATGTCAGGAGGTTGGTACATCCCTTTTTCTATGGTCTCTAGCAACAGAACAAGGGATAATGGGATGAAGCTGGAACACAAAAAGTTCCACTTAAACACAAGAAAAAACTATTTCACTGTGAGGGTGACGGAGCAGTGGAACAGGCTGCCCAGGGTGATTGTGAAGTCTTCTCTGGAGATCTTCAAGACTCGCCTGGATGCATTCCTGTGCAACCTGATCTTAGGTGGACGTTCTTTGGCAGGGATGTTGGACTAGATGATCTCTAAAGGTCCCTTCCAACCCCTACCAGTCTTTTGTTATATTTCTTTCTTCCCATTTGTCATGGTTTGACATGACAGCCATTTCTTGTAATGGGGAAGAGGCTGTAAAAATGGCTCCTGTAAGAAGTTGCTTGAAACTCTCCCCAGCTCTGAGCCAGATCCACTTCTGGGGCTGAGCCAGTTAGGTGCCTCCATAATCACTTTTTAAGACGAAGCCCGAAGAGGAGGGTTCTTCCTGTTCCTTCTTGCTCTGTCCTTTCTTGTTTTCCAGCTGGTGGTGGTGCAAGGAGTTGGGAGAGAGAAGCGACTAATACAGACCCCAAGGTCAATGAGGGAAGAGAGGAGGAGGTGTTCAGGAGCAGGGACTCCCCTGCATCCTGTGGAGAGGACTGCTGAAGCAGAGATTTTTGCACTTCATTAAAGACCCTGCATCAGGGGCAGTGACTCACTTTGTTAAAGACCCCATGCCAGGGGGGAAGAAGAAGCAGCAGAGACCATCTGTGAGAGACTGACCACATCCCCCGTTCCCTACCCCCCAGATCCGTTGAATGGGGAGGAGGTAGAGTTGTGGAGCAGTGAGCTGAGATCGAGAGGAACGGAGGGATGGGGGAGGGAGATCTTTAAGTGTTGGTTGTATTTTTCACATCATCCTGCTCTCTTTTTGCTTTTTGTTCTGTTCTGTTTCTTATAGGTAGCAGAATAAACTTTGCTTACTTTCCTCTCTAAGTCAAGTAGTGGAGTCTGTTTTGCCCAGAACTGTAATTGGCAGCAAGCTCTCCCTGTCCTTGTCTTAATCCACAACATCCTTGGTTATCTTTTTTACCTTCCATTTCGCTGGGGCCTCCTCTGTCCTAATGAGGGTGGGGATGAATGGAGGGCACCGAGCGAGAGACTGGTGTGATGCTTCATTGCTGGCTGGACAAAGCCATGACATTAATTGACATCCAACGTGGGGCTCAAGTCTGTGGGGCTTGTAGCATTGGAGATGAAATTTGAGATAAGGATATTAATTGTGAGAGGTAACTGGCAAAACATGAACCATGCTGCTGAATGATGGGCTTTTCTGTGGTTCTACCTCTGGTAAAGGTACAAGGGGTGGATTTTAACACCTCCTTAAAAAGTGATTTACGAAGATGAGGGATTCATGGTTTGACATTTCACTCTGATACCCCACTAGACAAGCACCATGACACCAGTCCAGTTGAGAAGGGGGAGTGATAGAACAACTTAGTGAGCACCTGGCACCCAGCCAGGGTTAAACCATCACAGTGTCATTAACTGAGCTACCTTATAAATCACCCTCACAGGTCGAAAAGACCACTAAGCAAAACCATTTGTTGGTTTATGCCTAAACTACAGTGACAGTAAGGTAGAATGAATAACCATTATCAACAGCTGCATGGTGTGAGCCTGGGTACTTTGTATAAATAATGCATGCCTTGATACTAGAGATTGATAAGAATGAAACCCCCTGCCCCGCAAGGGGCGGGATGATGTCTTAATGTGTATTAGATAAGGTTTTGTATAAATACAGCACAGGATGTACTGTTGGGTGTACTGGCACATGTCTCTGCCAGGATGGAGGCTATCTCTTCACAAGGAGCCACATGGAGAAGACAAGGGGCAACAGGTACAATTTGCACCAGGAGAGAGGTTTCGTCTCAATACAAGACAGACTTTTTTTTTTTTTTTAAACACCAAGAACAGTCATACATGGGAATAGTCACCCCAGGGATAGGGTAGAGTCCCCATCACTGGAAGTTTTCAAGATGCAATTGGACAGGGTGCTAGATAATCTCATATATGCTCCCTTTCCTACAAAAGGTTGGACCAGATGATTTTTCAAGGTCCCTTCCCACCTGGGTTGCTCTAAGATTCTACAGTTCTTCAGTGGATCACCATTTAATAACCCTTTGCTTGCTCTGGTTTGGAGCAAAGCATTGGCAACATTGCCTGCAAGGCAGGACACGAGTTCCACCAGGCACCATAGACTTCTAAAAACATACGGTAATCACCCGGTCTCTCTTGACTGTATAAGCCCTACCCAGCTTCTTCAAAATTCCCCCGCTTCTAGAAGCGGGAACACCTTCTAGGTATCTTAGAGAATTCATGCAGACAGAACAATAGACGTTACCTAGCTCCATCATTCAGTAAGAAAACACTGCACCAGTGCAGTTTCAAGAAAACATCATACAACAGTTTCCATCTCCTCCCCAGGAAGATTAAATAAAGGTGAAGTCCTCAGGTTACTTACACACCCATGTCACCAAACTTTACCTACCACTTGGGTTTACATTAGAGATGCAGGCTCCTTCCACTGGGAATCTTAGATGCCTCAGTAACATAAGGGTTCAAGGGCAGCAAAGGATCACCCTGCTTTCCCATGCTCATCTCCCTTTTTTAATAGCTGTTAAAGAAAGATGAAGTTTTCCATCTCCCTGTGATATAGTTTTGGTTTGGGCCTGGCTGGGATGGAGGTAACTTTCCTCATAGCGGGCCTCATAGTGCTGTGCTTTGTAGTTGTAACTAAAAGGGGCTTGATAACACATCCATGTTTGGGCTACTGCTGTGCAGTGCTCCCCCAGCATGGAGGCTGTCTCTCTAGCTCCCCCACCCCTGCTGCCCAGTAAGGTGAGGGTAGGCAAGAGGTTGGCAGGGGACAGAGCCAAGACAGCTGACCCAAATTGACAAAAGAGACGTTCTACTGTGCTACGGAAGCACCACATTTGCCCTTCAGATCAATCCTTTTCTCTTACCATATGCCTCCTCACCAGAAAAGCCATCGATAAATTGCTCCAACAGGAGTTGGATGCTTCCAACACATTGCACTGTGTTGAAACCACCCTTGCATGGCATACCTGTAGCATCACATGCAGAATTTTCTAAAGCTTTAGCAGTAGCCTCCACTGGCTTTATGTGCCACTTCCAAAATCTAAGAGTTTGCTTCCTACAAAATGCAGGAGATTGTTAAGCAGTTCCAACGTCATGCTTCTGATGACTGGGCAAATCAATATCTATCTATAGGTCGCTATTAACAGACTGAAACATTCCACATACTTACACTCCGAGGAGAAACCATTTTACCTTGCAGAACTATTTCCCTCAGTAAGATGCATGACAGAGATGATATCCCCATGCTAAATCTTTATTGTGCAACTGCTGCTCAAAGCTTTTATTACCTTCCACAGACACACGTCACAAAAAAAAAAAAAAAAAAAAAAATCAGACATCAACAGTGGCTAGATTAACGGGCAACAGACAAAATCTATTCAATGGCGATTTGTACACATGCAGCAACTCCTGTGGTGCAAACCTCTTAGCCAGATGGCCAGCTCAACTGATGGCCACCCAGAATATGCCTACATATGAGACAGAGAGACTGGTCAGGCCCAGGTGAGCAGTATGCTTCTTGCCAGAAATCATTAAGTGCCCAAGAAGCTGGAGAAGGAAGTACAAAACCATAAACAAATAAAATAAAAAGCCACACACAAAGAGGGGAGAGTGCAATCTAATGGTTTAGCCCGGTGTCCACCAAGTCATAAAATCACTCCTTCTCCTAAACTGGACATAGCTGCAATAAAAAATACCGTCTCACATTGGCTATTGAATCCTGATTGGCACCTTCTCAGCATCATAACTGAATCAGCCAAGAATTTAATGAAGTGAAAGATCAGCAGCCACTCGTTTTCCATGGTACAGGGAGCTCAAGTATTGAACAAAATCACAATCACAGCAAGTCTGCAAGTGCATATGTGGTAGTTTGAGCCTGGCTGGATGCCAGGTGCCCATCACACCGCTCTATCCCCCACCTCCTCAGCAAGCCAGGGAAGGGAAGAAAATAAGATGGGAGTCTCGTGGGTTGAGATAAGAGCAGTTTAATAAAGAAGCAGCAAAGACGCGCGCGCAGGAAGCAAAGCAAAAGCATATAAAGCTGTTACTCTCTACTTCCCATCAGCAGCGATGTCTGGCCACCTCCCGAGAAGCAGGACTTTGGTACACGTAGCGGTTGCTTTGGGAAGGCCAGAAATGAATCTCGCCTCCCCTTCCTGCTCCTCTCCCCCAGTTTATATTACTGAGCTGACGTCATATGGTATGGAATATCTCCTTGGTCAGCCTGGGTCAGCTGTCCTGGCCGTGGTCCCTCCCAAGATCATGCCCACCCACAGCTATTGGTGAAGGTGGGAGAAGGAATGCTGGAGGGACAGCCCTGATGCTGTGCGAGCAGTAGTCATTGATACCAACAGTAAGCACAGCAATGCAAGAGCTGCTGGTGAAAATCACTACCATCCCAGATCCACTACAGCATAGTACAAGTCCATCTCCTATACTGCACGTAAACTCTACCCTCAAAAGCAGAAGACATCCCTAATTGTTAACCTTCAGCGTTTTAATAACAAAATAATACCAGTGAGGCAACGACTGTGCTTTTTTTTCCCCCAGTCTAATCAGCTCGCTCCAGTTCCTAGCAAGTTATGGTGCACCAGCATCCATGAACCTTGCAAGCATTCTGTTATGGCATGCAGTTTGGTGACAGCAAACTTTGTGCGACTTGCAGTGCCAAATGGATATCACGCAGCAAGTCTGCGGCTGCCACAAAGTGCATTACCATCAGAGACCCTCCTCTACGTGTTCGCACACGTGACACGGTAGGGTTGGGAACCGAGGCGAGCCAGGGTAGCACCAGCAACCTAGTACGCGCCACGGCAGCCGGAGGGGGACCGAAGAAGCGCGACGTTTTAGGGATGGTGCAGTAGAGAGCACCACAACTCAGAGAGGCCCCACCCATCCCCCGTCCCTCCACCGGGTCACCCGCAGCAACGTCGCCACTTGTCCTGCCGTACTCCTGGACTCCGTGCAACGGGTCCTTGGCTCAGGTTGCCTGTGAGCATGGGGGGGGGGGAGGAGGGAGGGAGGGAACAGGAAGCGCACACAGAGCAAAGCCGCGGCTACCTCCCAATCCTTGTAGATGACGTTGTTAGGGAAATGCCTCGTCGATGATTATTCTGAAGACAGTACTGGCGCCACCAGGCCGCATCCCGATCATCTCATCAGCCACAAGACCCCATGCTTCCTCCACTTGGCCAGGCCCTCCGCAGAGCCCACTGGGCTGCCAGATCGCCGTTGGCTGATCCCACGTCCCCATTGGCTGTCTGGCCTGTCATTTTCACTTGTCTCCGTCTCCTTGGCAGGTCCGCCCTCGTAGACCTGGTGCTTACCGGAGTTCAGGGAGTTTGCGTGTCCCCGGGGGATGGAGGGATCCGACCTGGGAGTGGAAGAAGACGACGTTGGATGAGTCTGCGGTGGGGTCTGCGCTGTGTAGTGCTGTGAGCCTGTGGACGGGCCACAAGGTCTCAGAAGAGACTGCTGTAGTTAGAAGTACTGTTTATTGTTATTTATTAGCACATCAAGTCCACCCACTCCAAACGTGCTTGTGGCTTTTTGGTGCTGCTCCCTTCAGTCAAATGATTGCTTTTGGCAGGGCAGGCCTTAACTTTTCAGAACATTTTGCAGAAGCAACAGAAGTGAATGAAAGAACTTATAGGGCATTATATATTAGCAAAAAATTCAGGCATACATTTATAACTCTTAGGTATATGAAATATTAGCTTTGCGAAATTGCTAACCTTGTAAAACCACAAGCCTTATGGAACTTCCTTTTTAGGAACTTTTCTTAACTAGTAACTACTATTGTTATCTAGCACCGACATAACTACTATCTAGCGCTGATAGAACAAGACCGATTTTGTCCTGTTCTACAGTTTGAACAAACGACAGGGACCCAAAGGTGAAAAGTACATTGTGAGGAAGACTTATATCTTCATCTTAAACCCCCCACCCCCCAGCTGACAACCACCGAAGGAGGCGTGATGGAGGCATAAGCTGGGCAGACTAAGACAGGACAGTGGGCAGAGCTGATGATAATGAGTTCTTAGAAGTGATTAACATAACCCAACCTTTTTTTTAAGAACCGTAATGAATACGCACGTTTATTGTCTATATAAGGCGAAAATCTAATGGCTAGAGTGTGCATATTTGGTGGAGAAATCCCCTGTGCACCCAGCGCTGCAATAAAAAATACCTACTTAATAGTCACATTGACTATTGAGTCCTGACTGGCACCTTTGTGGCATCAATTTGGCACCCTAGATGGAACCCTCTCTGCTCAGTTACAGGATCTGGTAAGGAGCAGGACTCCCTGGCCGTGGCCTGGGATTTCCCAGAGGCTACATTAATTGGATTAATCATAAACTGATTTGTCCTGCAACCCCTAACACTTAACGGCGGGCTCCTGTTTGGTCTGCTTGATTCACATTAATGAATCCCAGGTTTGTCACACAGAAATATGTGCTGCTGGTTGATTCACATTAGTGGATCTCAGGCTTGGTATTAACATAATAAGGTATAGACCCAGAATTTGTAATAAGGATTTCTGATTTTTTCTTACTTTATTTTAATTTCTGGTTGCCAGTATATTTTTATTATTAAGTTTTGTTGGTTGTGTGTGTGTGTGACTGAGACATGCAAGTATGAAGCGAGTGCGGAGTCCTGATCTGGATTCCGATTTCCTGCAAGGGATGTGACTGGAGATGGACAAAGCGATTGTGGATAAAAGAATGATTCCAACTTGTGAGTACTGTTAATAGAAGTATTGTCCAATTAAGATCAATGATACGTGAAATTCCTTGGATGTGGATGTTATTAATAACTGTAATAATAGTGTTTATTGGCATCATTTGCTGCATTTTGAAACCCACATCCTGAAAGGATAGCGGAGGGGAACCTGGTGGGACTGTTAACAAAAATAATCTAATTAAATATTTTAATCAATGGTGGCCAAGGTATAAATTAGATGATGAGGAAAATGACCACAAAAGGGAACTCTTAATTATAATACACTGTTCCAGTTAATACTTTTTATAAGGAAAGAAGGAAAATGGGATGAAACCGGCTATGCCAATATGTTTTTCACCCTCCAAAATCATCCGGAGTGGCGAAGGGAGTGTGGGCTTACGATACCACAGGATCCCTTAGTGCTGGCCTTGGAAAAAGATAGAGAGAATGTAAGGCAACTGAAGAGATGTTGCTCTGCCTGTAGCATAGGAGAGCATTGCCCATGGAAAGGAGATTCTAGCAAAAAAAGTGGGAATGAAATACCATAACCAGATGAATTAAGATCCCTTCCAGTGCCGGAACAGATGAGTGAAGGGAAAAGTGAATCAGATGAAAAAAAATATCCAGTCACTCTAACTCTGGTCCTGTTGGAAGCCAAACTAGAAGTAAAATTGGTAAAGATCCACAATTATTAGCCCCTTTACAGGAAACTGTGGGACCAATAGGAGAAACTCTTTAAGTGAAAACCTCCTTTACAGCCAGTGACTTGGACAGTTGGAAAGAAATAGCTAAAGGATACAGGGATGACCCTTCTAAGGTGGCAAAGAGATTTGACTTAATGGTGAAGAATTTGGATCGAGATTGGGAGGTGTCATGGTTTGACATGACAGCCTTTTCTGACAAGGGGGAAGGGGCTGTAAAGATGGCTCCTGTAAGAAGTTGCTTGAAACTCTCCCAAGCTCTGAGCCAGACCCACTTCTGGGGCTGAGCCAATTAGACGCCCTTTTTGCTTTTATTCCATTCTGTTTCTCGTAGAATAAACTTTCCTACTTTCCTCTCTAAATCGAGTACTGGAGTCTGTTTTGCCCAGAACCATAATTGGCAGCAAGCCCCCCCCTGCCCTTGTCTTAATCCACGACAACCTTGCTTATCTTTTTACTCCCATTTTGCTGGGGCCTCCGCCACCCTAACGAGGGTGGGGATGAATAGGGGCACTGAGCAAGAGACTGTCATGGTGCTGCTGTGCTAGCTGGGCCAAACCATGACAGGAGGATATTGATCTAATGCTGAATGAAATTAGAGACTGAAAAGCAGTTCATATTGCAAACTGCCTGGACTCATGTGCAGGTACAAATGAATGGAAAATCTCTGGATAGATGATTGTGTTCCCCTTACGTATCCACATTAGGTTCCAAATGTTAGTGGAGGTTATAAAAAATACTGCATTATTGAGAATGGATAAAGCTGGGTCTAGAAACTGCAATCCCTAAGGCAGAAAACTGGTCTGCAATATATGCTAGAAAACAAGAGCAGACCAAGAATCCCACTGAATTCTCAGATAAATTGAAGGAAACTGTGAGAAAATATACCACTTTGGACCCTTCTTCTGATGTGGGAAAACAACAGTTGGTCTCTGTTTTGTGGACAACTGGCTCCGGATAGAAAAGGGAAACTTCAGAAACTAAAGGAGCCTGAGATATGGGATTTGGAAAGGTTGTTAGAAGAGACTTGGAGAGTGTATAGGAACTGGGAAGAAGTAGATAGATAAGAGAAAAATTACAGAAGTGATGGTGGCTGCATTAGAGCAGAAGGGAGAAGGAAGCAAAGGAGGAGGACAAGCAAAGGGAAGTTTTGGGGCTCGTAGAGGCAGATCACATGGAAAACTAGGACAGAATCAATGTGTGTAAGAAAGAGGGACACTGGAGAACAGAGTGTCAGAGCTTCCAGGATAACAGTGGCAGCAGCTGAGGCTGACTGACAGAGACCTGGAGGATCTACCCTAGCAGATCCACTGGTTAAAATAAAGCTAGGGAAACAGGACGAGGAGGTGAAGTTTTTAGTTGACACAGGCACATCTTTCTCCATTTTGAATAAAAAATTGATACCCATAAGTTGTTGCAGTAGTGCAGGCAATATTCACTCGAAGACTTAGAGAGTCTAAGTAATGCACGTGCAGAGACGTACAGGGGCAACATAGTACAACCACCAGAGTTGACTCAAAGCCACCCTTCCTTTGCTAGCTACCTCCTTATATGCTGCTTCTGCCCATGAGATCATCCAGGGCCCAATTGATTAACTTGCAGCACCTGTTTCTGAAGTAGTATGCCAGCTGCATTAACTTATCCCTACAATCTTTATTCAAGCTGGCTGGTCCAAGCTACATCTGTGCCTACAATTCCCCCCTTTTTCTTTTTTGAACCAGCCAGCCTTTAGCAACACATTTCAAAATTAAAGATACATGAAGAAAACAAATATTTTTACCCATGGCCATGAGTTTACAACAAAAGGTCAATAACAGCTACATCACTGAACAATACAATACAGAAATCCATAAACTCAAAATAAACATAATCCGATATGTGTTGCTAGGAGAGACGCACACTGGCAGGAAGGGATGAGTTCTTGGTAGCTCCACTGATATTTCTTTTTCCTGATGTAGTTCTGGACTTTTCTAAAGATCCTTTAGCATGCTGATCTGTGAGCATTATCTGTAAGATGGAAGCATCTCTTCATCTGTAGAAAATACACCATTTTTGCTTTCAAGTTCCCAGTGGTCATCTTAAGTTCTTCAATTCTTTTAATGCAATACAGATAGCTGAAGGAATTTACAGCAGCGTACGTGGTGCCACAGTTGCGAGGGTTTACATTTTAATAGAGTGATGGATTGAAGGTGGATCACTTGGTTCTTTCCTCAAGATTGTTTTTTCCATTGGTCTTACAGTTAAGTCCTTTCTGTTGATGTGACTTGATCCATTTTGCTGGAATCCACCGGGGACCTTGATCTGTGATGACACAAGCATAGCCTCTTCCCCACGTTAACAGATCTGCAGGTCCTTGCCACTCTCCAGTAGTGGGATTCTTATACCAAACTTTAGGTTTGTCAGTAAAATCCAAATCCCGACTCATTTGGGCAAAGTGTGTTAATGCCGGTGGTTCATTCCAGTTTGCCACAATTCTGAGATGATTCATTGTATAAAGGGCTTTCATTAGTCTATCTTGAGGGCTTACCCCCTCTTCCCCCGTTTTTTGTTTTTCTAGCAGTCCTTTTAAGCTTTGATGTGTATGTTCAATAATGGCTTGACCGGTGGAATTTCCTGGGATACCAGTAGTATGTTTAACACCCCATAAGTTTAGAAACTTACGTGTTTTACTGGCTACGTATCCCGAGCCATTATCAGTTTTTATCTCTCTTGGAACACCAAGGACTGCAAAGCAACTCCTCCAATGTCTTATGACGTCTCGAGAACTGTCACTGGTTAAGGCTGTGGCCCAAACCATGGCTGAATAAGTATCAATAGTGACATGTATACGTTTAAATCGCCCAAAAGGAGCATAGACAGTGATATCTGATTGCCATATACCTAATGGTGCCAGACCCCTGGGATTGACTCCTACTCCTAGGCCGATTTGATTCTGGCATGCAGGGCTCGTGGAAACAATACCCCGAGTGTCCGATATGGTCAGGTCAAACTGCTTTGCCAGCATTTTCGCACTTTGATGAAAAAAATCGTGCGATCTTCGGGCTTGAGAAAATTTGTCAATTATTGGCCCCATAGGTATCAATAAAGGAGCTGCCACTATCTTGTCAACAATTTCATTGCCAACTGATAGGCCATCTTTTAAGCCCGAATGGTTTCGAATATGTCCAGTATAATAAGCAGTTTGACGTTCATTTATCTGATGCCAGAGCCGCAGGAATAAGTTAAACAAATTCTGATTAGAGATTTCTTTCAACAACGCTCTCTCTAATCGAGTGATGGCATCGACCACATAGAGGAAATCAGAGATGATGTTTAATGGGACGTCTGGCCATTTCTCTGGTTTTTCAGGCTTCGAGCCTGATTTTCAGACTTTGAGTCTGCTTTTTGTTTTTTAGGCTTCGAGCCTGGTTTCAGACTTCGAGTCTGGTTTTGTTTTTCAGGCTTCGAGCCTGGTTTCAGGCATTGAGCCTGGTTTTTAGGCCAAGAGCCGAAAACTTTGCGACATCCCAACCTCCTGACACCCACCCTCTAGATATTTATAAATGTTGATAAGATCACCCCTCAATCTCCTCTTCTCCAGACTAAACAGCCCCAGCTCCCACAGTCTTTCGTCGTGTGAAAGATGTTCTATACCCTTGATCATCTTGATGGCCCTGCGCTGTACTCTCTCCAGCACTTCCCTGTCCTTCTTGAGCTGAGGAGCCCAGAACTGGACACAGGACTCCAGAGGAGGACTCACCAGGGCAGAGTAGAGGGGGAGAAGAACCTCCCTTGACCTGCTAGCCACACTCTTCTTGATGCATCCCAGAATGCCATTGGCCTTCCTGACCACGAGGACACATTGCTGGCTCATATTTAGTTTATTATCAATCAGGACTCCCAGGTCTCTCTCTGCAGAGTTGCTCTTCAGCAGTTCGACCCCCAGCCTGTACTGGTGCATGGGGTTGTTCCTTCCCAGATGCAGGACTCTGCACTTGTCCTTGTTGAACCTCATGAGGTTCCTCTCTGCCCAACTCTCAAGCCAGTCGAGATCCCGCTGAATGGCAGCACAGCCTTCTGGGGAATCAGCCAGTCCTCCCAGTTTGGTGTCATCAGTGAACTTGCTGAGGGTACACTCTGTCCCCTCATCCAGGTCGTTGATGAAGATGTTGAACAAGACTGGTCCCAGAACTGATCCCTGTGGAACTCCACTGGCCACAGGCCTCCAACTCAATTCTGTGCCACTGATCACCACCCTCTGGGCTCTGTCATTCAGCCAGCTCTCGATCCACCTCACTGTCCACTCATCCAAGCCACACTGCCTGAGCTTTCTGATGAGGATGTTGTGGGGGACAGTGTCAAAAGCCTTGCTGAAGTCAAGGTAGATAACATCTGATGCTCTCCCCTCATCTAGCCAGCCGCTTAAGCACTCATAGGAGGATATCAGGTTAGTCAAACAGGATTTCCTCTTGGTCAAGCCATGTTGACTCCCCTTAATAACCATCTTATCCTTCATCTGTTCAGTGATAACATTCAGGATGAGTTGTTCCATCACTTTTCCAGGGATGGAGGTGAGGCTGACTGGCCTGTAGTTTCCTGGGTCGTCCTTCTTGCCCTTTGTGAAGACTGGCGTGACACTGGCCTCTCTCCAGTCCTCAGGCACCTCGCCTGTCCTCCATGATTGTTCAAAAATTACGGAGAGAGCAATCACATCAGCCAGCTCCCTCAGCACTCTAGGATGCATCCCCTCAGGACCCATTGACTTATGAGCCTTAAGCTTGGCCAACAAGTCTTTAACCTCTTCCTCTTCCACTCAGGGCAAGTCCTCTGCTGTCCTGGACATCTTGTTATCCTTGCTGGACTGGGCTTCCCAATGGTCAGCCTTGACCGTAAAGACTGAAGCAAAGAAGGCATTCAGTACTTCAGCCTTCTCTGCACCCTCAGACACCAGGGCACCCTCAGCGTTTAGCATCAGGCCCACATTCCCCCTGGCCATTCTTCTGCTGCTGATGTACTTGAAAAATGCCTTATTGCTGTTCTTAACATCCCTGGCTAAATTTAATTCTAGAAGGGCTGTAGCCTTCCTAGTTGCACCCCTGCATGCCCTGGCAATGTTCCTATACTCTTCTCAAGAAGCCAAAAAAGCTCTCCCTGCCCTTTGGCAATCCTCAGGTCTTTGGTACTTGAGACTAGTCGTAGTCTTTTGTTCCCTGATGGGCCTAAACCACAACACAGGGGAAGTAAAAGTGTTGAAGACAAAGCTAAGTTGATTTTGTCCCATTAGCTGCAGAAAGTTCGTGTATAAAGCAAAATAAAAGAAAACATGCCTTGTTAATTTTTTAAATATTATCAGTGTGAGGTAATGCAGACAGGACAATGGAACAACCACAGAACCAGAAATGAAATGCAAAAAGTAAATTTAATCGCGTTTCCTTGAGAACTGGAACATCTCCAAACAACACTTCGTCAGAGGCACATAAGAGAGAAAAGGATTTAGATCCTCCTGTTTTCAACTGTTGTGTTGGTTTGACCCCGTCTGGATGCCAGGTGCCCACCATACAGCTGAGCAAGCCAGGGAGAGAATAAAATAAGATGGGAGCCTCGTGGGTTGAGATAAAAGCAGTTTAATAAGGAAATAGCAAAGCCACATGCGTGAGAAGTGAACCAAAGCAAATAAAGCTGTTACTCTCTACTTCCCATCAGCAGCAATGTCCGGCCACCTCCCGAGAAGAAGGGCTTCAGTACCCATAACAGTTGCTTTTGGAAGGCCAAAAATGAATCTTGCCTCCCCTTCCTGCTCCTCTCCCCCAGTTTATATTACTGAGCTGATGTCATATGGTATGGAATATCTCCTTGGTCAGCCTGGATCAGCTGTCCTGGCCATGGCCCCTGCCAAGATCCTGCCCATCCACAGCTACAGGTGAAGGTGGGAGAAGGAATGCTGGAGGGACAGCCTCGATGCTGCATGAGCAGTAGCCAAAACACTGATGTTATCAATACACGTTTTTGCTACAGAAGGCAAAGTACTACAAGGGCTGTTGTGGAATATCACCACCACCTCAGAGCCAATACAATCTCTACCCCTTATTCCATACCATTTATGTCATGCTCAAACCATCTTAACAATCCATATACATTCTTATACATTCTCATTAACCAGTATCCCCCATTCTTTAACAAACAGCACTCTTGTTTTTCGTCTTGCATCTTGCGTCCAACAGACAAACAACATTCTCGCATCTTCCATCCTCTACAGATCTTCACTGGAGTAGGCCATTGTCGTGGTTTGGCCCAGTTAGCACAGGAGCACCACGACAGTCTCTCCCACCCTCGTTAGGATGGCAGAGGACCCAGCAAAATGGGAGGAAAAAAATGATAACCAAGGTTGTTGTGGATTAAAACAAGGGCAGGAAGGGCTTGCTGCCAATTACGGTTCCAGGCAAAACAGACTCCACTACTCGACTTCCAGAGGAAAATAGGAAAGCTTATTCTACAAGAAAAAGAATGAAATAAAAGCAAAAAGGGAGTAGGATGGTGAGAAAATTACAACCAGCACTTTAAGATCTCCCTCCCCCATCCCTCCTTTCTTCCTGGGCCCAGCTCACTGCTCCTGATATCTCTACCTCCTCCCCCTTCAACGGCTCGGGGGGGATAGGGAATGTGACATGTGGTCAGTCTCTCACAGATGGGCTCTGCCGCTTCTCTCTTCTCAGATGAGGATGACTCCTGGCATTCTTCCACTGGTCCAACACGGGATTCCTCCCCTGGGACACAGTCCTTAATGAACTTCTCTGGTGTGGGTTGTTCCCAGCAGCTGCGGCTTCTGCCAATACATGGTCCCTCACACAGGGCACAGTCCTTGGTGAACATCTCAGGCGTGGATTCTTCGCCATGGTTGCAGTTTCTGCAGATACAGAGTCCCTCCCCTGGGACATGGCCTCTTCTGGGCATAAGTTTAATGAGGTACATTGTCGTGGGTTCCTTCCCACAGTTATAGCTCCAGCACCGGCTTGGTTTGTCACTCATCTGGTTTCTTGCGAAGCTCACGCTTTATCAGGTCAGGTTCTTCCTGCTACATTACTTCCTACAACAGACAACTGACATTACAGATTATTTTTCCCTCAAGGTTAAATCTCCTTGAGGCACACATGGAGACTCCCCATCCTTTGTTATTATCCACCAAGTACACCCAGGCCCTTGAGCAAAGACAATCCCACGAATGGGTTTACCTTTTCACATGGGAGATACAACCCATACTGCCTTCCCCAATCACTTCCCTGGGTGTACTACAGGGACCTTATCTCCTCCCCATTGACTTATGAGCATTAAGCTTGGCCAACAAGTCTTTAACCTCTTCCACCCAGGACAAGTCCTCTACTGTCCAGGTCATCCTACTATCCTTGCTGGACTGGGCTTCCTGAGGGACGGCCTTGGCTGTAAAGACTGAAGCAAAGAAGGCATTCAGTAGTTTGGTCTTCTCTGCATCCTCGGTCACCAGGGCACCCTCTGTGTTTAGTAGCAGGCCCACATTTCCCCTAATCTTCTTTTTACTGCCAATGTATCTGAAAAATGCCTTCTTGGTTTCCTTAACTTTCCTGGCTAGATTTAATTCTAGAAGGGCTTTAGTCTTCCTAGTTGCACCCCTGCATGCTCTGGCAAAATTCCAGGTTGATACTCTGATTTAGTAGCAATGTCTGCTACTGGAGTTGGGGCAGCAACAGTGTCAGGGATCTGGGTGGGTTCATGTGTTTTCCTAATCATTACAGGTAAAAAATTCTTCAAATATCTGCCCATATTCTCCTGTATGTCATTCCCCTCATAGCTACTCAACCTCACAAGTCTCTGAAAAAAAAAAAAAAAAAGACAATACTGACTGAGATAAAAACCTTATCCAGGAGATAGAACAATAAAACCATGATGGTTGGAACATACCAAGTGTAATTGTCAAAATCTATTGCAGGCAACTTGAAGGGATAAGTGTAGATAACGTAGTGGGAGAAATGATATCTCTCAATTTTTCTCATGTATTGAGTGTCATTATCATTATTGCGTTCTGAGAGGATATGACAACAAAGCCATGTACAAGTGCCAACCCAACTTCATAACCAGTGATACAACCATATCATAAGCCAATGTCAATCTATATCAGAACTATGGCTTTCATCCCTTTTCCACAGATGATAAACAATGTCATAAGGAATACATGATGCATATGAGAAAGCATATACCACCATATGAGCATATAAACCAACATTTTAACCAGCAGTTATTTAACTAGTATCAGAAATGTACACAAGAAGTTTAAGTCCACTCTGTTCTACTTCAACCCTGTAGGCCCCAGGTTAGGAGGAATAGAGGATATAGAATAGTCAGGTTCACACAATGAAGCTGTTGATTAATGGTCATCCTAACCTAAACAGTGTTACTATAGCCAAGATGGTTATGGTAAGTTCAGCACAGATGGTCTTTGCCGTTGCTTCGTCTCAGGGGGCGGACTCCTCACACTTCCCCTGGTACAATGTGGGGTCCCTCCCATGAGAGATAATCCTCCATGATCTTCTCCAATGTGGGTCCTTCCCACAGACTATGGTTCTTTCAGGAACTGCTCCAGTGTGGGTCCCCCATGGGGTCACAAGTCCTGACAGCAAACCTGGTCCATTGTGGGCTCCTCCCTGCATGGTTTCACAGGTCCTGTCAGGAACTTGCTCCAGCATGGGCTTCCCACAGAGTCATAGTCTCCCTCAGGCATCCATCTGCTCCATTGTGGGGTCCTCCATAGGGTGTGGGACCTCCATGGGCTGCAGGGTAACAGCCTGCCTCACCATGGTCTTCAACACAGGTCGCAGGGGAATCTCTTCCAGTGCCTGGGCACCTCCTCTCCCTCCTTCTCCACTGACCTAGGTGTCTGCTGAGATGTTGTTCTTACATTCTCACTCCCTTCTGCTGGTGCTGCTGCAGTTTTTGCCTCTGTGCAGCAACTTCTTCCCCTTCTCCAATATGTCATTCACAGAGGCGTTACCTCCATCGCTAACTGGCCTGGCCTTGGTCAGCAGCGGGTCCATCTTGAGCTGCCTGGCACTGGTCCTATCAGATACAGGGGAAGCTTCTAGCAGCTTTTATTTCAGAAGCCACACCTGTAGCCCCCTGCTACCAAAACCTGGCTACACAAACCCACTACAGAAGTACATCAACAGGGAGGCACAGTCTGCACTGGGGGGACTTGGTCCTGTCATGGGTGGACATGGCCTGCATTAGTTAGGGACCTGTTTCTGGCACTGGAGGGCATGTCTTTCACTGGGAGACATAGTCCTGTCATCAGGGGGAACGGTCTGTACCAGGGTGTTCAGATCTGTCATGGAGGAAGAAGACCTGCACCAAGGAAGCTTGGCCCTGTTACTAGTGCCCTCACAGGACTCACTCAGTGAGGGAGGCCCTGCACTGCTGTAAACAGGTAAAAGATCATAGGAGATAGATTAAAATAGTATGCACTAGGTCCAGATGTATAGGGGCTTTGTAGCTAGAACTAATATTAAGATGACATCGATCAAAATAAACATATAATGACTCAGGACAGACATCTATCCTCATAAAGGATGTTCTGGAATAATAATAAGTTTCTCTGCTAAGGATGTGTCGTGGTTTGGCCCAGCTAATACAGCAGCACCACAACAGTCTCTCGCTCAGTGCCCCCATTCACCCCCACCCTCGGTAGGATGGCGGAGGACCCAGTGAAATGGGAGTAAAAAGACAAGCAAGGTTGTTGTGGATTAAGACAAGGGCAAGGAGGACTCACTGCCAATTATGATTCCAGGCAAAATAGACTCCAGTACTCGACTTAGAGAGGAAAGTAGGAAAGTTTATTCTACAAGAAATAGAATGGCATAAAAGCAAAAAGGGAGTAGGATGATGAGAAAATTACAACCAGAACTTTAAGATCTCCCTCCCCCATCCCTCCTTTCTTCCCGGGCCCAGCTCACTGCTCCTGATATCTCTACCTCTTCCCCCCTCAATGGCTCAGGGGGACAGGGAATGGGGGGATGTGGTCAGTCACTCACAGATGGACTCTGTCGCTTCATGGTTGCAGTTTCTGAAGTTACAGGGTCCCTCTCTCAGGACAAGGCCTCTTCTGGGCATACGTTCTGAGCTGCTTTGTTGTGAGTTCCTCCCCACAGTTCCATCTGTGGATATTGGGTCCCTTCCTTGGGACACAGGCTGCTCCGGCCATAGTTTTGAAGAAGAAAATCACTGCCCCTGGCTCGTGGTCTGCAGTGAAGTGGTTGGGTCCCCCCCATGGGACACGACCTCCTCCGGCCATAGTCACTGTCCCTGGCTCGGGACCTTTAATGAAGTGAATCGCTGACCCTGGACTGGGGCCAGCTTTAGCAAAATGACTCTCTGCCCCTGATGTGGGGTCTTTAAAGAAATTAAAATAAATCTCAGCTACATCAGTTGTCTCCATAGAACGCAGGGGAGTCTCTGCTCCAGCACAGCTCCTCCTCTCTTTCATCACTGACCTTGGATTCCGCATGGTTGTTTCTCCCACTGTTCCTACTCCTTGCATCACCACCAGCCAGAAGAAAAAGAAGGGGCAGAAGAAGGAAGAAGATGGAGGAAGAAACCTCCTCTTCCGACTTCTTAAAAGGTGATCGTGGAGGCGTCTAATTGGCTCTGCTCCAGTGTAATGGAAAAGGTCATGTTCGTTAATCAAATCATGAAAGAATAGTTGTGCAAGGAACCGTTTAAAGTCATTGTAAAAGTCTTGTAAAACTTTAACCGTAAAGTTTCTACAATGTGCACAGGTGCAGTTGGCTGAGATGCTTATAGGAGGTACAATAGGTTGCGCATGAGCTGATAAGAGCCAAGAGAAGAGTTCATGAGCGGGCCACTAGAGGAAGACTACTGACTTCATCCCAGTGACCACCCTACAACCACCAGGAGGCATAAGAAGACCCCCTAGTAACAAGATGGGCACATGCGCAGAGTACACCAGGGAGTGATGCACCTGACAGATAAGGACTGTATAAAAGGACTGTGATACGGGAGGGGGGTTGCGAGCCGTTGGTGGAGCAGACTCTCCCAGCCGCCCAGCGCTGTTTTGCTTATTTGCCGCTTGCTTAATAAATTTGATCTATGAGTCACTTAAATTGGCTTGTGATCTTTGTCACAGCAACTTATAACAATTTGGTGCCGTGACTCGGATAGAGGTAGATTTGGTATTGGATTCCCGGACTAGGGGGTGCCCCATCTGCGGATGGCCCTGGTGTGGGAAATTCCCTTACCAAACTCTCTATTCCAAACCCCCTCAAAATTTGGCAAATAAGCAAATAAACCTGCAGTACCCCATAATTTTTGTGCACGAAGATCCGAACGAAGACTCTGGATTAAGTATTTGCGTGGTTCCGTTCAGTCGGGGTGGGTTTCCTAGAGTGCGAGTACCTGAGAGGTCTCAAGGAGACCAAGTGAGTGCGGACCCTCCAGTAGTGCAGTTCCCATTGCCCATGAAGGCGTGGCGCACGACCGAGGGGAACGATTGTGAGTACAAATCAAGGGCACTCTGGAAGATGAGACAGAGGAAGAGCAAACCCTCTGATCCCATGGGTGGCCATAGGGATAGACTGCCGGATATTCCCCCAGAAAGTCCTCTGGAGATGATGATAAAATTTTGGAATGATTCTCCCCGTAGAAGTCAAAAGAGTAAGCAAAAGATGGTACATTACTGTATGGAAGTTTGGGGGGGGAAGTCATTAGGAAATCCCCATATTATTTGGCCCATATTTGGGTCTTTTGAGGACTGGTTATGTGCAGACTTCAATTTGTGGGTAAATGATAAGAAGACCGTTACCCAAGAGGAAATTGAATATGCGAGTCTCTGGATACCCCAACCTTCTGATAAGGTATCCTTGTTCGCTCTTAAGGAAAAGAAAGCTAAGAGCCCACCCGAAGAGGAGATTTGGCTGCCCCTATATGGTCCACCAACTATTGAGTCTCCGATTTTACCTCTTCCACCTCCCCCCACCTGCCCGAGGCAGGGGTGAGTCTCATCCCTCCAGAAGTAGAGCATAGGGACCAAAACTCTGAGTTAGAACTGAAACCTCTGAGACCCTTGACAAGGAGTAGGACCTGGGAGGGAAGGGCTGAGGAGGGGTTATTCCCCTTGAGGGAAGTCCCCATTGTGAATGCAGGAGCAGGAACTCAGATAGGAGGACCAGGGGTTGGTTATATAGCTGTGCCCCTGAATACCGGGGATGTGAGAAAATTAAGAAAAGGAGATGAGGAGTTTGTTAGAAGATCCTCTGGGTGTGTCTGAGAGATTAGGTACTTTTAGTGGAGGCCGTTCGGGAGGGACAGAAAGGGATTCTGACAGTAGTCCAAGGCAATGAGAAAGGGAAATAAAAGCCTGGGAGACAGGTGCATTAATAGATGTTTAAGGAAGAAGAGTGGAGTCAGGGGCTCTATTTGCTGAGGACCACAAGAGTAACCGAGCCCTTGATAAAACTGAAGTTAGGTCCTCAGCGTCAGGAAATAGAATTTTTAGTGGACTCTGGGGCTGAGAGATCTACAATCCAGTGATTGCCCCAGGGGTGTAAGATATCTTCAGAGAAAATATAAGTAGTAGGGGCAAAAGGAGAACCATTTAAAGTACCTCTTGTGAAGGAGGTACTGATAGAATCTGAAGCAGCAAAAATATGCTGTAGGATCCTTTTTGTTAGTTCCGGAGGCTGATTGTAATTTATTAAGGAGAGACTTAATTATAGACTTAGGAAAAACCCTGGGCTGCCAGTAAGGGTAAAGCAGTACCCCTTGTCACAAGAAGGTAGACAAGGATTAAAACCAGAAATAGAAAGACTAATATCTAATGGACTATTTGAGCCCTGTATGTCCCCTTATGATACCCCCATATTGCCAGTAAAGAAATCTGATGGGACTTATAGATTAGTACATGTCCTCCAGGAGATAAACAAGAGAACTGTTACTAGGTTCCCTGTGGTAGCTAACCCGCACACTTTATTGAGTCAATTGAGTCCAGAGTACTAGTGGTATAGTGTGATAGACCTTAAGGATGCCTTTTGGGCATGTGCCCTGAAAGAGGAGTGCAGGGATTATTTTGCTTTTGAATGTGAAGATCCTGACACCCATAGAAAACAACAGTTGAGATGGACTGTATTACCACAGGGATTTACAGAGTCCTCCAATCTTTTTGGACAAGCACTAGAATAGATCTTGAGAAATTATAAGTTAGGCAAAGAAGCTATTTTAGTTCAATATGTGGATGATTTATTATTAGCAGGGAGAGATGAAGAAGCTGTTAGACAGGAAAGTATTAAATTGCTTAATTTCCCGAGTTTACAAGGGTTGAAAGTATCTAAAAGTAAATTACTGTTTGTTGAAGAAAAGGTAAAATATTTGGGACACTGGTTTATAAAGGGAAGTAAGAAACTTGATCCAGATCGAGTAAATGGGATATTGTCCCTACAAGCTCCAAAGAGTAAGAGATAAGTTAGACAGCTTTTAGGTCTGTTGGGATATTGAGACAATGGACTGAAAATTTTAGTAAGAAGGTAAAGTTTTTGTACCAGAAATTAACTCGAGATGGATTAGTTAAATTGACCAAAGAAGATGAATGAGACTTTGAGAATTTAAAAGTGGATTTGATTAATGCTCCTGTGCTTTGCCTGCCTGATGTTAGAAAACCTTTTATTTGTTACCTTTGGAGGGGAGTTAAAGGTGTTTTCTCCCCATAACATTCAGGGGGGATATTACAACAAAAGGAAGAAAAATGGATAACTGATGCTAGGCTCTTAAAATATGAAGGTATATTAATCCACTCTCTGAAATTAGAAATAGAAACCACCAGTATGGGGAGCCAAATGATACCATACCCCATGGCATCCCCAAAGTTCCAGAAGAGTGGAGAGAATGAATGGAGAAATTAAGAAACAGCTAACAAAATTAATGTTAGAAACAAAAATGTCCTGGATTAAATGTTTACCCTTAGCTTTGTTAAACATAAAGACACAACCAAGGACAGACACGGGGGCTTCTCTGTTTGAAATGTTGTAAAAAGGGAACGGTGGTACAGAGACCACCCTTAGATATTGCTATCCACACGATTAATCCTGGGGACAAAGTCTTGATAAAAACCTGGAAAGAATCATCTTTAACCCCCCGATGGGAGGGTCCTTTTCTTGTCTTATTTAAGGATCAATTTCCCAGGATCAGTGGGAAGCTGCAGAGGTCTCAGGAGAACTGAAACTTAAGCTGCGTAAAAAGTGACATGTTGACTGAGGAGCGGAGTGATTTGCTTTTTGTAAAATATTAGAGATTAATGTTTAAATTGTGATCATCAGAAAGGTGTAAGATAATCGGTGGGGCTGTAATATGTATTTTAGAGTAACAGATCGTGGAATAGGAATACCTTAGAAGTATAAAGCAATCTGAGTCGAGTGGGGGTTGTAATTTAAGTTTATAAAAGGATGCTTTATACGCAGAAGGCCCATAGAACTGAGACCTGGATGTGAAAGCCAGTGTTTAAGGCACCCCATGAGTGCTGGAGGAAAAAGCAAAAGGAAAGAGGCCTATAAGGAGACAGAGAATACCCCTGAAGATTACAACTGCTGCCGAGAAGATCATAAACCTCACTGCTCTAAGCAACAGAGTAGGTGAAGGAGGCAGAGGCGTACTGGGAGTGGGGTATAGAGTCTCTCAAAGCCTCAAATTGGGAATCCTAAGATCCCAAGTCTACCTCTAAGAAGGGCAAAAGCGTTGCACCTAAAAGAATGTGGGGTGAAAAACTAAAAAGGAAAGTACCATTTTATTTGATAAAGGCCCCACCCATTATCTGGGGATGGTATGTTGTTATCTGGCTGATGGAGTGGTTAACTCTCCTGCTGCTGGCTATGTTATAGCATGAACCCCCCATTTTATGAGGCAATCGGACTGAACCAATCAGACCTGTGAACGGCTCCAAGTGGGTTTGTTCGAAAATCGGTGTAACCCCATGCCTCTTTAAAGGTATTTAATGCCAGCAGTGAATATTGTATTCAGGTAACCATTGTTCCATGCATTTTATAATCACCCTGAAGAGTTTGTCTATAATCATTGGAATACCAGGGTGCTCCGGCACAAGCCGGAGCCTTTCACAGCCCTAACTATAGCTACCTTGATGGCAATTGGGGCATCAGGAGCAAGGACCGGGATTACATCTCTAGTGCAGCAGAACCAGAAATTCCAAGCTTTCAGAAGTAGCTTTACAAAATTGCCAGGGGTTGGATCTGCTGCTTTTCCAACAAGAGGGACTGTGTGGAGTCCTAGGGGAAGAATGCTGTTTTTATGCAGATTATACTGGTATAGTGAGACACGAT
The DNA here is from genome assembly GCF_028858725.1 of Colius striatus. Classification (NCBI taxonomy): domain Eukaryota; kingdom Metazoa; phylum Chordata; class Aves; order Coliiformes; family Coliidae; genus Colius; species Colius striatus. Next base: position 1,455,305 of record NC_084789.1, read on the forward strand.
GACAAAATTATAGGAGGGCTTGGAGAAACGAAAACGAGAAAGGGAACAGCAACAAGCCTGGTATGAGTCATGGTTCAACTATTCCCCTTGACTCACGACGTTATTGTCAGCTATAGCTGGGCCCGTCATTCTACTGGTATTAGCGCTGACGATTGGGCCTTGTGTATTCAGTAAGGTAATTGAGATTGTAAAAACCAGGCTAGAAGCAACCCACTTAATGCTGGTTAGGAAGCAATACAAGCAGTTAGCCAACGGAGAGGATGAGATAAGTGAAACACCTATTTTAGAAATGACTAAAGATGTTCTTAGGAGATTTGATGAACAAAATGAGGAAAAGAAAAGGGGGGATTGTAATGGAAAAGGTCATGTTCGTTAATCAAATCATGAAAGAATAGTTTTGCAAGGAACCGTTTAAAGTCATTGTAAAAGTCTTGTAAAACTTTAACCGTAAAGTTTCTACAATGTGAACAGGTGCAGTTGGCTGAGATGCTTATAGGAGGTACAATAGGTTGCGCATGAGCTGATAAGAGCCAAGAGAAGAGTTCATGAGTGGGCCACTAGAGGAAGACTACTGACTTCATCCCAGTGACCACCCTACGACCACCAGGAGGCATAAGAAGACCCCCTAGTAACAAGACGGGCACATGCGCAGAGTACATCAGGGAGCGATGCACCCGACGGATAAGGACTGTATAAAAGGACTGTGATACGGCGGGGGGGGGGGGGCGGGTCACAAGCTGTTGGTGGAGCAGACTCTCCCAGTTGCCCAGCGCTGTTTTGCTTATTTGCTGCTTACTTAATAAATTTGATCTATGAGTCACTTAAATTGGCTTGTGAACGTTATCACAGCAACTTATAACACCCAGAAGTGGATCTGGCTCAGAACTGGGGATAGTTGCGAGCAACTGCTTACAGGAGCCATCTTTACAGCCCCTTCCCCCTTACCAGAAAAGACTGTCATGTCAAACCATGACAGGATGGAATCCCCTGCTCTGTCCTGCCAGGTGCCACAGGACTGATGATCGTTGACTCAATCTGCATACCAGGCAGAGAATAACAATATGTGTTATATAAGATTTTGTATAACTACAGCACGGGAAGTACTGTTGGGTGTGCTGGCTTTGTGGAGCTACCCCCTAGCATCCATCTCTGCGCAGACACAAAATAAAGCAATATGTCGACTCTGTGTGTAGATGGGCTTATTGCACATCAGGCCTGAATTCGCTTCTCAGACAATGCTGCCTTCCAGGACCTGGGCCAGCTTAGGGGTGCCCAGACTTGGGCAAGGTGTTCTGACTGACCCTGAGAGTCTCTACTTGCCTGTCACCCTGCCACAAGCCTGCCTCAGTGCAGGGGATCTCTGGCACTGCCTCCAGGACCCCTGAACATGCAGGGCAGGGGCTATGCGCCCTCCATCTCCCACGCTGCTCCTCTCTCAGTGCCTTCTCTGCACTCACAGTTTTGTCTGAAAAGTGGATTCATTATCCAGTGTGCAACTCACCAATAATCACACACTCAGGAGAGACATTGCTGATTTATTTCTGGTTTGCACAAGCCTGGATGCTTGGTGGTAATTCAAAAAATGAAGCACATCCAGCACAAATTTCTGAGTTATATTTTTACACAAAAGTTACAAGGTTATATACTCCCATTTACAATGTTTAATAATTTATGTACAATTATAATATTGTTGTATCACTCTAAATGTCTACTACGCATGTTCTAAGAGAGTCTTTGGTGGTTTCTGGTGGTCCTTCATGAGTCAGTGGTCGCTATCTCCCTGTTTGGCAGGCAGAGGCAGTTCATCGCAGTCTCTTGACTCTGCTTCCCATTAAACCTACCTAGGTTTCTGCTTCCGACATGCATATACAATAGTGAATTGTTTCAAGCTTAATGGTTGTTCTTACAGTGTTCCTAACAAAGTTGGCCTTGTTCTTTTGACATTTCAACATGAACAGCTCAGGCAGTATCATATAGAAATGAGACAGCACCACATGGTTATAACCATTTGCATTTTCCTCCAGCTATACTGTCCTCTGGTAGGATTGATAAATCAGTAATATTGATTATATTGACTGGGAGCTTTGTGTGGTGCTTAGCTTTATGCGACATGGCCTGTTGTGAAATCACCCAGAGCCCTGCAAAACTCACAGATATCAGCAACATAGTTCTTCCCACCCTCACCCAAATGTCTAAGGTTGTAAATGCGGGGCTAATCACACCCAGAGGAGGGGATGGCAGTGGTTTGTGTCCAGCTCTGTGTGGCTCAATATGTCTCATCAAAATGTGTCTGCAATGTTCTTTGTGTGGTCCTTCCCCTCCAGCACATTGTTCAAGGACATTGAATGGGAAGGATTCAGAGATGAGGCACCAGAGCAATGAGAAAACTGGAAAAGAGAGTGGAGGTGAGAGACTGCTGAAGGTTAATGTGGTTTATCAAAGGGGTGGCAGCCCTCACCAGGGCTGAAAGTGTTATAAAAGCATAAAAATTTAAGTAATTTTATCAAATAAATAATTTAAAATAAATTTATAAGTTAGCGTAACTAAGTAAAACTAGGCCTCCTTTGTGAAGCCGCTCCTAAAGAAAAGAACACACAGACACCATGGAGATGAGAGATGGACTATTCAGACCCATGCACCTGCAAGCCATAAAACATCAAAGAACAATGTTGGAAATAGTAGTGATTTTCCACAGCAGGTCCTGCAGTGCTGTGCTTACTGTTGATATCAATATTATGACTACCGCTTGCACAACATCGGGGCTGTCCCTCCAGCATTCCTTCCCCCACCTTCACCAATAGCTGTGAGTGGGCATGATCTTGGGAGGGACTATGGCCAGGACAGCTGACCCAGGCTGACCAAGGAGATATTCCATACCATATGACGTCAGCTCAGGAATATAAACTGGGGGAAAGGAGCAGGAAGGGGAGGCGAGATTCATTTCTGGCCTTCCCAAAGCAACCGCTACGCGTACTGAAGCCCTGCTTCTCGGGAGGTGGCCGGACATCGCTGCTGATGGGAAGTAGAGAGTAACAGCTTATCTGCTTCTGCTTTGCTTCCCGCGCGCGCGGCTTTGCTGCTTATTTATTAAACTGCTTTTATCTCAACCCACGAGATTCCCATCTTATTTTCTCCCCTTCCCTGGCTTGCTTCTCGGGAGGTGGGGGATAAAGCGGTGTGGTGGGCACCTGGCATCCAGCCAGGCTCAAACTACCACAGCCCTTTTGGCGCCCAACGTGGGGCGAGATAATAGCAGATTTACATTAACTGCATTGCAATTACAGTAAACCAATGAGAGCAAAGTTCCTGTGCTGGTCACGGAGCCTTGCTGTTATGCAGCTTATCTTACACTTTCTAATGTTTGGGAACATGATGCTCCTAACATTGACTCTCGGCTGTGCTTTAACCTTAATAGCTTTGCTAAGCTGGCTATATAATTTTGTGAAGAGGATGAAAGGGCCTGGGAACATGATGGCCCAAATAATAATAGCAAGTCTCATTCTGTTACTGATGAATTTAGTGTGCTGTGGGAGCTATCTTGTGGAGGCCATGGGGCAAAGCACCTCTTTCTCCTCAGCTCGGACTGATCTAGACAATTCTGTTACACAGACTTCCCAGGTCCTTAGTCACCCTTATACGAGAGTTTTAATATTACTAATTAACATGGTTGGTATATTATATATCTTGTGGAATCTGGAGTCATCTGGGTATCAGAGAGTACAAATTTGCGATGGAAACATGTTAAAATGCCCCCTGAAGCGGCCAGTCCCTGGGTGGCAGGGTATGTGGATGAATTTAGGCAAATTCCTAGGACGGTTATCACCTCCTGTAATCTGGGATTTTACATCTGAACAGATAAAAAACCCTGCTTTACTGACACGCTACCTGATAGAAGGGTGTCTTACCTACCCTAATGAGGCCCATCAGGTTCAGGCACTATACTGGGGCCTAGCCTCTGCCTACCGAGCTGCATTCCAGTCCTCTCAGAGAACTGTAATTGAAATGGAAACTCAAACGGTACCTGAGACCAACATAGTTGAGTCAGTCGCAGTCCAGCCCTCTCAGAGAACTGTGATTGAAATGGAAACTCAAACGGTACCTGAGACCAACATAGTTGAGTCAGTCGCAGTCCAGCCCTCTCAGAGAACTATGGCCGAGGTGGAAATTCAAACTATACCTGAGACTACCATGGTTGAGTCAGGGAACCAAACAACAACCACAGTGGTTGCCCCAGTAGTGAAAAAGAAGCAGTGGATAAGGAGGTCAAGTCCATATCATCGATTAGTAAGGGCAGACGAGGAGGAAGAGGAAAGGCTAGAAGAAGAAACTGGTCCTTCGGTAAGGAGATCAGGAGAAGTGAGAGAAATCGAAAAGGAAATGGAAACTACTCGGTCCCTCACCTCAACAGAACTTAGAGATATGCGAAAAGATTACAGTCGCCAGCCAGGTGAGCGGATTGGTGCCTGGCTGCTCCGATGCTGGGATAACGGGGCTGACAGTCAACAATTGGAAGGCAGAGAAGCCCAACAGCTAGGATCTCTTGCTAGGGACCGGGGAATTGATAAAGGCATTGGAAAGAAAACCTCAGTTTGTAGTCTCTGGAAACGACTCCTCTCAAGTGTACGGGCAAGATACCCATTCAAGGAAGACCTTGTAAATGCCCGAGGAAAGTGGACTAGAGCTGATGAAGGGATCCAATATCTAAGGGAATTAGCTGTGTTGGAAGTCATCTATGGTGATCTGGATAATGTCGAGGCCTCCACAGATCCAGACGATGTCCAGTGTACACGGGCCATGTTGAGAAAAGTGATCCAGAGTGCCCCAGCTACATATTCTAATATCCTGGCAATGGTGTATCATCCAGACATGGACATACCAACAGTGGAGAGGGTATCTTCTTGGTTACAGAACTATGAAGAGAGCCTCTGCACCTCCTCATCAGTGTGGGATGATGGCCTGATTGTTAGATCTGCCTCAAGAACTCAGTCATCCACTGTCCCGACCAGGGGAAAGGGAAGTCCCAGACGCAGGAGTACACCGCGAAATGAACTCTGGCTCTTTTTGCGTGGCCAAGGAGAGGATATGAGGAAGTGGGATGGTGAACCCACTTTTAAGCTAGAAGCGCGTGTACGTGAACTAAGGGGGAAGGCAGCTGTTAGAAAAGGACCGCCCAAGAGGGCTGTCAGCAGAGTGGCTGCCAAAACAAAAGAGGACAATCAACAATCTCCAAGACATAGAAGAACTGCAACTACTTCCTTCGAAGCCAATGAGGAGACTTCAGGTCTGCAATTGCAAGGATCAGATAGCGAATACTCTGATGAAGAACAGAAATAGAGGGTCCCTGCCTCCAGCCAGGAGGAGGAAAGGGATGACCGAATCTACTGGACTGTGTGGGTTCGATGGCCTGGCACATCAAACCCACAAAGGTATAAAGCCTTAGTAGACACAGGGGCACAGTGTACATTGATGCCATCAAGGTATAGAGGCACAGATTCTGTCTGGATCTCTGGAGTGACAGGGGGATGTGAAGAATTATCTGTATTAGAGGCTGAAGTGAGCTTAACAGGGGACAAATGGAAAAAACACCCCATTGTGACTGGTCCAGAGGCCCCTTGTATTCTTGGCATAGATTACCTCAGGAGAGGGTACTTCAAAGACCCCAAGGGGTATCGATGGGCTTTTGGTATAGCCACTGTAGATACAGAGAAAATCAAACAACTCTCTAATTTACCTGGCCTCTCAGAAGACCCTTTTGTTGTGGGATTGCTGCAAGTTCAAGAGCAACAGGTACCAATTGCTACCAGGACAGTGCACCGGAGGCAATATCGCACGAACCGAGATTCCCTGGCTCCCATCCGTGAGTTGATTCATCAACTGGAGGCTCAAGGAGTAATTAGCAAAACTCATTCTCCATTTAATAGTCCCATATGGCCTGTGAAAAAATCTGATGGAGGGTGGAGGTTAACAGTAGACTATCGTGGCCTGAACGAAGTGACACCACCACTGAGTGCTGCTGTACCAGACATGTTAGAGCTCCAGTATGAACTGGAGTCAAAAGCAGCCAAGTGGTATGCTACGATTGACATCGCTAATGCATTCTTCTCAATTCCATTGGCAGCAGAGTGCAGGCCACAATTTGCCTTCACATGGAGAGGTGTCCAATATACCTGGAATCGATTGCCCCAGGGGTGGAAACATAGTCCTACTATTTGCCATGGTCTAATCCAAACTGTGCTGGAAACGGGTGATGCCCCTGAACATTTACAGTACATTGATGACATAATTGTATGGGGCAACAAGGCAGAAGAAGTGTTTGAGAAAGGGAAAAGAATAATACAGATTCTCCTGAAAGCTGGTTTTGCTATAAAAAGAAACAAAGTAAAGGGACCTGCACAAGAGATACAGTTTTTGGGCATAAAATGGCAAGATGGGCGTCGGCATGTGCCTATGGATGTTGTGAATAAAATAGCTACTATGTCTCAACCGACTAATAAGAAAGAAACACAAGCTTTCCTGGGCCTTGTGGGATTCTGGAGGATGCATATCCCAGGTTATAGTCAGCTTGTGAGCCCTCTCTTTAGAGTCACCAGAAAGAAGAACTGTTTTGAGTGGGGCCTTGAGCAACAACAAGCTTTTCAACAAATTAAACAGGAAATAGCTCGTGCAGTCGCCCTTGGGCCCATCCGTACAGGACCAGATGTGCAGAATATCCTCTACACTGCTGCTGGAGAGCATGGTCTCACCTGGAGCCTCTGGCAGAAAACATCTGGAGAAACCCGAGGTCGACCATTAGGGTTTTGGAGCCGAGGATATCGAGGATCGGAAGCCCACTACACCCCAACTGAAAAAGAAATACTAGCAGCATATGAGGGACTTCGAGCTGCTTCAGAAGTCATTGGCACAGAAGCTCATCTCCTCTTGGCACCACGTCTGCCTGTGTTACACTGGATGTTCAAAGGGAAAACCCCTTCTATACATCATGCAACCAGCGCTACATGGAGTAAGTGGATGGCGTTGATTACACAACGATCTCGGCTGGGGAAATCTAATCGCCCAGGAATCCTGGAAGAAATCATGGACTGGCCAGAAGGCAGAGATTTTGGAGCATTGCCTGAGGAAGTAGCTCGCGCCCAAGAGGCACCACCATATAATGAATTGTCAGAAGATGAGAGGCATTATGCTTTGTTTACTGATGGATCCTGCCGCGTGGTAGGAAATCATCGTAAGTGGAAAGCTGCTGTGTGGAGTCCCACACGACGAGTTGTTGAGGCCACTGAAGGAGAAGGTGAGTCAAGTCAGTTTGCTGAAGTGAAGGCTATCCAACTAGCTCTAAAGATTGCAGAACGAGAGAAGTGGCCAGTACTCTATCTTTACACTGACTCCTGGATGGTGGCTAATGCTCTATGGGGATGGCTACAGCAATGGAAGAAGACCAACTGGCAGCGCAAGGGTAAACCCATCTGGGCTGCTGCATTATGGCAAGACATTGCTGCTCGGGTGGAAAATATGACTCTGAAAGTACGTCATGTAGATGCTCATGTGCCAAAAAGCCGTGCCAATGAAGAACAATGGAATAACCAACAGGTAGATAAAGCTGCTAAAATTGAACTAGCTCAGGTAGATCTAGACTGGGAGCGTAAAGGTGAGCTATTTATAGCTCGATGGGCCCATGAAACATCAGGACATCTGGGAAGAGATGCAACATATAGATGGGCTCGTGATCGAGGGGTGGACTTGACCATGGAAGCCATCACACAGGTCACCCATGAATGTGAAACGTGTGCCGCAATCAAGCGAGCCACACGAATCAAATCTCCCTGGAACAGAGGCCGATGGCTGGGTTTTCAGTATGGTGAGGCCTGGCAAATTGACTATGTTGGACCACTACCACGAACACATCAAGGCAAGCGGTATATACTCACCATGGTGGAAGCAACTACTGGTTGGTTGGAAACATACTCTGTCAACCACGCCACTGCCCGAAATACTGTCTTGGGTCTTGAAAGGCAAGTTTTGTGGCGACACGGCACTCCAGAAAGAATTGAATCAGATAATGGAACTCATTTTCGAAATAATCTCATAAACTCCTGGGCAAAGAAACATGGCATTGAGTGGATATACCACATCCCCTATCACCCACAAGCCTCTGGAAAGATTGAGAGATATAATGGGTTACTAAAGACCATGTTGAGAGCACTGGGCAATGGGGCATGGAAGCAGTGGGATAAAAATTTAGCAGAAGCCACTTGGCTGGTCAATAGCAGAGGTTCAACTAACCGTCCTGGTCCTGCCCAAACAAAACCACTACATACTGTGGGAGGAGATAAGGTCCCCGTAGTGCACCCAGGGAAATGGCTGGGGAAGGCAGTATGGGTTGCACCTCCCATGGGAAAAGGCAAACCCATTCGTGGGATTGTCTTTGCTCAAGGGCCTGGCTGTACTTGGTGGGTGATGAGAAAGGATGGGGAAACTCGATGTGTACCTCAAGGAGACTTAACCTTGGGGGAAAAATAACCTGTTATGTGAGTTATCTGTTGTAGATGAACTTTGAAAGAAAAACCGAACAAGTGGACAAACCAAGCCGGTGCTGGTGCCCAACACTGAACATACTGTTTCCCCTGGATATTCATCTTGATGGATGAGACAGAAGTTATGACCTGCTCCAGTGAACATCTACAGAGGATGAAAGATATAAGAATGTTGTTTGTTTGTTTGATGCAAGATGCAAGAGGGAATACAAGAATGATGTTTGTCTGTTGAAGAGTGGGGGTACTGGTTAATGAGAGTATATAAGAATGTATATGGATTGTTAAGATGGTTTGTCTGAGCATGACATAAATGGTATGGAATAAGGGGTGGAGACTGTAGTGGGTCTGGGACGGTAGTGATTTTCCACAGCAGGTCCTGCAGTGCTGTGCTTACTGTTGATATCAATATTATGACTACCGCTTGCACAACATCGGGGCTGTCCCTCCAGCATTCCTTCCCCCACCTTCACCAATAGCTGTGAGTGGGCATGATCTTGGGAGGGACTATGGCCAGGACAGCTGACCCAGGCTGACCAAGGAGATATTCCATACCATATGACGTCAGCTCAGGAATATAAACTGGGGGAAAGGAGCAGGAAGGGGAGGCGAGATTCATTTCTGGCCTTCCCAAAGCAACCGCTACGCGTACTGAAGCCCTGCTTCTCGGGAGGTGGCCGGACATCGCTGCTGATGGGAAGTAGAGAGTAACAGCTTATCTGCTTCTGCTTTGCTTCCCGCGCGCGCGGCTTTGCTGCTTATTTATTAAACTGCTTTTATCTCAACCCACGAGATTCCCATCTTATTTTCTCCCCTTCCCTGGCTTGCTTCTCGGGAGGTGGGGGATAAAGCGGTGTGGTGGGCACCTGGCATCCAGCCAGGCTCAAACTACCACAACTCCTTTGGAGGAAGAAGAAAAAGGTTGGTTACATTGACCATTAAGCTGCTCATTGTCCTGAACCCCCATACCATTCTGGTCCACAACACCAGATAATCAATAGCTTAAATCAGTTAGTTGGCCAGGTGATTTTGAAATGTACATGAATATGTATAACTTGTGTAATAAGGGACCAATCTATAAGTGATAAAATGTATAAAATAGCAAGTAACCAATCAAGGTAAAGGACAACTTTAATGAACAATTATAAGTGGGCTTTATATGCATGACAGAGAAGAACAAAATAATACTGGGTATAAATATCTGTTAACTTTGATGCTTTGTTGGACATTCTTTGGGAATGATCCCATATCCCCAGTGCCCATGGTCAAATAAAGGATGTCTCTGCTTATCTAACTTTGTCTAGATAAGTTTTCTTCCCCAGTATATTTGCAACAAAAGTACTTCAAGGAGATCTTCAGTCTGTCAGGCTAAGATAAATACAAAGGTTGAAAATCAGTTGGGTGAGATGAAAGAGGGAGGGAGTGGTCCTCAGAATGGGGAGACATGTCTCCAGGTTGAGTCCCTTTCATGAAGGGTTAAAGATTAAAAGAAAAGAAATATTCCACAAGACAAGGCTTTGAGATGAGGTAATAAACTCAAGTATGCAAGATGATAGCAGAGCCTTGCAGATCAAAGAGATAAAGAAACACATAGACCTTGAATTGAAGAAAAGAAAACCTCCTCTGGTCATATGCTCAGAGATAACAAAAACTGCTCAAGTTGTGTCCTTCAGGTGAACTTCGCTCAATATAATGTGAAAACCTGATCTCCAGTACTGAAGCTACCCTTCTCTAAGCAAAGACCCCTACCCACTGGGCATACATAGTACATTTAAAATACACTGTACCTTTAAATCAAGGCAAGTAAGGAATTGTCCAATAGCTATTAAGTAGGAGTGTACTTACAGAATAGGTGGGAATGTCCATATATCACAAATGGTATAAATATGCTGCTTAACTGTAACCAAGTGTGCTAATTTTGTGCAATTATCAACTAGCACCCATCTCTTCACAGATACAAAATAAAGCAAATAACTCAGTGTATGAATTGGTGATTGCACAATTGGTAAAGAACCATCTTTGGGAAAAAAACCCTGCTGCCTGGCCTCCCAGAACTTCCCTTGGCCTGCATCTTTCTGGGGGAGCACAGAGTGAAGCAGATGAGTGGAAAGATGGAGAAAATGTGAAGCTTTCCTCAGCTGTGAAAGATAGTCTCCTATCTTTGGGGCAGAGCATCACCTGGGAAATAGCAGCCAGGATCTCACTGTCAAACTACAGAAAGTTCAGAAAGGGGAAAAAAAGGCCCTTGCAGGGTTAAATGGCCTGGTAGCTGGGTAGCTAATAGGGAAAAACATTGGGTATGGAAGGGCTCTTTGACCCAGCAGGAAGACAAGGACAACACAGAGGCTGGACACAGAGGACCTTATCCTGATAGAAGTGCACAGCAGGTTTGTTTGCTGTGTGGGGCACTATTTGCTGGGACAGGCTCCTGCAGAAGAGGTGATTTTGTACTTGTCCTGGTTTGAGCTAGGATAGAGTTAACGCCTGTGAGGAACCACGGTCGGTCCCGGGTGGTGAGCAACTGTATCACTCACCAGTTTTCTTTGTAATATCCTCTTGTCTTCGTTACAGTTGTTCCTCTTCAGTTTTTCCTAGTAAATTGTTCTTATTTCAACTTACGCGGGCTCTTTTACTTTTTTTTTTTTCTTCTTCGATCCCATCCACATTCCGCCGGGAGGGAGAGGAGTCGCGGTTTTTTTCCCTTTGCTCCGGCTGGGCAAAACCACGACATTAATTGGTGCCCAACGTGGGGCCCGCGAGGTTGAAATAGAACAGAGTGGGTTTAAACAAACTCCTTGTGTACACTCCTAACACTAATTAACTGATTGCTGATCACAATGTTGGTTGATATGCTTGTATGGTGGTATTACATGTCCTCTTTATCTGCATCATGTATGTCCTGTGATAGTGTTTCTCATCTGTGGAAAATGTATGAAAATTCTCATGCTACTGCACTGGATGGGATTGGCTTATGATATGATTTTGTCATGGGTTATTAAGTTGGGTTGGAATGTGTACATGGCTTTTTTGTCTCTTCCACATTTTCTCCTAGAACTTAATAATGGCACTCAATTTATGGGAAAAAAACTGACATGTTTCATTCCTCCCACTATGTTACTTACCCTCATTTCTTCAAGGTGCTTCTAATGGATTCTAACAATAATACTTCTAATTACCATGTTTGTATTATTTTCCCTCGTTTTCACCTCAGCTTGGACTGTAAAAATTGTCTTTTGGAGAACTGTGAGGTTGGGTAGCTATGTGAGGAGAGGCATACGGAATATGGGCAGGTGTCCAAGGAGCTTTTTACCTGTAAAGATTTGGAGAACACACGAACCCATTCCTAACTCATCTGTGCCAGAACCAGTTGCTGTTCCGACTCCAGCAGTGGATGTCCCTGTTGCAGCTGTGAGCACTCACACCCAAACAGCAGACTCCGTTGCTGTTACCACTGTGGACACTCGTATCCAGACAGCAGACACTGTTGCTAATACCACTGTGGACACTCACACCCAGACAGCAGACACTGTTGCTGTTACCACTGCGGACACTCATACCCAGACGGTGGATATTGTTGCTGTGTCCACTCAAACTCAGACTGCTGCTGCTACAACTGTGGATGCTCAAACCCAGACTGTTGCTGTTACAACTGCAGCTACTCAAACTGATACAATTGCTGTTGAATCAGAGTATCAATTTGTGCCAGTAACAGTTGTTCCTGTACAGAAAAAGAAATACACAAAAAAAACCAGTTCACAGCACGAAGGATGAAGATGAACAAGGGATATCACAGAAGGAAGAAGAGTCAGAGCCAGAGATAATCAGCCGGTCCTTGTCCCTGAGTGAACTGCGAGATGTGCGGAAAGATTACAGCTGTCACCCAGGTGAGCACATTATCACCTGGCTGCTCCGATGCTGGGAAAATGGAGCCCACAGTTTGGACTTAGAGGGCAAGGAAGCCAGGCAATTGGGCTCCTTCTCCCGGGACGGGGGCGTTGATAAGGCTATGGGAAGACCGTCACAAACCCTCAGCCTCTGGAGACGACTTCTTTTGGGAGTGAAGGAAAGATACCCCTTCAAGGAAGATATTACAAACCCCCAAGCAAGTGGACCACCATGGAGAAAGGCATTCAGTATTTGAGGGAGTTAGCTGTGCTGGAGATTATTTATAATGACTATGTGCCCATAGACCCAGATGAAGTTAAACGCACACAAGTTATGTGGCGAAAGTTCCTACGAAGTGCACCACCAAACTATGCCAGTTTGTTGGCAGTTGTCTCCTGAAAAGAAGATGAGAGGCAAACGGTGGAACAACTAGCTGCTCAACTTTGGCAATATGAAGAAAATGTGTCTTGTCCCCTACAGGCTGTTGTTTCAGCTGTAGAGAAAATGTCATGGAAGATTGACCAATTTGTGTATTGCTCTCCACCTGCCGGTACTCCAGCTGTTAAGAATAAGCGTCCCCGTGCTCAAGAGCAGGAACGTAAGGAGTATACACCCCAGAATGTTTCACGGTCCCATCAACAAGACCAAGGAGATAATATGAGCAAGTGGGTTAGGCCACCTACCCCATCTACTCCAAGATCACCCACTCCAAAAGCACAGGCACAGGAGTTGCGTAAAGGAAGGGTTAAAAGAAGTAACTCTCCTTGGAGAAATGTCGCTCCAGTTTCCAGTGAGCAACCCCCTAGACAAGATAGGAGGGTTGATTTCAATTTTGATTCCCTCGAGGGGACCTCTGGTGTTTCCTGGGAAAGAATAAATGATGACTTCAATGACCAGTATTAGGGGGGCCCTGCCTCCAGCCAGGTGGAGGAAAGGGATAATCGGGTTTATTGGACTGTGTGGATTCGTTGGCCTGGCACATCAGATCCACAAGAACACAAGGCTTTAGTGGACACCGGTGTACAATGTACTCTGATGCCATCAATCTATAAAGGGACAGAATCCATTTGTATTTCTGGAGTGACAGAGGGATCTCAACAGCTATCTGTATTAGAAGCTGAAGTGAGTCTGACTGGGACAAATTGGCACAAGCATCCCATTGCAGCAGGCCCCGAAGCTCCATGCATCTTAGGCATAGATTATCTTAAGAGAGGGTATTTGAAGGACCCAAAAAGATACCGGTGGGCCTTTGGTGTGGCCGCAGTGGAGGCAGAAGAGATTGAACAATTATCCAGCATGCCTGGCCTTTCAGAGGACCCTTCTGTTGTGGGGTTGCTGAAGGTTGAGAAGCAACAGGTACCAATTGCAACTACAGCAGTGCACCGTCGGCAATATCGCACCAACAGAGACTCTGTGATTCCCATTCATAAGTTGATTCGCCAATTGGAGAGCCAAGCAAAACTCACTCACCCTTTAACAGCCCTATACGGCCAAAAGTCTACTGGAGAGTGGAGACTGACAGTAGACTGTCGTGGCCTGAATGAAGTCACGCCACCGCTGAGCATGGCTGTGCCAGACATGCTGGAACTCCAATATGAACTGGAGTCCAAGGCAGCCAAATGGTATACCACCATTGATATTGCCAATGCATTCTTCTCAATCCCTTTAGCAAAAGAGTGCAGGCCTCAGTTCGCTTTCACTTGGAGAGGGGTGCAGTATACTTGGAATCGACAGCCCCAGGGGTGGAAACACAGCCCCACCATTTGCCATGGACTGATCCAGGCCACACTGGAGGAGGATGAGGCCCCAGAACATCTGCAATACATTGATGATATTATGGTATGGGGTGACTCAGCAGTGGAAGTCCTTGATAAAGGAAAGAAAATAATTCAAATTCTTCTAAAGGCTGGCTTTGCCATTAAACACAGTAAAGTTAAAGGACCTGCACAGGAGATCCAGTTTTTAGGAGTAAAATGGCAGGATGGACGTCGTCATATTGCAATAGAGGTGGTAAACAAGATTGCAGTTATGTCTTCACCAACTAACAAAAAGGAAACACAAGCTTTCTTAGGTGTTGTGGGTTTTTGGAGAATGCATATTCGAAATTACAGTATGATCGTTAGCCCCCTCTACCATGCAACACGGAAGAATGATTTTGAATGGAGTCCTGAGCAGCAACAAAGTTTTGAACAAATTAAACAGGAGATTGTTCATGCGATGGCACTTGGGCCAGTCCGGACAGGACCAGATGTTAAAAATGTGCTCTACACTGCGTCTGGGGAGAATGGCCCACTTGGAGTCTTTGGCAGACAGCACCTGGGGAGGGTTGAGGCCGACCCCTCGGGTTCTGGAGTCAGGGATACAGAGGATCCGAGGCCCGATACACTCCGACCGAGAAGGAGATACTAGCAGCATATGAAGGAGTTCAAGCTGCCTCAGAAGTGATTGGCACAGAGTGCAAAGATGGTGAAATATCACCAGAGAAGGTGACACGTGTTGACGAGGCCCCATCTTATGATGAACTGCCAGAAGATGAGAAGTGGTATGCCCTGTTTACCAATGGGTCCTGCTGCCTTGTGAAAAGGCATCGGAGATGGAAGACAGCTGTATGGAGTCCCCTATGCAAAATTTCAGAAGCTGCAGAAGGAGGGGGTGAAGAGGTAAAAGCCATCCAGTTGACTTTAGACATTGCTGAACGGGAAAAATGGACAAGGATCTACCTCTGCACTGATTCGTGGATGGTGGCAAACGCTCTGTGGGGATGGCTACAGCAATGGAGACAGAACAACTGGCAACGATGGGGCAAACCCACTATGCTCCACTGCTCCACTATGGCAGGACATTGCTGCTTGAATGGAGAAACTAGTTGTGAAGGTGCGCCATGTAGATGCTCACGTACCCAAAAAGAGGGCCACGGAACAATATCTGCATAACCAGCAAGTTGACAAAGCTGCTAAGATTGCTTAGATAGATCTGGATTGGCAACATAAGGGGGAGTTATTTTTAACTCGATGGGCCCATGATACCTCAGGTCATCAAGGAAGAGATGCTACCTATAAATAGGCTTGTGATCAAGGGGTGGACTTAAACTATTGCACAGGTTATCCATGAGTGTGAGACGTGCTACAATTAAACAAGCCAAATGGTTGAAGCCCATATGGTATGGAGGACGATGGCAGAAATACAAATACGGAGAGGCCTGGCAGATTGATTACATCACACTGCCACAGACTCACCAAGGAAAAAACACCATGTGCTCACAATGGTGGAGGCAACCACAGGATGGCTGGAAACATATCCTGTAGCTCATGCCAACGCCCAGAACACTATTCAGGGCCTTGAAAGGAAAGTCCTTTGACGACATGGCACCCCAGAAAGAATTGAGTCAGACAATGGGACACACTTCAGAAACAACCTCATAGACGCCTGGGCCAAAGAGCATGACATTGAATGGGTTTATCATATTCCCTATCATAGAATCATAGAATGGTAGGGGTTGGAAGGGACCTTTAGAGATCATCTAGTCCAAAACCCCTGCTAAAAACAGGTCCACCTAGATCAGGTCGCATAGGAACATGTCCAGGCGGGTCTTGAAGACCTCCAAGGAAGGAGACTCCACAAGCCCTCTGAGCAGCAAGTTCCACTGCTCCGTCATCCTCACAGTGAAATAGTTTTTTCTTATATTTAAATGGAACTTTTTGTGTTCCAGCTTCATCCCATTACCCCTTGTCCTGTTACTATCTACTATAGAAAAAAGGGATGTCCCGACCTCCTGACACCCACCCTTTAGATATTTACAAATGTTAATAAGATCATCCCTCAATCTCCTCTTCTCCAGACTAAACAGCCCCAGTTCCCTCAGTCTTTCCTCTTATGAAAGATGTTCCATACCCCTGATCATCTTGATGGCCCTGCGCTGGACTCTCTCCAGGAAAATGAGTTAATATTTGGACTGAATCAAAATATGCTTTTGGAGTAGTCCATATCCATGGCGCCCTGTGGAAAGAAAGAGGACTACTGTCCTCCCAGGGAACAAACATTAAGCATCAACGGGAAATCTTGCAACTGCTAGCGGCAGTGCAGGAACCAGTTCAAGTGGCAATCATGCACTGTAAAGCACATCAGACAGGGAACTCAAAGATAATTGATGGAAACAGATTAGCAGATCAGACGGCAAGGAAAATAGCACAACACATAGTCTCACAAATGGCAATCATCCCCACCAGAACAGTAGCGCTTCCTAAGGAGCCACCAAAATATTCAGGGGAGGATGAAAAATTGGCTAAGTTACTAAATTCAGAGAAAAATTCAGAAGGATGGTGGATGAAGAGTACAGGTCAGGTAGTATTGCCTCCCTTAATCATGAGAGAGATTTTGCAAGCAAAGCATAGGGAGTGTCACTGGGGTGCAGAAGCTATGACTCAGCTTCTGAAAAGAAATATAATATCAGTAGAAATGTTGGAAATGGCCAAATCAGTAACAGCAAAATGTGAAATTTGTTTAAAGAATAATCCAATAGTATAAAAGAGGTACAGATGGGCAAAATAAAAACTGGAATAGAACCAGGAGATAATTGGTAAATTGATTTTACAGAATTACCGAAATGCAGTGAATATAAATATGTGTTGGTTGGGGTTGGCACCTTTTCAGGATGGCCAGAAGCCTTTCCCTGTCGCACCAATCAGGCTAAGGAAACAGTTAAATGGCTCTTACAAGAAATTATTCCAAGGTTTGGAGTTCCATTTGGAATATCTTCAGACAGAGGACCACATTTTGTGGCCAATGTGGTACAAGAGGTAAGCAAAGTCCTAGGAATTTCCTGGGGTTTACATGCCACTTGGAGACCACAATCAAGTGGAAAAGTGGAAAGAATGAATCAGACCCTAAAAAGACAAATTAGCAAAATTTGTCAGGAGACTAAACTAAAATGGCCTCAGGCACTTCCACTCGCATTACTACAAATAAGAATGAAAACTTGAAGTGGAATGTCAGTAAGTCCTTATGAAATAATGTATGGAAAACCCTATGAGGTTCCTGAACCCAATCCGAACATGCATGTAATGGGAAGACAAGATGTGTATAGCTATTTGCTTTCTCTTGGAAAAACTCTAAACAGGCTCCGAAGTGCAGTAGTGTGGAATTGACCCCTGACTTTGGAAAATCCAGTACACAACATCCTGCCTGGAGATTACGTCTACATAAACACCTGGAACGAGGAACCTCTGCAAGGACGGTGGAAGGGACCATACCAGGTGTTGCTGACCACCTTCACTGCAATCAAGATTACCGAATCAGATGCCTGGATCCACTACACTTGAGTGAAAAAGGCACCATCAAGCCCATGGAAATGGAAGGTTTGTAGGAGATCCTGAGATATATTCATGTTAACTCTGAAACGTGACTAAGTTTTTGTTTTTGTTGTTTTTTCAGTCTATGGTGGTGGAAATTTGGATCAAAATTGGATGGTTGAATCGATTTGTACTGAATGTTCAGGCCCAGACTCCAGTCCAAACAGAAATAGACTTGGAACAGGTAATTCCAATACTAGGAAAAACTCAGGAGGAAAATCTGATGACAGGATTAATTAAGGAATTTGCACCTTTGCAAAATGTCTCCCAAATCACTGCTTGCCTACCAGTATCATGGGTGGTGGGAGAATCCATTCCTTGGGGAATATTAACCATGAATCTGACTACTGTTAAGAAAAATGAGACTGCACACTGTAAACAAAAACCAGTGATAGGCTGGCAAGAGAGGATAAATTACATTAGAAAGCAATGGACAACCCCCAGTAATAGAGTGGACTGTTATAAATTGCTAAATTTTCAATTTACCACCATAGGAAGATTTGGAGATGTTGACTGGTGCAGATATGATGAACCAAAAACAAGGAATGTGTCTCAAATGACTATGGAATGGGAATGTGAACAGATTAACAAGACAGCAAACAGGGAGGATGAATGGAATTCAGTTTGAGGTGTTAGTGTAAACTTACAATTTAGATACATGGCTAAGACATCTTGGTGCTTTGAATGGGATAGATTTGAATTTTCAGTAAGCAGGTTAGTATTAGATAGAGGTACTTCAACAAGAAAAAAGAAGAAAAAGGTTCCTTGGCGGGAATGTGAACAAATATACAATTGCAGCACAGTGAGCCAAGCAGTTCAGTGTTTACCCCAATTGGCAACAGCCTTGAAGATCGGCTGTTTATGCAGAGGACTGAAGAACAACTTAAATGTGACTAGCCTCTGGAGAGTTGGCTGCCAAAGATATATGATTCCAAGCCCAGGATATTTGGTCTGGGCTATGAGTGATGGCACATGCTCATCTCACCTGCCAGTAGATGGGAAAGTCAAACAAATAACTTTGGGATTGCCTACACTATGCCCCATTTGGAAAAAATCTCCCTTTAAGGGATTGGAATGATCCAGGTACTGGAGTAAAAATTGGCTGGGCACTAGAATCTCTCTTAAATCCTATAGCATCCTACCAAAATAGAGAGTAATTATATCGATTGACTGGACAGGTTGAAGGATTGGCAAATGTGACAAGAAAGGGATTTAAATAACTGAATTTACAATTACAGGCTACCTCTAGAATGGCGTTACAAAATAGAATGACTCTGGACATGCTGCTGCTGAAAGAACATGGGATGTGTGGCCTCCTAAAAGACAGGGTAGACCATTGTTGCATACACATTCCAAATGTCACCACAGATGTAGAACACGATTTAGATCAACTAGATAACATAGAAAAGGAAACACATATAGAAAAGACATGAACACAAGCTGGATAGATAACATTTTTGAGGGACTGGTCCTTGACCGAAAATCATGGATAAAGTCACTGATTGAAACAGCTCTGCTATTGATTAAAATGTTTTTGACAATCTATTTGGCATATCGTTGCATCAAAAGAGAAATAATACAGAGAATATAAGGAATAATAGAATCTTGACAGCATTGCCAAGAGACAATGATCAGTTCAAAGGTAATCCACCACTATATAACAATCATGGTTTTGTTATGGAGACAAGGGAAATACAAGAGTGAAAGTAATGGAATGTGATTATCAATACTTTCAAAGGGAGGAAATGTTACAGACACATGATTATTTTTAGTTAACCACTTAATGTTACATAAATAGTTAAGCACTCATTAAGCACTTGTTAATCACTTGGTAATAGTTTAATCAATTAACTAGAACTTGCAAATAGCTCAATCACCTCTTGAGATTAAGTAAGTATTCATTTGAATCACATAAGGATCAAACTGCAAGAGTTACATACCACACCTGATAAGGACCTATTAAGACAAGACAGACTGACAAGGTGTGGAGGTGGAGTTGCTCTCTATGTGAGGGAGCAATTAATGTGTACTGAACTGTACCTGGGTGGGGATGAGGAGCGGGTAGAGTGCTTATGGGTAAAAATTAATGGGCAGGGCAAGGTAGGTGATATTGTTGTAGGAGTTTGCTACAGGCCATCTGATCAGGAGGAGGAAGTGGATGAGGCCTTCTACAAACAGCTGAGAGCTGCCTCACAGTCACAATCCCTGGTCCTCATGGGGAAATTCAACCACCCTGATATTTGCTGGGATAGCCACACAGCCAAGAACATGTAGTCCAGGAGGTTCCTACAGATTATTGACGACAACTTCCTGTCGCAGGTGATCAAGGAACCAACAAGGGAGGGATATGCTGCTGGACCTAGTACTGACGAATAAGGAGGGTCTAGTTGGGGATGTGAAGGTTAGAGGCAACCTTGGCTGCAGCAACCACAAGATGGTAGAATTCAAGAAACTGTGTGGAAGAGGCAGAACACAAAGCAGGACCATGACCCTGGATTTCAGACAAGCCGACTTTGGCCTCTTCAAAGATCTACTTGGACGGATCTCATGGGATATGATTCTAGAAGACAGAAGTGCCCAGGAGAGCTGGTCAATCTTCAAGCACCATTTCCTCCAAGCCCAGGGTCAGTGTGTCCCAATGCTCAAGAAAGGAGGAAAAGGAGGTAGGAGGCCTCCATGGATGAGCAAGGATCTGCTGGGACAACTCAGGCAGAAAGCAGCCATCTATGAGAGGTGGAAACAGGGGCTGGCTTCTTGGGAAAAGTATAGGAATATTGCCAGGGCATGCAGGGGTGCAACTAGGAAGCCTAGAGCCCTTCTAGAATTAAATTTAGCCAGGGATGTTAAGGACAGCAATAAGGCATTTTTCAAGTACATCAGCAGCAGAAGGATGGCCAGGGGGAATGTGGGCCCACTGCTAAACGCTGAGGGTGCCCTGGTGTCTGAGGATGCAGAGAAGGCCAAAGTACTGAATGCCTTCTTTGCTTCAGTCTTTACGGCCAAGGCTGACCCTCAGGAAGCCCAGTCGAGCAAGGATAACAAGATAGCCAGGACAGAAGACTTACCCTGGGTGGAAGAGGAAGAGGTTAAAGACTTGTTGGCCAAGCTTAAGGCTCATAAGTCAATGGGTCCTGATAGGATGCATCCTAGAGGGCTGAGGGAGCTGGCTGATTTGATTGCTAAGCCTCTCTCCATCATTTTTGAACAATCACTGAGGACAGGTGTGGTGCCCGAGGACTAGAGAAAGGCCAGTGTCACTCTATTCTTCAAAATGGTAGGAAGGATGGCCCAGGAAACTACAGGCAGGTCAGCCTCACCTCCATCCCTGGAAAGATGATGGAACAACTCATCCTGAATATTATCTCTGAACGTATGCATAACCGACTGGCTAGATGAGGGGAGAGTAGCAGATGTCATCTACCTTGACTTCAGCAAGGTTTTTGACATTGTCTCCCATAACATCCTCATCAGAAAGCTCAGGCATTGTGGCTTGGATGAGTGGACAGTGAGGTGGATCGAGAGCTGGCTGAATGACAGAGCCCAGAGGGTGGTGATCAATGACACAGAATCAAGTTGGAGGCCTCTGACCAGTGGAGTTCCACAGGGATCGGTTCTGGGGCCAGTCTTCTTCAACATCTTCATCAACGACCTGGATGGGGGTACCCTCAGCAAGTTCGCTGATGACACCGAACTGGGAGGACTGGCTGATTCCCCAGAAGGCTGTGCTGCCATTCAGCAGGATCTCAACCAGCTTGAGAGTTGGGCAGAGAGGAACCTCATGAGGTTCAACAAGGACAAGTGCAGAGTCATGCACCTGGGAAGGAACAACTCCACACACCAGTACAGGTTGGGGGTCGAACTGCTGAAGAGCAGCTCTGTGGAGAGAGACCTGGGAGTCCTGGTTGATAATAAATTAACCATGAGCCAGCAATGTGCCCTCGTGGCCAAGGAGTGCGGCCAGCAGGTCAGGGGAAGTTCTTCCCCTCTACTCTGCTTTGATGAGGCCTCATCTGGAGTACTTTGTCCAGTTCTGGGATCCTCAGCTAAAGCAAGACAGAGTACTTCTGGAGAGAGTCCAGCACAGGGCCACCAAGATGATCAGGGGAATGGGACGTCTTTCATACAAGGAAAGGCTGCGGGAACTGGGGCTGTTTAGAATAGGAAAGAGGGGACTGAGGGGAGATCTTATTAACAGAACAAAAGCAAAAAGAGAGTAAGATGATTGAGAAAATTACAACCAGCACTTTAAGATCTCCCTCCCCCATTCCTCCTTTCTTCCCAGGCTCAACTCACTGCTCCTGATATGTCTACCTCCTCACCCCTCAACATCTCAGAGGGGTAGGGAATGGGGGATGTGGTCAGTCTCTCACAGAAGGGCTCTGCCGCTTCTCTCTTCTCAGATGAGGATGACTCCTTGTATTCTTCCCCTGCTCCAATAGGGGGTCCCTCCCATGGGACACAGTCCTTTGTGAACTCCTCTGGTGTGGATTCTTCCCAGCAGCTATGGATTCTGTAGATACAAGGTCCCTCCCTTGGGACACGACCTCTTCTGGGAATAGTTTTAATGAGCTGCTTTGTTGTTGGTTCCTCCCCAGAGCTATAGCTTCTGTGAATATTGGGTCCCTCCCATGGGACACGGTCTCCTCGGGCCATAGTCACTGCCCTTGGCATGGGATCTTCTTTACCAAAATGAGTCTCTGCCCTTGATGCGGGGTCTTCAGAAAAATGCAAACAAATCTCAGCTTCACCAGTCCTCTCCATAGAATGCAGGGGAGTCTCTGCTCCAGCACACCTCCTCCTCTCTTTCCTTTCTGACCTTGGAGTCTGCATGATTGCTTCTCTCTCTATTCCCATTCCTTGCACCACCACCAGCTGGAGAAGAAGGGACAGAAGGAAGAAACAGGAAGCAGTCTCCTCTTCCGGCTTCTTCTTAAAGAGTGATCGTGGAGGCGTCTAATTGGCTCAGCCCCAGAATTGGGTCTGGCTCTTAGCTGGGGAGAGTTTCGAGCAACTTCTTACAGGAGCCCCTTCCCCCTTACCAGAAAAGGCTGTCATGTCAAACCATGACAACTGGCATTTGAATTGAGGCAGAGCTTATCTCTCTCCTTATTCTCTTTGATAATACATCTTTCTCTTCTCAATAACACCTTGTATTATTCAAATGGGGTATAAAGACAGTGGCCCAGACAAGAAACATGCAGTTAAGATGTCTAAAATACAGGATGCTAACCATGTCCCCTGGATCTTTTTCAAACTGGTTTAGCTACTAAGCTTATTTCATAAAGGAAATGGATGCTAAATATAAAAGGGCATTTTTCAAACTGTTTTAAGAATTACAGACAGATAACACAAAATTTGTCATCTCTCATTTCAGTGACTAAATTAATTTTTCTCTTGTTTTTCAAGGCAGTTCAGTTTTTTTTTAAAATGACGCAATTTTTCCTAGTCTATGAAACAAAATTTTTTAGTTTAGGAGGAGGAGGGGAAGGGGGACAATGGGATTAGACTTAGGTAGCAAGAACATCTAGATTTACAGTTGTGAGGATTTTAAAAAAAATAAAATCTAAGAGCTTCAGAGTAGATAAAAGTTTTCTTGCTTCACCCTGAAAAGTGGTGGATATGTCATTCCCATTCAGAACAGCCAGCAGTCCAATGCAGGGATCAATCACAAGCACTTCAGTTTGTTAGGAAACTCTCTAATGGTTTGGGGGCCAAAAGGAGATGGTTTGTCCGGGAAAAGTGCTGGGGGACATACAAGTGTGTTCCAATGTTATAGAGTCAAGATGAGCCATCTGTGATGAGCTCTTTGAGGACACTGCAGACTGTAGATGAGCAATCATTCCTTGGTCACAAGATATAAAGTCTGTGACTTGTACAGCTGGTTATAAATCATGTCATGATTATTTTTTTTTCCCAACCAGACAAAAAGTGTTTAAAGAAGACTTTTTCATATTTAATGGTGCTATCAACCTTGGAGTTTTGCTGGCTTGTTAATAAAAAATTCCAAAATTATACCTATTAACCACTCTTCTTCCAGAGCTGAGCAAAGCCAGCCATTTCAGAGTCTTACCTGAGGTGGGATGAAAGCCTTCATAGTGCAAAAATGATAAGCTAAAGTCACCCCCAAGGTAACTGCAAGAGATTTTGAAAACCATTTTGCCACCTACCTGGACAGCAGCAATGATTTTTAACCCTTCTGAGCTGATATGAATATTAAGGCAAACACAGATTGATAGTAAATCATTTATATTCTATATATTGCTGCTGCTTATTTTTTTCCTCTGAATGCCATATACAGTGTTGTCAGTAAGCTTCCTTCCCCTGTAGTTGACAGAGCTAATGTCAGTCAATTCTAAGATGGACCCACACCCGACCAAGCCCTGGCCAATTAGTGATTGAGGTAACATCTCTGATACACCTATTTGAGAAAGGGAAGAAGTTGCTGCGCAGTTGCTAAATGGTGTTTCTTAATTTAAAGTCCCCCTGGGAGCCCTTGATAAATCTAAAGGTAGGATCCCAGGAAGAAGAAGTCGTCCTCTTGGTTGGCACGGGAGCTGCCAGAATCTCATTAAAATTTATACCCTGAGGGACAAAGTTATCAAATCAACAAATAACAGTCTCAGAAGTTAAAGGAGAGACATTTTCTTTCCTTATGTTTAAACTGATGTAATTAAGATTAAGAAAGAATATAAGAACAAGTATTGTATATTCCCAAAGTTAAGAATAATCTATTGGGAAGGGGTTGAGGTTGGAGATCGGGAGCTATGATGAACAGATTGTAATCACCATAAATTTATTAACATAGTTCAGGACAACCATTTCATCAAGAGAATGCTCCTATTGACTAAAACCACCCAGAAGGCAGGATGCTGAGAGAACCTTCAAGATACTGTCCTGGACATTCATAGTACCAGGGACATGAAGAGCACTCTGCCTTCAATGGGACAATAAGAGTATACAACTTCCAACCATGTAATTTTTTGCATGCTGATGGCATGACATTCTTTTCAAGACAGAAGTCTAGAAAGGTAGTTTGAAAGGAATGAAGATCCGGTGGAAATAAAGTGCATCCACACCCTACTTCATTGTGATTCCAGAAGGTTGATAAGCCAGAAGAACCTTAGAAGTCATCACATTACCTCACGTAACAGTAAAAAGGAGACTGCTTAGGGTTCTCAGCCTAACACGATTGCCAGAGGCAGACCCAAACACTCCCGACTGGAAAATAGCATAAGGAAGATGGATGACCCTTCTTTTTGAAATAAACAGTGTTTATCTTGTTAGGAGACAAAAAGCTGGGTTCTAACCTTCAGTTCAGATGGGCAGGTAGCAAGCATAAATATTCATCAGAGAAACAAACACCTTCTCCAGAATGCAAAGCAGCAGTCAAGCTCTTCAATGCACCTTCCTGAAGTTTGTCTTCAGTAAGAATGCTCCTTCACTGAGAGGAAGGAAGGAGTGGAAGGAACTTCATAAAGTGACCTCATGCTTGCCTCTACCTATCCTACCCAACAGAGAACAAAGAAATCCCTGCAGAGACATGAACACTTCTGGAACCTTCAAAATCATCTTATCTATCCCATCCCCATTCCTGTTTTATAGAGGAGGATCAGAAGACTACTGTGATTGCAGGGGGTATCTCATTAATATTTACAAATATCTAAATGGTGGGTGTCAGGAGGATGGGACATCCCTTTCTTCTGTTGTATCTAGTGACAGGACAAGGGGTAATGGGATGAAGCTGTGTGGTGGTTTGACCCTGGCTGGATGCCAGGAGCCCACCACACTGATCTATCACTCCCCTCCTCAACAAGCAAGCGAGGGGAGAAAATAAGATGAGAGTCTCGTGGGTTGAGATAAAAGTAATTTAATACAGAAATAGCAAAGTCACGCGTGCAAGAAGAGAAGCAAAAGCAAATAAAGATGTTATTCTTTACTTCCCATCAGCAGCAATGTCCGCTCCCCTCCTGAGAAGAGGGGCAGTGCATTAACTGTTGACTATGCCACTTAAGTGGCTAGAACTTGACTAAGTGGAGAAAAGTTTTTGCAGTCCTTTTGCACTGAAAAAGCTTCATAGAATCATAGAATGGTAGGGGTTGGAAGGGACCTTTAGAGATCATCTAGTCCAACCTCTCTGCTAAAGCAGATCCACCTAGATCAGGTCACACAGGAACATATCCAGGCAGGTTTTGAAAGCCTCCAGAGGAGACTCCACAATGTCCCTGAGCAGCCTGTTTCAGTGCTCCATCATCCTCACAGGAAAGAAGTTTTTCCTCATGTTAAATGGAACTTCCTGTGTTCTAGTTTGTGACAGTTACCCCTTGTCCTGTCACTGGGCACTACAGAAAAAAAGACTGGCCATATCTGCTCAACACTCACCCTTTAGGTATTTATAAGCACTGCTAAGATCCACTCTCAGTCTTCTCCAGGCTAAACAGCAGCCTTTCCTCGTAGAGGGAATGGAACACGGTATTGGGAATGGTGGGAGATTTCATCCTGGGTTAGCATCTGGCTGCCAATGTGGCTGGAAGTAAAAGATTTTATCTTCCCCAGGCTCCATTTCACCCTGCCTAGCTACAATGACAGTCAAGCTGAAGCAAGGTCTCTCCACTTGTACACATCACCATGCTCCAAAGGTCCCTCACTAGTTACCCATAAAATACCTGACTTTCCTAAGAAACAGAGTTATTAAAAATTCCAGAGCCCAAGAAGGAAAGCCTTCATCTCTTATATCCCAAGCAGACCCTCCACAAGGGAATCTCTTCCCTGACACCACTTTGCAAAGCCTGATTCTTTCCCTGATGGTTGTCCCTTTAAGCATACTATCAATGTGAACTCTTCTCTGGGGTTGTGCTTATTTTATTTCCAGGAAAACAAATACAGTAGGGAAGAAAGTGGCTTTGTGAAATATCCTACAACCATCTGCGGTAGTTTGACCCTGGCTGGATGCCAGGTGCCCACCACACCGCTCTATCCCCCACCTCCTCAGCAAGCCAGGGAAGGGGAGAAAATAAGATGGGAGTCTCGTGGGTTGAGATAAAAGCAGTTTAATAAAGAAGCAGCAAAGCCGCGCGCGCGGGAAGCAAAGCAAAAGCAGATAAAGCTGTTACTCTCTACTTCCCATCAGCAGCGATGTCCGGCCACCTCCCAAAAAGCAGGGCTTTGGTAAGCATAGTGGTTGCTTTTGGAAGGGCAGAAATGAATCTTGCCTCCCCTTCCTGCTCCTCTCCTCCAGTTTATATTACTGAGCTGACGTTACATGGTATGGAATATCTCCTTGGTCAGCCTGGGTCAACTGTTCTGGCCATGGTCCCTCCCAAGACTGTGCCCACTCACAGCTATTGGTGAAGGTGGGGAAAGGAATGCTGGAGGGACAGTCCTGATGCTGTCATAATATTGATACCAACAGTAAGCACAGCACTGCAAGAGCTACTGTGGAAAATCACTACCATCCCAGACCCACTACACCATTTGAGCAAGATAAAATATCCAAGATGTGTGCAGGAAAAAAATGGTTCACATGAGCTTAGATACTAGACCCCTCTCAGTCATGTCCCCTGCAGGACTGTCAGCTTGGTGACCAATCATTCTGGATCCCTTCTGTGGGAGGGAAATCCTGCCAGGAGCTGAACTGAACTCACATTAATTTTCTTCTGGCTAAAAAAGACTGACCAGATTGCAAAGACTGTGAACCCATGACCTTGATTTGTTTCCCCTCCAACAGTTCCCTAGAATGTTTGGTTTTAGCCTTGATTTCATCCCTATATGCTCTGGCTATATTCCTATACACTTCCCAAGTGACCAGGCCCCTTTTTCCACCTTCCATAGACTTCTTTCTACTCTTGAGTCACTCCAGTAGCTTCTTGTTCATCCCTGCAGGCCTCTTGCTTCCTTCTCCCACTTTTCTACTTGTGGGGATAAATTAATCTTGGGCTTGGAAGAAGTGGCACTTGAAGATCTACCAGTTTTCTTGGACATCCCTACCATCTAGAATCCTATCCCATGAGATCCCTCCAAGCAGATCTTTGAAAAGGTCTAAGTCAGCTCGCCTGAAATCGAGGATCACAATCCTGCTTGATGCCCTGCTACTTTCACACAGGATCTTGAACTCCTCCATGGTCACTGCAGACAAGGTTGCCTTTACATCCCTAACCAGACCTTCTTTATTTGTTAGCACAAGTTCCAGCAGCACACTCCTCCTTTTTGGCTCCTCAGAGCCAAAATCTAGAGTTCTATGTGTTCTTTTAATATCAATAATTTAGATTTTTTTTTTTAAACTAGGCTTAATCCATTGTGCTTTAGTTTTCCAGTCCATAAGATAGAGATAAGTAATATCTCACAGTTACAGAACCGCTATTCAAAATTAATCACTGCTTTGCACAGAGAAAAGCCTCTTGGAAGTGCAAAGGAGTTATGTAAGATGCATTTACAAATGTATGATGATAGACAGTTGTACAAGAAAATCGATCTGAAAATCCTCAACACAACTATTTAGCAATAGAATAGTGAACTTTATGGATTAAGAGATCAAAAGAGATTTGGATTAGGAGTAGATTGAGCTCCTCCAAGGTTCTTATTTGTCATGTATTTCCAATATAATCCCACTACATCACTGTATTTTCACGTTCAGATGAAAAGCAACATTAATTTTCCCATCTCGTCAAAGATTCCTGGACTGCCAAGTTGTTGATTACAATTCCAATGTTAGTTGAGGAACTGGAGGATGAGTGTGGGGTATTTTTGCAGTGGAATTTTTTTACTGGGGAAAAGAGATGTCAAAGGAAGTTTTTGATAAATAGATGCCTATTTAATGCTGCTACATACACTATTCCTACTCTCCCCTGCAGTGTCACAATGTGCTAGTTTCCAGAGGCTATGCCTGTGATTATTTCAAAGTTGACAGCATTTAAAACAGTCAGTAAACCTGTTTTAAACTAAGCTGTGGTGATTGGTTGAAAAAAACAGCCTGAAGGCCTCCTAATGCAGGAAGACACTTAGAATCATAGAATTATAGAATGGTAGTTGTTGGAGGTCATCAAGTCCAACTCCCTTGCAGAAGCAGGTTCACCTAGATCAGGTCGCATAGGAACATGTCCAGGCGGGTCTTGAAGACCTCCAAGGAAGGAGACTCCACAAACCCTCTGGGCAGCCTGTTCCCCTGCTCCATCACCCTCACAGTGAAATAGTTTTTTCTTATGTTTAAGTTGAACTTTTTGTGTTCCAGCTTCATCCCATTACCCCTTGTCCTGTTACTAGCTACTATAGAAAAAAGGGATGTCCCAACCTCCCGACATCCACCATTTAGATATTTATAAATGTTAATAAGATCTCCCCTCAATCTCCTCTTCTCCAGACTAAACAGCCCCAGTTCCCGCAGCCTTTCCTCATATGAAAGATGTTCCAGTCCCCTGATCATCTTGGTGGCCCTGTGCTGGACTCTCTCCAGAAGTTCCCTGTCCCTCTTGAGCTGAGGATCCCAGAACTGGACACAGGACTCCAGATGAGGCCTCACCAGGGCAGAGTAGAGAGGGAGAAGAACCTCCCTTGACCTGCTGGCCACACTCTTGATGCATCCCAGGATGCCATTGGCCTTCTTGGCCACGAGGGCACATTGCTGGCTCATATTTAGCTTAATATCAATCAGGACTCCCAGGTCTCTCTCTGCAGAGCTGCTCTTCAACAGTTCGACCCCCAGCCTGTACTGGTCCATGGGGTTGTTCCTTCCCAGATGCAGGACTCTGCACTTGTTCTTGTTGAACCTCATGAGGTTCCTCTCTGCCCAATTCTCAAGTCAGTTGAGATCTTGCTGAATGGCAGCATAGCCTTCTGGGGAATCAGCCAGTCCTTCCAGGTCTGGGGAATCAACCAGTTCTCCCAGGTCCATAATATGATAACAACATGCCTCAGATGACAATATGCATCCTGCCAACAGGAGGCCTGGGAGTTGCTGCCTTTGGGAGAAACTTTGAAAAGATGCCTTTGGCAGGAAACTAATGAAAATAAAGATAAATTTGTCTGTCTCAAAGTATCTCAAAAACTTCTTAAGGAAAATATCCTTGACAGCAGTGATCCAAAGTGTTCTGCATCCAGCCCACAGTGTAAATTATAATTTAGTCCTGTGTACCTGGCTGAATATTGATTCCCATTCAGCTATTCCTACATATTTTTCTCTGTATTTGTGCCGTCTTATGGAACTTAGAAATTCTCTGGATTTGCCTCTGCCCTTACAAACATTTGGACTTGAGTACCTTTTGTCATTTCAAAGATGCGCAATCACCACCAATAGTGCTTCCTGCACCTCCATGGAGACCACACCCCAATTACTCCATGTAGCTGCTGGCAACTCTGGACTGGAAAGATGTTGGCAAGAGCTGATCAAAGTAATTTAGACAACGTTTTTCTGCTGGAAAATCACGTCTGAAAAAAGAAAAAAGATGTTTTTCAGAAAGAAATCATCAGGGAAGTCTCTTAGACTCAGACTTGAATATCTTTTGAAAATTAGTGACAGTGGGATAGAGGGAACTCTGAAATTGCAGGATTTCAGGAAAATTTCCAAACAATTCCCCTTTTGCTGATGAGTCAGCTATTCTTTATCATTTCCTTCTCTCTTTTTAAAATTCATTACAATAAATCTGTACACTTTGTAAACCAAATTTTCTGTTTACCAGCAACCCTGAATTTGGAGAGGATTCTTTAAGAAATATCTTCTTACATATCATTCTGTTGGAAGACACAAAACCAAATTAATCTGAAATGCAGCTCATCGGCAAGATAATTTTGTTGAGAAAAAGAAAATAAAGTTTTTATAATATAGCAAAGATAACAAACAGATATCCAGAGCCTTAGGCTTGCATATGAATGGAGCATCAGTGATATCAGTACACTTTCTGATGGCTGGATAGGCAGGTGGACTGTGATGTGTAATATTCTTGGGGATCAGATTGT
Source organism: Colius striatus (assembly GCF_028858725.1). Classification (NCBI taxonomy): domain Eukaryota; kingdom Metazoa; phylum Chordata; class Aves; order Coliiformes; family Coliidae; genus Colius; species Colius striatus. Next base: position 1,486,008 of record NC_084789.1, read on the forward strand.
ATTGGATAAGTATTTCACAAAAAACATCTCTACTATAATTAAATACTATGTCTTTGGTACCCCGAGGATCTGTATAACATGCTTGGATTCTAATTTCTTTAATTTCTGGAGACCCCATCACCTCCCTCACAACATATCAAACTTTTCCCTCATACACATGATATCATGCCAAGACATAGTGTGAGATAAGCAGAGTGCTTTCTTGCAACCCTTTTCTTTCCTAGTAGCCCCAAATCCTTGCTAGACTATTAAGGAAAGCCAGAGGAAGGTGAAGAAAAAGTCTTTGGGTTCTGGTTTAATTTAGAGCACTTGCTGACTTCCTGGGTGCCAGAATTGTATAGCCTTGTTGGGAGCCAGGATATAATAGCTGTGTCTGATAAATAGCAGCACTAAACGTGCTACAGCAAAGATTTTCTGTACTATAATAATTGTAGGTGCTGACTTGGTGCAATATATCTTTGCCAGCATGTAGTGACACAAAGAGCTAATTTTAACTACAGGATCAGGACAAACTAATGCAGTGATTGAGGGAAAGTATACAGCTAAATGTAGTCAGTCTTTGATGTGTCGTCCTTCCAGCCCAGTCCTACCTGTACTGAGGGGGTGAATGATGGACTCTGGTGCTCCTCTTGCACCCTGGTGGGACAGGTTTGCCCCAGGGGTGAATTGTCAGGGCTGCATCTGCCCCTGCAATGGCTCCTAGACAAAGAGGATGATGCAGAGAGGAGGCTGAGAAACCGAACATTCTAGGGAACTGTTGGAGGGGAAACAAATCAAGGTCATGGGTTCACAGTCTTTGCAATCTGGTCAGTCTTTTTTAGCCAGAAGAAAATTAATGTGAGTTCAGTTCAGCTCCTGGCAGGATTTCCCTCCCACAGAAGGGATCCAGAATGATTGGTCACCAAGCTGACAGTCCTGCAGGGGACATGACTGAGAGGGGTCTAGTATCTAAGCTCATGTGAACCATTTTTTTCCTGCACACATCTTGGATATTTTATCTTGCTCAAATGGTGTAGTGGGTCTGGGATGGTAGTGATTTTCCACAGTAGCTCTTGCAGTGCTGTGCTTACTGTTGGTATCAATATTATGACAGCATCAGGACTGTCCCTCCAGCATTCCTTTCCCCACCTTCACCAATAGCTGTGAGTGGGCACAGTCTTGGGAGGGACCATGGCCAGAACAGTTGACCCAGGCTGACCAAGGAGATATTCCATACCATGTAACGTCAGCTCAGTAATATAAACTGGAGGAGAGGAGCAGGAAGGGGAGGCAAGATTCATTTCTGCCCTTCCAAAAGCAACCACTATGCTTACCAAAGCCCTGCTTTTTGGGAGGTGGCCGGACATCGCTGCTGATGGGAAGTAGAGAGTAACAGCTTTATCTGCTTTTGCTTTGCTTCCCGCGCGCGCGGCTTTGCTGCTTCTTTATTAAACTGCTTTTATCTCAACCCACGAGACTCCCATCTTATTTTCTCCCCTTCCCTGGCTTGCTGAGGAGGTGGGGGATAGAGCGGTGTGGTGGGCACCTGGCATCCAGCCAGGGTCAAACTACCGCAGATGGTTGTAGGATATTTCACAAAGCCACTTTCTTCCCTACTGTATTTGTTTTCCTGGAAATAAAATAAGCACAACCCCAGAGAAGAGTTCACATTGATAGTATGCTTAAAGGGACAACCATCAGGGAAAGAATCAGGCTTTGCAAAGTGGTGTCAGGGAAGAGATTCCCTTGTGGAGGGTCTGCTTGGGATATAAGAGATGAAGGCTTTCCTTCTTGGGCTCTGGAATTTTTAATAACTCTGTTTCTTAGGAAAGTCAGGTATTTTATGGGTAACTAGTGAGGGACCTTTGGAGCATGGTGATGTGTACAAGTGGAGAGACCTTGCTTCAGCTTGACTGTCATTGTAGCTAGGCAGGGTGAAATGGAGCCTGGGGAAGATAAAATCTTTTACTTCCAGCCACATTGGCAGCCAGATGCTAACCCAGGATGAAATCTCCCACCATTCCCAATACCGTGTTCCATTCCCTCTACGAGGAAAGGCTGCTGTTTAGCCTGGAGAAGACTGAGAGTGGATCTTAGCAGTGCTTATAAATACCTAAAGGGTGAGTGTTGAGCAGATATGGCCAGTCTTTTTTTCTGTAGTGCCCAGTGACAGGACAAGGGGTAACTGTCACAAACTAGAACACAGGAAGTTCCATTTAACATGAGGAAAAACTTCTTTCCTGTGAGGATGATGGAGCACTGAAACAGGCTGCTCAGGGACATTGTGGAGTCTCCTCTGGAGGCTTTCAAAACCTGCCTGGATATGTTCCTGTGTGACCTGATCTAGGTGGATCTGCTTTAGCAGAGAGGTTGGACTAGATGATCTCTAAAGGTCCCTTCCAACCCCTACCATTCTATGATTCTATGAAGCTTTTTCAGTGCAAAAGGACTGCAAAAACTTTTCTCCACTTAGTCAAGTTCTAGCCACTTAAGTGGCATAGTCAACAGTTAATGCACTGCCCCTCTTCTCAGGAGGGGAGCGGACATTGCTGCTGATGGGAAGTAAAGAATAACATCTTTATTTGCTTTTGCTTCTCTTCTTGCACGCGTGACTTTGCTATTTCTGTATTAAATTACTTTTATCTCAACCCACGAGACTCTCATCTTATTTTCTCCCCTCGCTTGCTTGTTGAGGAGGGGAGTGATAGATCAGTGTGGTGGGCTCCTGGCATCCAGCCAGGGTCAAACCACCACACAGCTTCATCCCATTACCCCTTGTCCTGTCACTAGATACAACAGAAGAAAGGGATGTCCCATCCTCCTGACACCCACCATTTAGATATTTGTAAATATTAATGAGATACCCCCTGCAATCACAGTAGTCTTCTGATCCTCCTCTATAAAACAGGAATGGGGATGGGATAGATAAGATGATTTTGAAGGTTCCAGAAGTGTTCATGTCTCTGCAGGGATTTCTTTGTTCTCTGTTGGGTAGGATAGGTAGAGGCAAGCATGAGGTCACTTTATGAAGTTCCTTCCACTCCTTCCTTCCTCTCAGTGAAGGAGCATTCTTACTGAAGACAAACTTCAGGAAGGTGCATTGAAGAGCTTGACTGCTGCTTTGCATTCTGGAGAAGGTGTTTGTTTCTCTGATGAATATTTATGCTTGCTACCTGCCCATCTGAACTGAAGGTTAGAACCCAGCTTTTTGTCTCCTAACAAGATAAACACTGTTTATTTCAAAAAGAAGGGTCATCCATCTTCCTTATGCTATTTTCCAGTCGGGAGTGTTTGGGTCTGCCTCTGGCAATCGTGTTAGGCTGAGAACCCTAAGCAGTCTCCTTTTTACTGTTACGTGAGGTAATGTGATGACTTCTAAGGTTCTTCTGGCTTATCAACCTTCTGGAATCACAATGAAGTAGGGTGTGGATGCACTTTATTTCCACCGGATCTTCATTCCTTTCAAACTACCTTTCTAGACTTCTGTCTTGAAAAGAATGTCATGCCATCAGCATGCAAAAAATTACATGGTTGGAAGTTGTATACTCTTATTGTCCCATTGAAGGCAGAGTGCTCTTCATGTCCCTGGTACTATGAATGTCCAGGACAGTATCTTGAAGGTTCTCTCAGCATCCTGCCTTCTGGGTGGTTTTAGTCAATAGGAGCATTCTCTTGATGAAATGGTTGTCCTGAACTATGTTAATAAATTTATGGTGATTACAATCTGTTCATCATAGCTCCCGATCTCCAACCTCAACCCCTTCCCAATAGATTATTCTTAACTTTGGGAATATACAATACTTGTTCTTATATTCTTTCTTAATCTTAATTACATCAGTTTAAACATAAGGAAAGAAAATGTCTCTCCTTTAACTTCTGAGACTGTTATTTGTTGATTTGATAACTTTGTCCCTCAGGGTATAAATTTTAATGAGATTCTGGCAGCTCCCGTGCCAACCAAGAGGACGACTTCTTCTTCCTGGGATCCTACCTTTAGATTTATCAAGGGCTCCCAGGGGGACTTTAAATTAAGAAACACCATTTAGCAACTGCGCAGCAACTTCTTCCCTTTCTCAAATAGGTGTATCACAGAGATGTTACCTCAATCACTAATTGGCCAGGGCTTGGTCGGGTGTGGGTCCATCTTAGAATTGACTGACATTAGCTCTGTCAACTACAGGGGAAGGAAGCTTACTGACAACACTGTATATGGCATTCAGAGGAAAAAAATAAGCAGCAGCAATATATAGAATATAAATGATTTACTATCAATCTGTGTTTGCCTTAATATTCATATCAGCTCAGAAGGGTTAAAAATCATTGCTGCTGTCCAGGTAGGTGGCAAAATGGTTTTCAAAATCTCTTGCAGTTACCTTGGGGGTGACTTTAGCTTATCATTTTTGCACTATGAAGGCTTTCATCCCACCTCAGGTAAGACTCTGAAATGGCTGGCTTTGCTCAGCTCTGGAAGAAGAGTGGTTAATAGGTATAATTTTGGAATTTTTTATTAACAAGCCAGCAAAACTCCAAGGTTGATAGCACCATTAAATATGAAAAAGTCTTCTTTAAACACTTTTTGTCTGGTTGGGAAAAAAAAATAATCATGACATGATTTATAACCAGCTGTACAAGTCACAGACTTTATATCTTGTGACCAAGGAATGATTGCTCATCTACAGTCTGCAGTGTCCTCAAAGAGCTCATCACAGATGGCTCATCTTGACTCTATAACATTGGAACACACTTGTATGTCCCCCAGCACTTTTCCCGGACAAACCATCTCCTTTTGGCCCCCAAACCATTAGAGAGTTTCCTAACAAACTGAAGTGCTTGTGATTGATCCCTGCATTGGACTGCTGGCTGTTCTGAATGGGAATGACATATCCACCACTTTTCAGGGTGAAGCAAGAAAACTTTTATCTACTCTGAAGCTCTTAGATTTTATTTTTTTTAAAATCCTCACAACTGTAAATCTAGATGTTCTTGCTACCTAAGTCTAATCCCATTGTCCCCCTTCCCCTCCTCCTCCTAAACTAAAAAATTTTGTTTCATAGACTAGGAAAAATTGCGTCATTTTAAAAAAAAACTGAACTGCCTTGAAAAACAAGAGAAAAATTAATTTAGTCACTGAAATGAGAGATGACAAATTTTGTGTTATCTGTCTGTAATTCTTAAAACAGTTTGAAAAATGCCCTTTTATATTTAGCATCCATTTCCTTTATGAAATAAGCTTAGTAGCTAAACCAGTTTGAAAAAGATCCAGGGGACATGGTTAGCATCCTGTATTTTAGACATCTTAACTGCATGTTTCTTGTCTGGGCCACTGTCTTTATACCCCATTTGAATAATACAAGGTGTTATTGAGAAGAGAAAGATGTATTATCAAAGAGAATAAGGAGAGAGATAAGCTCTGCCTCAATTCAAATGCCAGTTGTCATGGTTTGACATGACAGCCTTTTCTGGTAAGGGGGAAGGGGCTCCTGTAAGAAGTTGCTCGAAACTCTCCCCAGCTAAGAGCCAGACCCAATTCTGGGGCTGAGCCAATTAGACGCCTCCACGATCACTCTTTAAGAAGAAGCCGGAAGAGGAGACTGCTTCCTGTTTCTTCCTTCTGTCCCTTCTTCTCCAGCTGGTGGTGGTGCAAGGAATGGGAATAGAGAGAGAAGCAATCATGCAGACTCCAAGGTCAGAAAGGAAAGAGAGGAGGAGGTGTGCTGGAGCAGAGACTCCCCTGCATTCTATGGAGAGGACTGGTGAAGCTGAGATTTGTTTGCATTTTTCTGAAGACCCCGCATCAAGGGCAGAGACTCATTTTGGTAAAGAAGATCCCATGCCAAGGGCAGTGACTATGGCCCGAGGAGACCGTGTCCCATGGGAGGGACCCAATATTCACAGAAGCTATAGCTCTGGGGAGGAACCAACAACAAAGCAGCTCATTAAAACTATTCCCAGAAGAGGTCGTGTCCCAAGGGAGGGACCTTGTATCTACAGAATCCATAGCTGCTGGGAAGAATCCACACCAGAGGAGTTCACAAAGGACTGTGTCCCATGGGAGGGACCCCCTATTGGAGCAGGGGAAGAATACAAGGAGTCATCCTCATCTGAGAAGAGAGAAGCGGCAGAGCCCTTCTGTGAGAGACTGACCACATCCCCCATTCCCTACCCCTCTGAGATGTTGAGGGGTGAGGAGGTAGACATATCAGGAGCAGTGAGTTGAGCCTGGGAAGAAAGGAGGAATGGGGGAGGGAGATCTTAAAGTGCTGGTTGTAATTTTCTCAATCATCTTACTCTCTTTTTGCTTTTGTTCTGTTAATAAGATCTCCCCTCAGTCCCCTCTTTCCTATTCTAAACAGCCCCAGTTCCCGCAGCCTTTCCTTGTATGAAAGACGTCCCATTCCCCTGATCATCTTGGTGGCCCTGTGCTGGACTCTCTCCAGAAGTACTCTGTCTTGCTTTAGCTGAGGATCCCAGAACTGGACAAAGTACTCCAGATGAGGCCTCATCAAAGCAGAGTAGAGGGGAAGAACTTCCCCTGACCTGCTGGCCGCACTCCTTGGCCACGAGGGCACATTGCTGGCTCATGGTTAATTTATTATCAACCAGGACTCCCAGGTCTCTCTCCACAGAGCTGCTCTTCAGCAGTTCGACCCCCAACCTGTACTGGTGTGTGGAGTTGTTCCTTCCCAGGTGCATGACTCTGCACTTGTCCTTGTTGAACCTCATGAGGTTCCTCTCTGCCCAACTCTCAAGCTGGTTGAGATCCTGCTGAATGGCAGCACAGCCTTCTGGGGAATCAGCCAGTCCTCCCAGTTCGGTGTCATCAGCGAACTTGCTGAGGGTACCCCCATCCAGGTCGTTGATGAAGATGTTGAAGAAGACTGGCCCCAGAACCGATCCCTGTGGAACTCCACTGGTCAGAGGCCTCCAACTTGATTCTGTGTCATTGATCACCACCCTCTGGGCTCTGTCATTCAGCCAGCTCTCGATCCACCTCACTGTCCACTCATCCAAGCCACAATGCCTGAGCTTTCTGATGAGGATGTTATGGGAGACAATGTCAAAAACCTTGCTGAAGTCAAGGTAGATGACATCTGCTACTCTCCCCTCATCTAGCCAGTCGGTTATGCATACGTTCAGAGATAATATTCAGGATGAGTTGTTCCATCATCTTTCCAGGGATGGAGGTGAGGCTGACCTGCCTGTAGTTTCCTGGGCCATCCTTCCTACCATTTTGAAGAATAGAGTGACACTGGCCTTTCTCTAGTCCTCGGGCACCACACCTGTCCTCAGTGATTGTTCAAAAATGATGGAGAGAGGCTTAGCAATCAAATCAGCCAGCTCCCTCAGCCCTCTAGGATGCATCCTATCAGGACCCATTGACTTATGAGCCTTAAGCTTGGCCAACAAGTCTTTAACCTCTTCCTCTTCCACCCAGGGTAAGTCTTCTGTCCTGGCTATCTTGTTATCCTTGCTCGACTGGGCTTCCTGAGGGTCAGCCTTGGCCGTAAAGACTGAAGCAAAGAAGGCATTCAGTACTTTGGCCTTCTCTGCATCCTCAGACACCAGGGCACCCTCAGCGTTTAGCAGTGGGCCCACATTCCCCCTGGCCATCCTTCTGCTGCTGATGTACTTGAAAAATGCCTTATTGCTGTCCTTAACATCCCTGGCTAAATTTAATTCTAGAAGGGCTCTAGGCTTCCTAGTTGCACCCCTGCATGCCCTGGCAATATTCCTATACTTTTCCCAAGAAGCCAGCCCCTGTTTCCACCTCTCATAGATGGCTGCTTTCTGCCTGAGTTGTCCCAGCAGATCCTTGCTCATCCATGGAGGCCTCCTACCTCCTTTTCCTCCTTTCTTGAGCATTGGGACACACTGACCCTGGGCTTGGAGGAAATGGTGCTTGAAGATTGACCAGCTCTCCTGGGCACTTCTGTCTTCTAGAATCATATCCCATGAGATCCGTCCAAGTAGATCTTTGAAGAGGCCAAAGTCGGCTTGTCTGAAATCCAGGGTCATGGTCCTGCTTTGTGTTCTGCCTCTTCCACACAGTTTCTTGAATTCTACCATCTTGTGGTTGCTGCAGCCAAGGTTGCCTCTAACCTTCACATCCCCAACTAGACCCTCCTTATTCGTCAGTACTAGGTCCAGCAGCATATCCCTCCCTTGTTGGTTCCTTGATCACCTGCGACAGGAAGTTGTCGTCAATAATCTGTAGGAACCTCCTGGACTACATGTTCTTGGCTGTGTGGCTATCCCAGCAAATATCAGGGTGGTTGAATTTCCCCATGAGGACCAGGGATTGTGACTGTGAGGCAGCTCTCAGCTGTTTGTAGAAGGCCTCATCCACTTCCTCCTCCTGATCAGATGGCCTGTAGCAAACTCCTACAACAATATCACCTACCTTGCCCTGCCCATTAATTTTTACCCATAAGCACTCTACCCGCTCCTCATCCCCACCCAGGTACAGTTCAGTACACATTAATTGCTCCCTCACATAGAGAGCAACTCCACCTCCACACCTTGTCAGTCTGTCTTGTCTTAATAGGTCCTTATCAGGTGTGGTATGTAACTCTTGCAGTTTGATCCTTATGTGATTCAAATGAATACTTACTTAATCTCAAGAGGTGATTGAGCTATTTGCAAGTTCTAGTTAATTGATTAAACTATTACCAAGTGATTAACAAGTGCTTAATGAGTGCTTAACTATTTATGTAACATTAAGTGGTTAACTAAAAATAATCATGTGTCTGTAACATTTCCTCCCTTTGAAAGTATTGATAATCACATTCCATTACTTTCACTCTTGTATTTCCCTTGTCTCCATAACAAAACCATGATTGTTATATAGTGGTGGATTACCTTTGAACTGATCATTGTCTCTTGGCAATGCTGTCAAGATTCTATTATTCCTTATATTCTCTGTATTATTTCTCTTTTGATGCAACGATATGCCAAATAGATTGTCAAAAACATTTTAATCAATAGCAGAGCTGTTTCAATCAGTGACTTTATCCATGATTTTCGGTCAAGGACCAGTCCCTCAAAAATGTTATCTATCCAGCTTGTGTTCATGTCTTTTCTATATGTGTTTCCTTTTCTATGTTATCTAGTTGATCTAAATCGTGTTCTACATCTGTGGTGACATTTGGAATGTGTATGCAACAATGGTCTACCCTGTCTTTTAGGAGGCCACACATCCCATGTTCTTTCAGCAGCAGCATGTCCAGAGTCATTCTATTTTGTAACGCCATTCTAGAGGTAGCCTGTAATTGTAAATTCAGTTATTTAAATCCCTTTCTTGTCACATTTGCCAATCCTTCAACCTGTCCAGTCAATCGATATAATTACTCTCTATTTTGGTAGGATGCTATAGGATTTAAGAGAGATTCTAGTGCCCAGCCAATTTTTACTCCAGTACCTGGATCATTCCAATCCCTTAAAGGGAGATTTTTTCCAAATGGGGCATAGTGTAGGCAATCCCAAAGTTATTTGTTTGACTTTCCCATCTACTGGCAGGTGAGATGAGCATGTGCCATCACTCATAGCCCAGACCAAATATCCTGGGCTTGGAATCATATATCTTTGGCAGCCAACTCTCCAGAGGCTAGTCACATTTAAGTTGTTCTTCAGTCCTCTGCATAAACAGCCGATCTTCAAGGCTGTTGCCAATTGGGGTAAACACTGAACTGCTTGGCTCACTGTGCTGCAATTGTATATTTGTTCACATTCCCGCCAAGGAACCTTTTTCTTCTTTTTTCTTGTTGAAGTACCTCTATCTAATACTAACCTGCTTACTGAAAATTCAAATCTATCCCATTCAAAGCACCAAGATGTCTTAGCCATGTATCTAAATTGTAAGTTTACACTAACACCTCAAACTGAATTCCATTCATCCTCCCTGTTTGCTGTCTTGTTAATCTGTTCACATTCCCATTCCATAGTCATTTGAGACACATTCCTTGTTTTTGGTTCATCATATCTGCACCAGTCAACATCTCCAAATCTTCCTATGGTGGTAAATTGAAAATTTAGCAATTTATAACAGTCCACTCTATTACTGGGGGTTGTCCATTGCTTTCTAATGTAATTTACCCTCTCTTGCCAGCCTATCACTGGTTTTTGTTTACAGTGTGCAGTCTCATTTTTCTTAACAGTAGTCAGATTCATGGTTAATATTCCCCAAGGAATGGATTCTCCCACCACCCATGATACTGGTAGGCAAGCAGTGATTTGGGAGACATTTTGCAAAGGTGCAAATTCCTTAATTAATCCTGTCATCAGATTTTCCTCCTGAGTTTTTCCTAGTATTGGAATTACCTGTTCCAAGTCTATTTCTGTTTGGACTGGAGTCTGGGCCTGAACATTCAGTACAAATCGATTCAACCATCCAATTTTGATCCAAATTTCCACCACCATAGACTGAAAAAACAACAAAAACAAAAACTTAGTCACGTTTCAGAGTTAACATGAATATATCTCAGGATCTCCTACAAACCTTCCATTTCCATGGGCTTGATGGTGCCTTTTTCACTCAAGTGTAGTGGATCCAGGCATCTGATTCGGTAATCTTGATTGCAGTGAAGGTGGTCAGCAACACCTGGTATGGTCCCTTCCACCGTCCTTGCAGAGGTTCCTCGTTCCAGGTGTTTATGTAGACGTAATCTCCAGGCAGGATGTTGTGTACTGGATTTTCCAAAGTCAGGGGTCAATTCCACACTACTGCACTTCGGAGCCTGTTTAGAGTTTTTCCAAGAGAAAGCAAATAGCTATACACATCTTGTCTTCCCATTACATGCATGTTCGGATTGGGTTCAGGAACCTCATAGGGTTTTCCATACATTATTTCATAAGGACTTACTGACATTCCACTTCAAGTTTTCATTCTTATTTGTAGTAATGCGAGTGGAAGTGCCTGAGGCCATTTTAGTTTAGTCTCCTGACAAATTTTGCTAATTTGTCTTTTTAGGGTCTGATTCATTCTTTCCACTTTTCCACTTGATTGTGGTCTCCAAGTGGCATGTAAACCCCAGGAAATTCCTAGGACTTTGCTTACCTCTTGTACCACATTGGCCACAAAATGTGGTCCTCTGTCTGAAGATATTCCAAATGGAACTCCAAACCTTGGAATAATTTCTTGTAAGAGCCATTTAACTGTTTCCTTAGCCTGATTGGTGCGACAGGGAAAGGCTTCTGGCCATCCTGAAAAGGTGCCAACCCCAACCAACACATATTTATATTCACTGCATTTCGGTAATTCTGTAAAATCAATTTACCAATTATCTCCTGGTTCTATTCCAGTTTTTATTTTGCCCATCTGTACCTCTTTTATACTATTGGATTATTCTTTAAACAAATTTCACATTTTGCTGTTACTGATTTGGCCATTTCCAACATTTCTACTGATATTATATTTCTTTTCAGAAGCTGAGTCATAGCTTCTGCACCCCAGTGACACTCCCTATGCTTTGCTTGCAAAATCTCTCTCATGATTAAGGGAGGCAATACTACCTGACCTGTACTCTTCATCCACCATCCTTCTGAATTTTTCTCTGAATTTAGTAACTTAGCCAATTTTTCATCCTCCCCTGAATATTTTGGTGGCTCCTTAGGAAGCGCTACTGTTCTGGTGGGGATGATTGCCATTTGTGAGACTATGTGTTGTGCTATTTTCCTTGCCGTCTGATCTGCTAATCTGTTTCCATCAATTATCTTTGAGTTCCCTGTCTGATGTGCTTTACAGTGCATGATTGCCATTTGAACTGGTTCCTGCACTGCCGCTAGCAGTTGCAAGATTTCCCGTTGATGCTTAATGTTTGTTCCCTGGGAGGACAGTAGTCCTCTTTCTTTCCACAGGGCGCCATGGATATGGACTACTCCAAAAGCATATTTTGATTCAGTCCAAATATTAACTCATTTTCCTTTACTTAATTACAAAGCACTTGTCAATGCAATCAGTTCTGCCTTCTATGCAGAAGTTGTACTTGGCAATGCATTTGCTTCTATGACCGTGTTTTCGGTTGTTACCGCATATCCTGTGTGGCGAGTTCCATTCACGACGAAGCTGCTGCTGTACGTAAACAGTTCCCGTTCAGGGCTCTTAAAAGGATCATCCTTCAGATCCTCTCTGCTGGAATATGTATGTTTAATGGTTGCAACACAGTTGTGTTCCAGTTGTTGCTCTTCCTGTGAAGTACTCAGAAACACTGCAGGATTTAGAAGGTTAGTAGTTTTCAACACCACATCATCCTGCTCATTGAGAATTACCTGGTATTTCATCATTTGACTTGGGGATAACCAATGTCCTCCCTTTTGCTCCAAGACTGTGGTTACCATATGTGGGACATAGACTGTAATAGTCCTTCCCAAGGTCAGCATTCTTCCTTCTTGGATCAGTGTGACAGTTGAAGCTACTGCTCGTAGGCAAGAAGGCCATCCCCTGCTCACTGAGTCAAGTTCATAGAATGGTAGGGGTTGGAAGGGACCTTTAGAGATCATCTAGTCCAATCCCTCTGCAGAAGCAGGTTCACCTAGATCAGATCACATAGGAACATGTCCATGTGGGTCTTGAAGACCTCCAAGGAAGGAGACTCCACAACCCCTCTGGGCAGCCTGTTCTACTGCTCTGTCACCCTCACAGTGAAATAGGTTTTTTCTTATGTTTACGTTGAACTTTTTTGTGTTCTAGCTTCATCCCATTACCCCTTGTCCTGTTGCTAGCTACTATAGAAAAAAAGGGATGTCCCAACCTCCTGCATCCACCCTTTAGATATTTATAAATGTTAATAAGATCTCCCCTCAGTCTCCTCTTCTCCAGACTAAACAGCCCCAGTTCCTGCAGCCTTTCCTCATATGAAAGATGTTCTATACCCCTGATCATCTTGGTGGCCCTGCGCTGGACTCTCTCCAGAAGTACTCTGTCTTGCTTTAGCTGAGGAGCCCAGAACTGGACACAGTACTCCAGATGAGGCCTCACCAGGGCAGAGTAGATGGGGAGAAGAATCTCCCATGACCTGCTGGCCATACTCTTCTTGATGCATCCCAGGATGCCATTGGCCTTCTTGGCCACGAGGGCACATTGCTGGCTCATGGTTGGTTTATTATCAACCAGGACTCCCAGGTGTCTCTCTGCAGAGCTGCTCTTTGGCAGTTCGACCCCCAGCAGTTGTTTTGAAAAATATTCCACCGGTCTCTTCCAGCTTCCTAGTTTCTGCGTCAGAAATCCTAAAGCCAAATGCTGTTGTTCACAAACAAATAACTGAAAGTCTTTGGTTAAATCTGGCAAGCATAAGGCTGGGGCTGTCATCAGAACTATTTTAAGCTTCCAGAAAGCTTCCTGTTGTTCTGTTCCCCATGTAAAAGGGGTAGATTTTTGGGCTTCATATAATGGTTTGGCAATTGCGGAAAAACTTCTCTACACAGGAATGCAGATAAGCAGGCACTTCTTTATTATGCAGCACTGGGGCTTTTATACATCTCAAACAAAAAAAATCACATTTGCCAAATAAAGCATGCATAAAATATCCATCTCTTAATTTTGCCCTTTACCTTGATTGGTTCCTAACTATCATAAAATTTCCAAAATCACAGTGATTGGTCAAAAAAAGATAACAGTCCCTTTGTTTTAGTAACAACTAAGGTAACAGCTAAGGTAACCTGACAAATACATTTACCAGGATCTGGTGGCTAAGGTAACAGGTCCCTATCACATGTGGTATGTAACTCTTGCAGTGTGATCCTTATGTGATTCAAATGAATACTTACTTAATCAATAGGTGTTTGAGTTATTTGTAAGTGCTTAGCTAATTGATTCAACTATTACTAGGTGATTAACAAGTGCTTGACTACTTATTGTGATGATAATTTGTTAACTAAAATTATTGTGTATCTGCAACATGGCTATAAAACCATGATCCAGAGCCTACACCATCCCATCATTCCCAAAAATGCCCGCAACTCATGCACAGTGCGTGGTTCTAGAATAGCACAAATCGCTTCCTTTCCATTTGTCCCCAGCCTCCGTTCTCCTTTTGAAATTTCAAGGCCCAAATACATCACTGTTTGTTGTGCTATTTGAGCCTTTTCTTTTGATACCTTGTACCCATTTAGTCCCAAAAAGTTTAAAAGTTCAATGGTTATCTGTATGCAGGCTGACCTTTCCCTTGTGGTAATTAAGATGTCATCCACATATTGGCGAAGCAAATGCTCTGGTCTCAGTGTCACTGTCTTTTCATTAGTCCAAAGTTCCAGGTTTTTTGCTAGTTGTCTTCCAAAGATAATCGGGCTGTTCTTGAATCCCTGGAGTAGCCATATCCATGTTAACTGTACCTTGGGTTGTGTTTGGGGGCATCTTTTAAATCAAGCACTGTAAACCATTGATAATTTTCTCTCGGCCATGAGTAAGGTATATGGATTTGCTACAACTGGATGTATGTCTTTCACAATCTGATTTATGGGTCTTAAATCCTGAACTAACCTATATTCTCCATTCGGTTTCCGCACTGGTAAAATAGATATATTGTACTCTGACTAAAATTCTTATAGAATTTGATATTTCAGAAATTTTTCAATTAGTAAATTTAAAATTTGCTTTGCTTCAGATTTTATTGGGTATTGTCTCACTCTGACCGATTCTGCTTTTTCTTTTATTTAAATTTTTACTGGTTGTGCCAATTTTGATTTTCCTGGAATCTCAGTTTCCCACACCATTGGGATCACTGAATTCTCCACTTCTAGAGATAATTCTAAGACCTTTGTTTTTTCTTTTCTCATCAATATTTGTCCTGTCTTTGATTCAGGTATTTTTAGTAACAAGTCGCCATGTTCAAAGACAATTTGTGCATTTATTTAGACAATAAATCTCTCCCCATCAGGGGTATCAGACATTCTGAAACATAGAAAAATTCATATGTTAGAATTTTGTTTCCAAATTTCAGATCCAGGGGTTGCAAAAATGGCTTTCTTTTTTTTTCTTTCCCTGTGGCTCTGACAATATTTGCTGTTTTGGTTCCTATTGCTCCTCTACATGTATTTAAAATTGAGAACGTTGCTCCTGTGTTTATATTGAGTTCTATTATCTGTTTTTTTCTTTCTCACTTTATCTGGGTCCTCCTTATAGTAGTGTAGTGGGTCTGGGATAGTAGTGATTTTCCACAGCAGCTCTTGCAGTGCTGTGCTTACTGTTGATATCAATATTATGACTACTGCTCGCACAGCATCAGGGCTGTCCCTCCAGCATTCCTTCTCCCACCTTCACCAATAGCTGTGGGTGGGCATGATCTTGGGAGGGACCACGGCCAAAACAGCTGACCCAGGCTGACCAAGGAGATATTCCATACCATATGACGTCAGCTCAGTAATATAAACTGGGGGAAGAGGAGCAGGAAGGGAAGGCAAGATTCATTTCTGGCCTTCCCAAAGCAACCGCTACGCGTACTGAAGCCCTGCTTCTCGGGAGGTGGCCGGACATCGCTGCTGATGGGAAGTAGAGAGTAACAGCTTTATCTGCTTTCGCTTCGCTTCCCACACGCGTGGCTTTGCTGCTTCTTTATTAAACTGCTTTTATCTCAACCCACGAGACTCCCATCTTATTTTCTCCCCTTCCCTGGCTTGCTGAGGAGGTGGGGGATAGAGCGGTGTGGTGGGCACCTGGCATCCAGCCAGACTCAAACTACCACAAGTAGTCAGTTGTTTTTTTTTTTTCCTCAGAGAATTAAATCAGAAAGTGAGAAAGGCATTTTCCTGTATACTGGTTCACTCTGCCCAACCCCTTGCTTTAATGGGTCAGTTATATGCTGTTTGACTTCAGATTTTAAGGGGTTCCTTAAGGTGGTTATTAAATGAGTGCAGCATTGAGTTCTCTTAGACACTGATGAGGAGGGTTCTGTGTCAGAGTCCTCATTTTTCCACATTACTATTATCTGGACAGGGCTGGGAGCCTTCCTTGAATCAGCACTCTGGGATATATCCTTGTCAGGTTGCTGGGTTCCTGTTCAGTTTCATGTTGGGGAGCAGGTAAGTGAGACAGGGTATATATATATATAGGAACAGTCCTCCCCCCTTAAGGGTCAAATGTTTAAGACACGTTTTGGCTGCAGTACACACGGAGCAATGATTTTGAACCTTTTGTTTTTCTACTGAGTGACATTACCCGATTTGTTCATTCAGATTCTTTCTGCCATTCAGATTTTTCTCTTAAATAAAAGAACAGATCTACATATGGGACTTTATCTCACTTTTCCTCATTCTTATAAAAACAAGATTAATTTCAAGATAGTATTCCATTCAGGGGCCACACTTCCAGAGCATATGATTGCAATATTCAATAAACTGTTTTTTTACACAAATCATTATGTATTTCTTTCCAGTGAGCCAAAAGGCAGCCCAAAGGAGAGGTTTTTGGCACAGGGCCCTTATTGTTAGAATTTCCTCCCCTAAACAGGTTTGACCACTTAGATGCCATAGTCAAAAATTATGGTGTCCTTCAAACACAGAGACTTAAAGGCACAGTTCAATATTTCTACACATGATTACAGTACTCTATAAGTTGATCTTTACGAAAACCACCCTTAAATTCCTTCCAGTATGCTAACAGACACCCAAGGGGTGAATTCTTAGGTACTCTGTTTACCATTTCAAAATTCTTTTAGCCACAAATACTTTCTCAACAGTTCTTTCCATTCACTTATCTCCAGCTGCACCCCTTGCAGGATCACAGAACTGCAGATCAAAGCCCCGCACTTGCTTCATGCACAATTGCACATCTCAATCACTCACAGGCAGCTCACAACACAATATACAATAATATGCATATATATATATACAAAGCAATATACAAACCAAAACCAATAGGTACCTTACCATATACTTATGTGGGCCTATTTATACCAATATCAGCCCTGCGATTACTTCATCCGAATTACGGGCTGCAATGCCAATGCCAATCCTGCGATCGCTTTCGCGTTCGCCTTACAGACGGCACCTAGGCTCCCAATATCCGAGGATCCTCTAGCCCAACCAAGCAGAACTTTCACTCCATCTTACTGGCAGGCTGCTTGGGCTTTCCCTGGGTCCAACCAAGCAAGGTCTCCGACACCGCGACTTACAGTCTAGTTCACCAGGTTACAGCCCCAATCAATTAGAAGTGCCTTCCCACTCCAGGGAACATTGGGAGGAGCTGTAAAGGTCGCAGGTGATGGTCCTCCCAGAGAATCCCTCGGTGCGTGCTGGAGTTCGATCAGCATCCGATCCTGTCCAGTCTCACTGCCAGGTGTCCACCACATTACTCTATCCCCCACCTCCTCAGCAAGCCAGGGAAGGGGGGAAAATAAGATGAGAGTCTCATTGGTTGAGATAAATACAGTTTAATAAAGAAGCACCAAAGCCACACACGTGAGAAGCAAAGCAAAAGCAAATAAAGATGTTACTCTCTACTTCCAGCCACCTCCTGAGAAGCAGGGCTTCAGCACACATAATGGTTGCTTTTGGAAGGCCAAAAATGAATCTTGCCCCCCCCCCCCCCCTTCCTGCTACTCTCCCCCAGTTTATATTATTTAGCTGACATCATATGGTATGGAATATCTCCTTGGTCAGCCTGGGTCAGCTGTCCTGACCATGGTCCCTCCCCAGATCATGCCCACCTACAGCTATTGGCAAAGGTCAGGGAAGGAATGCTGGAGACAGCCCTGATGCTGTGCGAACAGTAGTCATAACATTGATGTGCTATCAATACCAACAGTAAGCACAGCAATGCAAGGGCTGCTGTGGAAAAATCACTACAATCCCAGACCCATTACAACACCAAAAGAAACAAGACAGAGGCATAACTTGGGTGGACCAAGACAGGACTATGGGTGGGCCCTTTCCTGGAAATGTGATGAATACTCATGTATGTTGTAAATAAGCTGAAAATCCAGAGGCTGATGTGGGCACATTTGGTGGAGAAATCCCCCATGTTCCCCGGCACTGCAATAAAGCATACCTGCTTAATAGTCCCATTGGCTATTGAGTCCTGACTGGCTTCTTCATGGCATCAGTAACAGTAACTTATCTAGTGTCCTACTGCTGTGCTACAGTGCTTTTTTTTTTCTTGTAAACATTCATTTCAATAGAAGAACATTTCACATTTACCAACAGGTAACATTTATTATTATAATCGAGAACTCAAGAAACCTCAAAACAAAATTAAAGTAACAGCATTCTTAACCACCAGTGCTACATTCCTAGTCTTCTAACAAAAAGAAACAGAGAAGTGCAATCTGAAAAAATGCCCTTTATCTTTGAGCTTCAGACATACATCAACTATATTACATGAACTGGATTTGTTTACAGCAAGACAGAAGGACTTATGACATTATAAATTTACCTAGCCAGCCAATCTGCTATTTCTCAATTACTATAAAAAAAATCTGTGTGCAATAGTTAACTATTAAAGGAACAAGTCTTTTTCCATCACAAAACAATATAGTATGTTAGCAAAATTCAAGTATGTAATATTAAACTTACCTGTGGAAATTTTGACTTTCTACTTCTGTGCTCTAAATAAAATATATCAAGAATAACAGTTTGACTGTAATGATGGTGAGGCACTGGAACAGGTTGCCCAGAGAGTTTGTGGATGTCCCATTCCTGGAAGCGTTCAAGGCCAGGTTGGATGGGACTTTGAAGATGATCTAGTTCTGTTAGCATTACTGTATATGGAAAGTTAGAAGTAGTTAGGCTAAGGTCTGTATCGAGGCCTAGTGAGCAGTGTGGGATGTTGATGTAACCTAGCAGTCTAGGGAACTAGTGGGGCATGCTGAGCTTGTGCATTCTTGCTTAAACAAAGCAAAGAGATTAGTGAAGAATACTGAACGCTGAACCTTGTTTTTCTCAAAGAAATCGTTATCTCGAATGTTTACCTGTTTGTTATCTATGGAAATTTCTGGTTGTGGATTCAGATAAGCATAGTCTCAAGTAACTACATGAAAGAGCACAACATAATCCTAAAGTCTAAGAAAACTGGTAAACATCACGGGGACCTGATGAAGTAATCATTTGTGGAAAGTATATAAACTCTGAAATTTTCTGTTAGTGGGGGCTCTGACTTTGGACACTAGTCCTCAGGTCCCTAGGGCCCTCAATAAAGCACCGCATGAAACGACCTCGGTTGTTTTGTGTTTTCCTTCGGGAACGGGCAGCAGTTCAACCCCCCTGCCATGCTCAATATATCTTCCAAACCATTCTATTATAATATCATGGTCCCTGTTATCCACTGCATATCATTTCTACTCTTCTGACTAACTGTTCAGATCAGTTGCCTGTGGTGGGAATTGGGAATAAAGTTGCCAGTGCCTGATTATCTATTGTGCAGACCTGGGAGGTGGTGGCCCGAGAGATCAGTATGAGAAGTAGCCAGGGGAGGAAGCCTTGCAGAGGCAAGACAGTCCTCTTTTGGCTGTAAATTGTTGGATCAAGCAGAAAAACCAACTTCAACAAGGCCACGATGCCCAGTGTGAGATAACAGAGAGAGACCTGGGAGTACTGATTGATAATAAGCTAACCATGAGCCAGCAATGTGCCCTCGTGGCCAAGAAGGCCAATGGCATCCTGGGATGCATCAAGAAGAGTGTGGCCAGCAGGTCAAGGGAGGTTCTTCTCCCCCTCTACTCTGCCCTGGTGAGGCCTCATGTGGAGTACTGTGTCCAGTTCTGGGCTCCTCAGCTCAAGAGGGACAGAGTACTTCTGGAGAGAGTCCAGCACAGGGCCACCAAGATGATCAGGGGACTGGAGCATCTTTCATATGAGGAAAGGCTGCAGGAACTGGGGCTGTTTAGTCTGGAGGAGATTGAGGGGAGATCTTATTAACATTTATAAATATCTAAAGGATGGGTGTCAGGAGGCTGGGACATCCCTTTTTTTCTATAGTAGCTAGCAACAGGACAAGGGGTAATGGGATGAAGCTGGAACACAAAAAGTTCCACTTAAATATAAGAAAAAATTATTTCACTGTGAGGGTGACAGAGCAGTGGAACAGGTTGCCCAGGGAGGTTGTGGAGTCTCCTTCCTTGGAGGTTTTCAAGGTTTGTCCACCTGGACATGTTCCTATGTGACCTGATCTAGGTGAACCTGCTTCTGCAGTATGGTTGGCCTCAATCTCTAAAGATCCCTTCCAATCCCTACCATTCTATGATTCTATGATAACTGCTTCATTAACCGTGAAATTAATATTAAAGTTAACATCCCTTTGACACCCCTAAAAATAAGCAAAAAGAGATACATATATGACTATGTTCTTCAATTCTCCACCCAAATCATGTTAAACGTCATTCCCAGGGAGAGTGCAGATTAGTTTGGAGTATAAAAGTCCCCAAGGAGAGGGAAGAGAGATCTTTTTAGTCTTTCAAGTGCTTTCGCTCCACTTCTCAAGCTGACTTAGAAAGATGCAGCAGGGAGAAAGAGACTGAAGACCCAGTCAACTGGCTGTACTACTCTTCCTCCACCACGACAGAGACATCTTCTTGGTAAGAATTGTGCTTTTTCACTCTGTGGTGAAGAATACCTGGGATAAATGTTGCTGGCATTTTTAACATACATTAGCGCTACTGCAGTACGTGTATTTATCAATGGCAATCTCAAATCTGTTATATCCATCACCTTAATCTGTCACCTGCCAGTGAGTAGGCTGAGGGTACACAAGAAGGAGGAAGCAGGGCCAGGACAGTTGACCTGAACTAGCCAAAGAGCTATTCCATACCATAGAACCTTATGCTCAGTATATAAGCCAAGGGGAGTTGGCTGGGAGGGGCAGATCACTGCTGAGGCATCAATCAGCAGGTGATGAGCATTGTGTATCACTTGGGTTTGGTTTTTTTCCCCTTGGGTTTTAATATTATATATTATAACATGAGAGAGAAAAGTAACAAAAAATATTTTTGTTGATATATTCTATTTCATTTTAGTTATTAAACTGTTCTTATCTCAACCCAAGAGTTTTAATTTCCTACCCCCTCAAGCTCAAAAATAGTAAGAATCCCCTACTTTGCCACCAGTTGAAAAGTAATCTTTCTGGATGCAAACACAGCCTAGTTCAACAATGTATACAAAAAACTAGCAATTTTTAGAAGAACAGAAACTAAATCAAACATTATTATGCCTTTCTAAAAAAAAAAACCCTCACATTCTACAAAAATATCACTGAGTGAACTTTCTATAAAAATAGGAAAGATGTATGTAACTTCCAATACTTTAACAACAGATCTATGATAGGATCGCTCAATGAAATTATCAGACAGCAAGCCTAAATAGCAACCTAAGAAAATCATTTCAAACATTATGCTTAATTAAATTATTGAATGCATTGTCACAAAACAACATCAAGATCAAAAGCATAAAGCCATTAAAAAAAAGTCATTTATAAGGTTAGTTACAGAAGACAGTTGGGAAAATTATTTGCAAATAAAACCTTAATTTTGTCAAGCCTTATGTTAGGTATATCAGTAAAGTATCCTGTCCGTGCCTTCTTCTGTATTCTCTCAGATATTTGCTATTGGCCACCTCCAAAGACAGGAATAAAGGCCTAGACCATTTATTCTGACCCAGTACATAGACTTTGTTATCATAGGGAACTCCAACTTAACCCAACATGGGCATGAAATGAAGGTTGGATCACAGATATTCCTTGTTTCCTCTGAAAAGCTGCAGATTTTAAACTAACTCATTACTTTTACATGCTCACAAAAGAAACTCCTATAAGACACTAGAGTCTCTTACAATAACTTGTTACTTTGAAGTCCTAGCCTGTCCCTTGGCAAACTTGTAATTAGTTTATTCTTCCCCTCCCCCCCAGGTTTGCTTTACTGTATCAGAAACTCATCATCTTGAGCTACTTCTTCATCAGAGTCTCCTTTTGACTTGGTATAGTCTAGTGTGTCAGAAAGTCCATTGCATCCTCTTGCACAAACACCTACTTTCACATCTACCCAAAATAAAACATTTATTTTAAATCTATTCTTGAACATCAAAATAAAAAATATGCAGAACAAAAAAAAGCTGACATTTATTTTCCCTTGCCTCAAGGCCAGTGCTAAAACAGAAGTGAACTAATTTAATAGATTGAAGGCAACATTTTTCTCTTACAAAATAGACTACCAAGCAGACATCAGATGTTCACTACTGTGGACAAAGCCTTAAAGCATGTTTAAAAAAAAAAAAAATTCCAAGTATTAAACTGTTGACACTTCTTGGTGCTTGATCTCATAAAAGTCAAATTTCAAAGAGATGTTTTTGTGACTTCAAATGAAAGTTTATTCAGATGATAATTCAGGCACTATTTTAAGTTTGTTGACAGTAATATAATTATGAAGTTGTGAGGCCAAGACAAGGGCAGTTGCTGGATTTTTACGTAACTCCTATAACGACCATCAGAAATCTGCTACTTCAATCCAAGTTTCTGAAAACACTACTTGAAAAGTCTGTATTATCATTCATACTTAAAACTTAAATAAACTTAGTTGCAAGGAAAGGATTATTTACTGTGTTAATGTCAAAGCTCAATCTAGTTAACATTTTTGTGGATAATGGGCATGGATAATTTGCAATTATCCAAAATGACTCTAAGTCAAGCAGAGTATGCAAATAAAGAGCTACAAAAAAGTTGTATCAACTTCTTCTACAAGTTATTTGTGCAAAAGGATCTTCCAAAACTATCTGTACTATTTTCCACAAACAAGTGCTTAAGTACAGAATTTTAAAATTATAACAATCTATTTAACCAGTGTTATGATTAAAAACATATTATTAAAAATCTGTTAAAATGTTATGGTTAAAGTTTACTGTTTAATTTTATGATTAAAAACATATAAAAATGCATCACTTGATGACAAGTGGAATCTCAGATGAACAGCACTTATTCTTTTCAGACTAAATACTCTCCTCTATAGGAAATGGGTTGAAAAACATGAACACCATTTATAACAAGAGGGATGACTGATGAGCTAAGCTGTAGGCTTTGAGATTTCTTAGGATGGTTTAAAACATTGGAATGAAGAGTCTAGTTAGCTGCAGATGTGTAGAAAGCAAAAGAAACAATGGACTTCATACAAAAGCTGTGGGAAATAATCTTCTCTAACAAGTACTTGCTGTAAAAAGGAAAACCTAAGTCTTGCTTTCTAACTACTATAAAAGTAAGCATATGTGCCCTTCCCAAGAAGAAAAGATGACAATTCTCAATCAGCTTTTTGTTGAAATACTGGTTATTTACAAATAAATAAATAAATAAAATTGTATGGCAAATTTTGTAAGAATTATACCTTTTCCAATGGGTATGAATTATTATCTATTTCAAAACCAGAATACCTTCAACATGTTAGTATCAACAACTGAAGAGCTCTAGTTCTACCAGAAGTCATTCTAATTCCATACTAGAATAGTTGATTAAAATATGGCTTAGAAATATTTTTGAAGCTTAAGGTGTCCTTTTTTTCCTTCAGTTTTATCCATCTCAAAAGTAACTGTACAGTAAATTATTTTCTGCACTTTATATAAATGAAGCTCAATGAACAAACTTATACAGTCCCATCCAAAAGACACCAACATCTCCAAGTTTTCCGGTGTTCATTTCAAGCTGCTAGGTTAGCCAGAAATGTTAGCCAGATGTGTAGAAAGCAAAAGAAACAATGGACTTCCCTATTCAATATCTTCAAAAGCCAGTAATGAAACCACATTTTCTTCTTTCTTCAACTCAGGGCATTCTCTCTCAACGTGTCCCACTTCCCCACAATTAAAACATCCTACTGGGGAGGAAACAATCTACATTGCCTGCCCAGGCTGTCCTTTACCTCACCCAACACTTCCTCCTCTGGCTCCTTTCGTGCCTCTTCCTTGTTTCCATTCTCTCCACTCCTGTCTCCCTTCAGCTTCCAATCATACACAGCAAATTTCCAACCATTATCCAACAAACTATACCCATTCGCTCGACTACCATAATCCCAGTGCAAAGTCATTCTGAGGTTATTTTGTCAAATGACAGAGACAACGAGAAAGACACAGATAGCAACAAAAAGATCAGTCCCTCTTTACTGTCTACATCAAAATGTCACAGAAAACAAGACAATGTATTCAGCCACCACAAAAAGCCCACTACACTCTAGGCAACAAAAAAAACCCCAACATAATGACACACATAATCATTTATATATTTTTCAGGTGAGCTCACTCTATGTTAATAATTGGATTCTTGGAGCCAACAAAATCTCAAGTCCACAAACACATTTGCTGCCAAATCATTAAAATTTTTAAAATTTGTTTCCTCATATATTGACAAAATTTGTTATCTTTCTCCATAGCTGCCGGGGTGTTTCTTTAGTCTCCCACTATGCCTACCCAACATGAAGCATAGTCTGAAATTCAATGCCTGACAGGTCTTCCCTTGTTTCAGATGAAACAACAATATTGTATCATCTCTTGTCCCTGTTCCTTGTACAAGACATGGCTTCTAATATCTTCCCCAAGGACTATCTGGAGGAATGTTCCCTGGACTTTTCCCATCATCCCTTTTATTTTCCCTAGGACTAGCACTTTTATTTCCCGTTCTGATTTCCCAGGAGTTTTTATGTCACTGTGCTTTCACTTCATCCTTCTCTGGCTGTTTTCCTCATAGAACAACAGAACCATGGATTCGGACTCCGCACTCGCTTTGTATCTATTGTAGGTCTCAAGCACATACACACACACAGAAAGTCTCTCAGAATGTCCCGACTATCAAGGTAATACTTAATAGTCCGTTATCTTACCTTGGTCCATGCACAGAGTTCCCTGGTCAATATGATCGTGCCTACTATTCCTATCCTTCCCCTGGTAGTTCACCGGATCTGCCTTCAAACTTGGTCTCAGGATCCAGTCGATCTCCTCTGGAATCCCTGCTGATGATCCAAGGAGACCATTGAAATCAACAGGATGCGTCTTTCTGTCCTTCAGCAAGAGGCTCCCCAGGAAGATGACTTGGGATCCCAGACGAGACCCCATCTGTAAGAAACAAACAAGTTTTCTCATTAAAGACTCAGGTCAGACTCTGCAGTGAAGCACTTTTATTAAGTGTTCTTGCAAGAGCGAGTGTCCTAGCTAGTAGACACACCTGATAGATACAATATTCGACTTTTTCTTTCCTATCCTGTCTGCAAGGTCCCTCCCTTGTTTCCCCTTTGATTAGGTACTCCAAGATTTACAACTTCTGGAGGCGCCTAAATCCCCTCAAGATGTCTGGTTCTTGTATCTTGTCACCTATACCCCCACAGTCTTATCTAAGCACTCATGCCCCCATAGTGTTCACTCATACTCCCTCTTATTAAAATTTAAAACTTATCAGAGAGATGATTAGCACTACAAATAAACAGATATGATTAGAAATTCTTTATCTTAATCCTCTTTGTTCCATCCTGCAAAAACAACATTAACATTTTCTACAAGCATCTCCATTCTGATGAAAGACTGAGGGAGCTGGGGCTATTTAGCTTGGAGAAGAGGAGATTGAGGGGTGATCACATTAATGTTTACAAATATGTAAAGAGCGGGTGGCAGGAGGATGGAGTCAGGCTATTCTCAATGATGTCCAAAGATAGGACAAGGGGCAACAGGTACAAGCTGAAACATAAGAGGTTCCAAAGAAATACAAGGAAGAATTTCTTCATTATGAGGGTGACAGAGCACTGGAACAGGCTGCCCAGATGGGTTCTGGAGTCTGCTTCTCTAGGGACATTCAAAATTCACCTGGACAAGTTCCTGTGTGACCTACTCTAGGTAGTCCTGCTCTGGCAGGGGAGTTGGACTAGATGATCTTTTGAGGTCTTTTCCAACCCCTTAAGATTCTGTAATCTGTGATTCTGTGACTCTCTGATGCTTATGTAAGCCAAACAAATACAGCACAAGTCAGTTGTCTCTTTGTAAGCAGCTGGACCAGTAAGAACTAAGGTATAGCTGTATGCAACTCATCTGATCTCAGATGTAGGCTGCTATACCTAAGCAAGTCACTCCAGACTCCCTTTTAGGGCTAGTGGAGGAATAATCTGACTTAGATGTCCACAATGAGACAAATCATGAGCTAGGACTGCATGCTTGCCTCCATTGACTCTAAAGAGAGTCTGGGCTGGGTCTCTGATGGAGACATCTGTGTTACAGATACCCGCTTTCATACAGATTAATCCCACTGTCACAGTGTAAGCTAATGAGATGCAATTATTCAGTTCACGATGAACCAAGGATCTGAAACTCTTCTTCCTCTGCATGGCAGATGCTACGCAGCTTCCTCAGAAAGTCTCACCTATTAAGATAAACCATGAGAAAAATAGAGTAGGAATCAAGGTGTGGTTTTTTTCTACAGAATTGTGTGTGTAGGTGATTTCTGCAACAAGAGCTCCTCAGGACTCCTATGTTGCTCTGAGCCAGCCTGATTTCCAAGGCCAGCCTGCTGCTAAAACAGACATCTATGACTGTGCTCCTCCATGGGGGACTTCACTCATTCAGAAGAGTAACAAGCAAAAAAACCACTCAAGCAGATGTGGTCTGGTGAATGTGAGGACCAGAGGCACTTAGGTGTCACACAGGGAGCATAGGATTTATTAAGCCATGCTCCAAGTTAGGGATAGAGCACCGGTACAAGGTTGTATGGGGCTTATCCTTGTAAAATGCCACAATGACATGGTGAACCACCTCCCTTTATCATAGAATCATAGAATGGTAGGGGTTGGAAGGGACCTTTAGAGATCATCTAGTCCAACCCCCCTGCAGAAGCAGGGTCACCCAAATCAGGTAGCAATAGTGGCTGAAGAACAAGTAATGGATTTGTCTTCCCTTGGCTGCTCTACTGAAGGTCACCATGCCCAGAATCTATACTCGGCTAAGCATGGGACACTGTCCTTCAGGCCTCATTACACAGACTGAGTTCCCCTCAGATGAAAGATGGAAGATGACTTGCTTTGCAGTAGCTTCAGAAAAATAAGAATAACCTTAGACCAGTAAGATACAATCTGAGACTGAGGCCATAGTATAGATACTAATAATGGGTCAGGCTTAGCTCAGTTTCATCCTACTCCATCCTGGGGACAACTGAGATTTTTCAGGAATATCACATTTGTCTGTCTGATGTCATAGTGGCCAAGAATCGCTCAGAGACAAATTCAGTTCTTGGTGCTGCAGATTCTTTATTGCTAAAAGTTTTCCCCTAATATACCCTTATCCCCTGATCCTGCACAGTTTATTCTATGTTAATTGGGTAACAATCTTAAAGCACACGTCCATGCTAACATAATGATTGGTCTCTCTATATCTATCATGTGCCACTCTTGCTGCTTCTTTGGTATGCTTGCATCCTGATTTTATGCTTTAGTTCTTCTGTCTTATCACTTCTTTCTCAGAGCTGTTTACCTGTGTGCTTCAAGGGAAGAGCTGTGTCTCAAGGTTAAAGGTGCCTGCAGCCCAATTCTCTCCCACAGTCTGAGGCCTTTCTGAGATGTGATGCTAGGGCACTTCTTTTAAGATGCCTTCTTTTAAGAAGACAGGGGTGAAATCTGAAACACATAGCTGTGGATGTGCATGCTTGTGTAGCACTTGTGCTTATCTGTCAAGCCAACTTTGCTTCTTCCCAGACACACAGACAGCAAGCAGCAGGCTTGCTAGTACTTTGTTGCATGCATTGTATCATTTTTCTCCTTATTTGCTTTTCCTCCCGTTGTTCTGTTTCTTCATTCCCTTATTTTTTATCTTCTTCCTTTTCCTTTTTTTTCCCCTTTCCTTCTCTTCTTTTTCTCCTCCTTCTGGTTGGTTGCCCTCCTTCATTCATTCATTCATTCTTTCCCCTCTTCTCTCATTTATTTATTTATTTAGAGCAAATTTTCAAATATATAAACACATTACAGCAAAGAGACTGTGCTGAGGCAGCCTCTGAGCCTGCAGATGTGGATTCCAATAAGAGAACTTATTTGGAAAAAATCATTATCTGTAATGTGGAAATGGTTTGGCTTGAGGGTAAAATTTATCATTACCCTAATATCATCTCAAGCCTCAGCTCTGGAAGCAGCTACCAGTGTTACCCAGGCTTAATTCAGTCAGTGAAAGGAAAGAGAGATAGAGGATGGAAAATATGATTTATGATGGAAATCAATGCAATCATAATACTTTATGCTTATAAGATTGAGCTATTCCAACAGTGCTACAGATTGAATAGGCAGCTTTCCACCAAAAAAAAAACCATGGCATGTTAAAATGCAGTAGTATGATGGTGCATCTGGCACAAAGGGACTGTATTCAGGATTTGGTGTGTGAGTGGGAACAGATTTTGTTTTGCTAGAGTTTTGTTTTCCTTCCTTCCTTCTCCAGGGATCAGGGAACATCACTTAGCGAAGGTCTATTTCCACAGAACAATAAGAAGATGCTGTCCTGCAGTCCCCAGAGGGTAGAGGAAGGTGGAAAGGGAAGAATGGCAATCAAATACAAAAGGAGTGCTGAATAGTTCTCCAAGTAAATGGCAAGATCCTGGCAGGAGTAGTATCCCCAGTGTAAAAGTGAAAGCAACATTGTGACTCATTCCTCTGCAGTGCGGAGTACCTCTCAGAGACCAACTGAAGTATATTTACAAAAATTTGAATCAGACTATTCACTTCAGCTAAAGACAGGCAGAAGTGATAAGGCTTGAGAGGTTTGTTTCTAATGCAGAAAACTAAAAAGCATCTGAACTTTCAAACTTGACCAAATCATGACTCCTTTCATCCAATAAATCAAATAAACATTGCAGAAATCATGAACAAACATGGTGATGTAAAGTTGAGTTAGTTCATTTCTAGTGTAAAGAACATGCCTTGTCAAATATGCAGTTTCCTTGAACAATGTTTGAAGGATGTTTTGCACCTTGATTGTATCCGTGGGAATATACCCCTGTAGCATTGCCTGTCTCTGGACAAGCAGGAGAACTTAGCATCTCCAATAGCCAGAATGAGGAAAAAGTTATTCTTAGGGAATACTCCTTATTTATTCATAATGTTCTGTCAAAGGTGAAGTACTTGATATCCAGGACTTGAAATTCACTGTAAACTATGTCCAAAAGACATTCAAAAGTGAGCATTTGCAATATTGTTTTTTAATGGAAAATATCTTTCCAAACAAACCTATCTTTAGGAAGATGTTTTTAAAATTATTTTGATAATTCATGATTTCTGGAGAAAACTGTGTATCTAGAAGTTGGAAAAATACTTTTTGTGGATTACTCCTTAAAAATAATTGAAATTTCCAGGTATCAACTTATGATTCCTCCTCTCTTCCACTCTTTCCCCTCAGGGACAACGGATGCATACAGTAATTTAGGTCTACAGTGCATGCAGATTATGAACCCATAATGTGACAGATTTTTACCCTGGTAGTCCATATCTGGAGAATTGTATCTCACACTGTCAATAACCCTTAAGAAGTGAGTAGATAATTAAAGCAAGCTCCTTAATCTACCCTGTTTTACAAAGAAGATGATGTTGAGGTCTGACACAGAGGAATATACTATAATGTGCAGTTCTGAGCACCACATCTATACAGAAAAAGGGGACATGCTGGAGCATGCCCCTCATGAGACATCAGAAAATCCAAATGGGTCTGAGGCTTATAGTACAAACCCTTAGGAAGCCAGGCTTCATTGTCTTCAGAGTTCACAGAAAGGTTTTCCTGTGAATGCTATTGCTGGCATCTCCCTGTCCCTTTCCAGCTCTGAGTATCTCCATGAGGTTTACACAGTACCTATCAACACTTGCTACGTAGAACTAGACAAGAGGAAATGCTGCTGAGGATGACTTCATCCCTGAACTTTCATCAGACAAGCTGAGGTGTAGCTATTGTCACAGAGGACTCCTGAAATAGCTGCAGGCAGGTTTGTGTTCTCAGGACTATCAAAGTGATAGGTGAGCTGTGCACTAAAGTAATACAGGGCATCTTCCACTCCCAGAGCCAGAGCTAGGCTTACCAAGGACTTTGACTTGTGCTGGCAGGCACACCCCTATTTGTAACTTTAAATGGTTAAAGCTTCCAAACACTACATTCTTTGTAGGAAGGGATAAAGAAATAAAAGGACGAGAGCACCTTTATTCTATTCTTTGCCATCTCATTCCACTGGTACCTACAAGGACATTGATAGATGAGGATGTGCGGTGCCAGAGAACTTCTGTCCCTCTCTGAACAGGTTTTCAAATGAAACCGATCAGAGACTGGTTTATGGCAGATATTGTGTCTTACTCTTTTGGACACCCTGTTACACCCCATCAGGTTCTCACTGTCATTTTCCTCACCTTCCACACTAAAGCTCGCTAGCTGGTCCTCTTCTATGTCATAGAATCATAGAATGGTAGGGGTTGGAAGGGACCTTTAGAGATCATCTAGTCCAACTCCCCTGCAGAAGCAGGACAACCTAGATCAGGTCGCATAGGAACATGTCCACGTGGGTCTTGAAGATCTCCGAGGAAGGAGACTCCACAACCCCTCTGGGCAGCCTGTTCCACTGCTCCCTCACCATCACAGTGAAATAGTTTTTCTCATATTTAAATGGAATAAACAGCCCCAGTTCCCGCAGCCTTTCCTCGTATGAAAGATGTTCCAGACTCCTGATCATCTTAGTGGCCCTTGGATGCCATTGGCCTTCTTGGCCACGAGGGAACATTGCTGGCTCATATTTAGCTTATTATCAATCAGGACTCCCAGATATTTCTCTGCACAGAGCTGCTCTTCAGCAGCCCAGGGCACCCTCAGTGTTTAGCAGTGGGCCCACATTCCCCCTCGCCATCCTTCTGCTGCTGATGTACTTGAAAAATGCCTCAGTACTGACAATACACCAATAGGTTATGAGATGCCGGTATTTTACATATATTCCCTCTCCTGGACACATAATAACAATGGAGTTTGGCAGTGATCTTCTACATAATTAATTTTGGCTAGCTGGTGAAGGTTCAGAGCCTCAAAAAATGGGATCCAAATCACAAAACCAATGGGTAATAATAACTGCTCTAACCACCTCCCCTTTCTTTCCCTGGTTGTCGGCTGGTCCAGCTGAATGGCCTGTGAGTAAATGGTTGCTGTATGAAAAGAGAATGATCTAACCAGCTCCGAGTAACCAGCTCTTGAACCTCCAGGCTCAAGATCGCAGTCAGAAAAGGAACAGAAAAGTTTCCCCATGCTCAAAGATACAGGATTTCAGCTGCTAGAAACTAGCCCTTACCTCCTAAAGGCAGCAAAGTCACTGGGTATGTCTGCATGGCTAAATAAAACAGGGTTAGGGACCGTTTCCTTGTATAAAAGATGTTCCAGTCCCCTGATATCTTGGTGGCCCTGTGCTGGACTCTCTCCAGAAGTTGGCCTCTGGTTGGCCTGAGACTGGTGAGGACTTGCTGGCAGCAGCTTGCTTGTATGCCAAGGAGGAACAACGTCTGGACGAAAAATTTTTTTTTTCCTCTGCCCCTGGTGAGTACCAGACAGCAGCATCTGTCTATGGGAAGCTATCAGCATACATAAGTTCAGAAGGGGTTTTCTTTTTTTTTTTTTTTATTCGTCTCTTTCTCCCACCGGGTCTTCAGGAAAGCCAACGTTCCAGACCCTCGGCATCCACCGACCAGTGGCTCCCAGCTGGACCCCTGCGGCACTGAGCTTGTCCGTGCCGGTCTCCTTCCCCCAAACTCCCGCCGCTGTCAACCCCAGTCCTTCCACCGCTCTGTTTCTCTCTCTCCTAAATCATGGGATCTGACCTTTTTAAGGAGCAAAAGTTGTATATGCAAGCTTCCAAAACAGCTACTGTAGGCTACCCACTGTTCAGTAAGAGATGATCAATTGCATGAGTTGTTTCACTGTATTTGGAGATATTGTACATGGATCCTGGCAGAAGGGAACGTAGATTTAGCATTATGGTACAAGGTGGGGCAAGAGTTCAGAACTAAAAAGGACCTGGGGCTTGCAGTTCCTACCTCTGCTGTGATTACGTGGCAATTGGTTTATATGGCTTTACAACCTCTGGCGGGAGAGATAACAGAACATTTTGAGATCCCATCTCAACAAGAGAAAGAAGTAACACCCAGTGCCTCCCCAAAAGAGGCAAGCAGGGATGCAAATGATAAAGATGAGAAAGTAGAATCCGAGCTCCCAGATTATTCACCCCCCGCCCTGCACACACAGAGTGGAGCTTAGTGGCCGCAGCTTCACTCGCCTCACACACACCCTTAATCCTAAACTCCCCCCCTCCTGAAGAATCACCAGTACAACTCTAGGAAAAAGGGTCTGTTTTAGAGGATTGTTTTAAGGAAGCATTAAATAATGGGGACCCCGTGATTTTAAGACCCCATCAACAGCCGCAACATGAGCCCCCGCCGTATGCGGTTTTTAAAGAACTACAGAAAAGCATCGATGAGAACGGGCTTCAGAGCCCATTTACAGTGGGTATATTGGAGGGAATCTCTAACAGATATCAATTGGTCCCATGGGACTGGAAAGCACTTATAAAAACAGTGTTAACACCAGAACAGAACTGCATTTGGAGGATCGAGTATGTAGATCTGTGTACTCAGCAAGCCATGGAAAATTTGACTGATTGCACACCAATAGGTTATGAGATGCTAGTATTTTACATGTATTGGCTCTCCTGGACACTGGAGCTGAAGTTACTGTATTGCATAGTGATAACGATAACAAAAAGCTGTATCACAGATATCAGGATTGGAGGGAAGTTCAACCCTGCCCTCCAAGCTAAAGTTGCCCTAGCAATAGGAAATGCTATGCCATTTACTGCTATGGTGTTAATTGCCCCAACTAACAAGTGTATTTTGAGTACTGATGTGTTGGCAGGACACATGGTTGAAACTTTAAATGGTCACTTTTTTTTTCCTTCAGGACTTTGCAAGCAGCATTTGCCATTCAATCTCTAATTGTCCTGCAAGGATTCCCAAAGTGGGATCTGGTTGTGCTACCTGTGCCTAGCAAGGTGGTAACTGTAAATCAAAATCCTATTCCAGGGGCAGAAGAGGAAATTTCCCAAACCATTTGGGCACCTCAAGAATCAGGAATCATTAGGGAAACTGTGACTGCCTTTAACAACACCATTTGGCCTGTCAAAAAACAGATGGCACTTGGAGAATGACTGTAGGTTACATAGAATTGAATAAAGTTACTCACCTTCCCTTGCAGTTATGATACTGGACACAGTAACTCTTATAGAAAAAAATCAGCAAAAATGTACAGCCTTGGAAGGTGGTGATAGATTTTGCTAATCCCGTCTTTTCTATAATTTCTTCAGAAAGTCAAGAGCAGTTTGCCTTTATCTGGCAACAAAAGCAAACTGTTTGCATGACATCTCCAGGATCCAGAAGGATTTTAAAACCTTGGGGGAGCAGGTAAAAGGTAGAAGGGCTCAGGTTATTTTCTCCTCTATCCTGTTCACTAGAGATAAAGGGGGAGTCTGCAAAGGAAAAATCAGCCAAGTGAACTCCTGACTGAGAGGCTGGTGCTGGCAAATAAGGAGGGTCTGATTGGGGATGTGAAGATTGGAGGCAACCTCGGCTGCAGCAACCACGAGATGGTAGAGTTCAAGATCCTGTGTGGAAGAGGCAGGATACAAAGCAGGACTGTGACCCTGGATTTCAGGGGAGTCGACTTTGGCCTCTTCAAAGACCTACTTGGACAGATCTCATGGGATATGATTCTTAGAACGTAGAAGTGCCCAAGAGAGCTGATCAGTCTTCAAGCACCACTTCCTCCAAATCCAGGATCAGTGTGTCCCAATGAGCAAGAAAGGAGGAAAAGGAGGTAGGAGGCCTCCATGGATGAGCAAGGATCTGCTGGGACAACTCAGATGCACACGCACAGTGGAGCTCAGCAGCCGCAGCTTCACTCGCCTCACACACACCCTTAATCCTAAACTCCCCCCCTCCTGAGGAATCCTCAGTACAACTCTAGGAAAAAGGGTCTGTTTTAGAGGACTGTTTTAAGGAGGTGAACCTGCTTCTGCAGGGGGGGGGTTGGACTAGATGATCTCTAAAGGTCCCTTCCAACCCTACCATTCTATGTTATATGTCTATATAACACTAATGAACATGCTGTAGAGTACAGCTTATGAGAGAAAATCTAGTTTGTCTCGACTCCTCTCTGACATCACAGAAACACAGAATGGTAGGGGTTGGAAGGGACCTCTAGAGATCATCTTGTTCAACCCTCTGCTAAAGCAGGTCCACCTAGATCAGGTCACTCAGGAACATGTCCAGGAAGGTTTTGAAAAGAAGCCTTTAAAAGAAGACTTCACACCCTCCCTGGGTGGCCTGTTCTAGGGCTCCATCACCCTTACAGGTGGCCCTTATATTTAAGTGGAAATTTTTGTGTTCCAGCTTTAGTCCATTACCCCTTTTCCTGTCACTTGAGACAACAAAAAAAAGTGCCACTTCATCCTCTTGACAAATACCTTTTAAATACTTCTGTTAATCAGATCCCTCCTCGTTCTCTTCTCCAGGCTGAACAGTCTCAGATCCCGCAGCCTTTCCTCATAAGAAAGATTTTCCTATCCCCTGATCATCTTGGTGGCCTTCCAGTGGACTCTGCAGAAGCTCCCTGTCCGTCTTGAGCTGGGGAGCCCAGAACTGGACACAGTACTCCAGATGAGGCCTCACCAGGGCAGAGTGGAGGAGGAGCAAAACCTCCCTCGACCTGCTGGCCACGTTCTTCTTGATGTCTCCCAGAATGTCATTGGCCTTCTTGGCCACGAGGACACATTGCTGGCTCATGTTTAATTGCCGTCAATCAGAACTCCCAGGTCTCTCTCCACAGAGTTGCTCTCCAACATATTTCCCATATAAAAAAAGAAGACAAATATTTACTTGTATACTAATGAAATAATAATGGACAATATTAAAGAAAGCTCCAGAAAATCTACATCTTGCTATCTTTTGGGATTTCTCAACAGAGTATAAACAAAGAGGAACTGCAGGGCTGAAGGCCAACAGGTTGCTGTCTTTCTGGGCAACAATGCCTACATCTCTACCTGTAAATAAAACAGTATAGGTTGTTGGCATGAGCCCTGCCCTACAGTTTCCCACACTACTGAGCCGCTAGCACTTCCCTTGGCAGCTTTGGTCTGTGACCAAACTGCTCACCGGTTTCTGACTGACAGCATATATCTTGCCCAAAAGTAGTGTGAATTGATTTCTACTAGGTTTGTCTCATTCCATCCTACTCTGTCCTCCAATGTGTCTCGAGCAGGCTTTGCATGTTCATGGGCATTAATACATCCTTATGCCACACCTCAGGGCATTAGCACATCCCCTTATTTTCAGGCTTGGAAAACCCTGGTCTGTTATATTGGGTTTCTCTCCCGTTACTCTGAGCAAAGCCCACAAAAAAATCACAGACCTATTTACTGTGAGTATAACCAGACTATGTCAGTTGGCCCTGATGCTAGAGAACGGTCCCTAACCCTGTTTTATTTAGCCATGCAGATATACCCAGTGACTTTGCTGCCATTAGGAGGTAAGGGCTAGTTTCTAGCAGCTGAAATCCTGTATTTTTGAGCATGGGGAAACTTTTCTGTTCCTTTTCTGACTGCGATCTTGAGCCTGGAGGTTCAAGAGCTGGTTAGATCATTCTCTTTTCATACAGCAACCATTTACTCACAGGCCATTCAGCTGGACCAGCCGACAACCAGGGAAAGAAAGGGGAGGTGGTAAGAGCAGTTATTATTACCCATTGGTTTTGTGATTTGGATCCCATTTTTTGAGGCTCTGAACCTTCACCAGCTAGCCAAAATTAATTATGTAGAAGATCACTGCCAAACTCCATTGTTATTATGTGTCCAGGAGAGAGAATATATGTAAAATACCAGCATCTCATAACCTATCGGTGTGTCATCAGTCAAATTTTCCATGGCTTTCTGCATACAAAGATCTACATACTCGGTTCTCCAAATGCAATACTGTGCTGGCGATAACACTGTTTTTATAAGTACTTGCCAATCCCATGGTACCAATTGATATCTACTAGAGATTGTCTCCAATATATCTGCTGTAAATGTGCTCTAAAGCTCCTTCTCATTGATGCTTTTCCGCAGCTCTTTAACGGTGAGGACTCATGTTGCGACTGTTGGTAGGATCTTAAAATCACTAGAAATGCCACAGGATTCCCATTATTTAATGCTTCCCTAAAGCATGCCTCTAAAACAGACACTTTTCCCTGGACTTCTACCAAGGATGCGTCAGGACGCATTCCTGACAGGATTTCAGGGTTTGGGGTGGAAGGGGCATGAGGTGAGTGAAGCTGCAGCAGCTCAACTTCACTGTGCGTTCATGAGGAGGGTAGTGAATAATCCAGGGTCTTGGATTCTAATTCATCATCTTTACCCTTTGCATCCCAGCTTGTTTCTCTCAGAGGGCACTGGATGTTACTTCTTTCTTATCCCAAAGGATTCTGTTACCTCTCCCGCCAGAGGTTGTAAAGCAATATAAACACAATGGAGGTAGGGACTGCAAGCTCCAGCTCCTTTTTAGTTTTAAACTCTTGCCCCACCTTGTACCATAATGCTAAATCTACACTCCCATCTGCCAGGAATCATGTACAATATCTCCGAATACAGTACAACAACTCATGCAATTGATCATCTGTTACCGAACAGTAGGCAGCCTGCTGTAGCTGCTTTAAAGCTTGCATATACAACTTTTGTTCCTTAGAGAGGCTGGATCCCATGATTTTAGAGAGAAGGAGAGAGAGAAAGAGAGTGGTGGAAGGACTAGGGTTGATGGTGGTGGGAGGTGGGGTGGGGGGGAGCGACACTGACAAGTTGTGCCCTGGGGACCCAGCCAGGGCACTGAGCTCTGGCTCAGTGAAGAGCTCTAGTTCTACCAGAAGTCATTCTAATGCCATACTAGAATAGTTGATTAAAATATGGCTTAGAAATATTTTTGAAGCTTAAGGTGTCCTTTTTTTCCTTCAGTTTTATCCATCTCAAAAGTAACTGTACAGTAAATTATTTTCTGCACTTTATATAAATGAAGCTCAATGAACAAACTTATACAGTCCCATCCAAAAGACACCAACATCTCCAAGTTTTCTGGTGTTCATTTCAAGCTGCTAGGTTAGCCAGAAATGTTTCATAATAACCAGCAGTACTGATCACTTTAGTATAATCTACAAGATAACCCTGTTGGCACTTACATGATCAAGTTTATCTTTCTTTAAAAATCTGTTTTATCTTCTGAACAGCTGATGGGGTATGAAAGATAAATTGATGTACATACTTGTATGCAGTTTTTTAAAGAAATAAAAAAAATATGCTACATGTTTCACAATATATGCAAATCACACATGCAAATAAAAAGTACTTTTCCCAATACCTGCCAGCCATTATCAGGACAGAGACTACCCACTCCTAGAACACCGCATCACAGAGGAGATTTCTTCAAATCCAGAGATAATTCCACTTTCTATAAACATGATCTCTACACAGGCACAGATGAGTAAACACCAGCATCCTCACTGGAAGCACAAACAACCCTGGCAAACTAACAAGAAGGATTATGTCCTTTCTGCCTCTATGAAGACTCTTCCTATCAAATCCCAATGCCTGCATGCAGCTGGCAACATCACAGGACTAACAGCACTCCCCCCTCAGGCCTACAGCCCTGCACAGAAGCAGCATAAGGCCCAGGTTCGTCTGCTGCTGGGCCAGACATGCAGCCTCACTAAGCATAATACAGAAGATCAACAGTATGATCCACACCATCATACAATCACTAGCAGCCTAGAGGCATCAGTGCCTCACTGTTGTAATGGTGCAAGTAATAGCAATGCAAAGACGTAGAAAAACTAAGTAATGCACATACAAAGACATACACAGAGGCAACAGAGTACAATCAACAGACTTGACTCAGTCACCCTTTGTTTGCTAGCTACTTCCTTATATGCTGCTTCCACCCATGTGATCACCCAGGGCCCAATTGATTAACTTGCAGCACCTATTTCTGATAATTAGAAGCAGCTTGGCAGCTGTATTAACTTGTCCCTACCATTTTTCTTCAAACAGAAGAAGTATCTGGCTGGTCCAAATCATATTTGTACCTACAATTTCCCTCTTTTTCTTTTTGGACCAGCCAACCTTCAGCAACACATATGAAAATTAAAGGTACATCAAGAAAACGTGAGTATTCTTACCCATGACTATGAGTTTACAACAAAAGGTCAGTAACAGCTACATCACTGAACAACATAACACAAAAATCCATAAATTCAAAATAAACATAATCTGATATATGTTGCTAGAAGGGATGCATACTGGCGAGAAGGGATGAGTTCTCTGTATTTCAACTCATGTTTCTGTTTCTTGAATGTAGTTTCAAACTTTTCTTCAACTCCTTTAGCATGCTTCTCTGTGAGCATTATTAAGCTGCTGGAAATATCTCTTCATCTGTAAAAAATGCACCATTTTTGCTTTCAAGTTTCCATTGGCCATCATGTTAAGTTCTTCAATTATTTTAATGCGATACAGATTGCTAGAGGAATTTACAGCAGCATATGTGGTGCCACAGTTGACAGGGTTTATCTTTTAATAGGGTGATGGATTGAGGGTGGATCACTTGGTTCTTTCCTCAAGATTGTTTTTTCCATTGGTCTTACAGTCATTAAGTCCTTTTGGTTGATATGGCTTGATCCACTTTGCCGGAACCCACCAGGGACCTTGATCTGTAACAACACAAGCGTAGCCTCTTCCCCACATTAACAGATCTGCAGGTCCTTGCCACTCTCCAGTAGTGGGATTCTTATACCAAATTTAGGTTTATTAGTAAAATCCAACTCCTGAAGCATTTGGGTAAAATGTGTAAATGCCAGTGGTTCATTCTGGTTTGCCACAATTCTTAGATGATTCAATATATAAATGGCTTTCATAAGTCTATCTTGAGGGCTCACCCCCTCTTCCCCTGTTTTTTGTTTTTCTAGCAACCCTTTTAAAGTTTGATGAGTATGTTCAATAATGGCTTGACTGGTAGAATTGTCTGGGATTCCAGTAGTATGTTTGACACCCCATAAATTCAGAAACTTAGCCAGTGTTCTACTGGCTATATATCCTGAGCCATTATCAGCTTTTATCTCTTGTAGAATGCCAAGGACTGGGAAACAACTCCTCCAATATCTTATAACATCTCGAGCACTGTCGCTCGTTAAGGCTGTGGCCCAATACCATGGCCGAATAGGTATCAATGGTGACGTCTTCGTTTAAAGCATCCAAAGGGAGCATAGACTGTGATATCAAATTGCCACGTTCCTAATGGTGCCAGGCCCCTGGGACTGACTCCTACACCTAGGCCAATTTGATTCTGGCATGCAGGGCATGTAGAAACAACACCCTGAGCATCCTATATGGTTAGGTCAAACTGCTTTGCCAGTATTTTCGCACCTTGGTGAAAAAAGTCGTGTGATCTGCGGGCTTGAGAAATCAAGTGACGCATTGACCACATATAGGGAATCAGAGATGATGTTTAATGGGACATCTGGCCATTTCTCAAAAGTTGTAACCACAGCCATTAACTCCAACAGTTGAACTGAGCTACCTGGGCAGTGAACAGTTAGATTTTGCCATTGTCCATTCTCCCACCAAACTATTCCTGCTTTGGCTTGTATCTTACTTGCATCAGTAAAAACAGTTAGGCCTTTAACAGGTATGTTGATCTCAATGGCTGATCTTCCATTTGAAATTTAACAGAAAACAATTTATGGGCCGCATAATGATTATTTATAGTCCCCGGGTATGATAATAAGGCCCACTGTAATTCATCAGACTATTGCAGTGCCTACTTCAAGAATTTATCTGTGAGAGGAATGAAAATTACATCTGCCTTAGTCCCTGCTATTTCCAGCAGGCCTTAATTATTATTTTTGCAATTGCCTCTAGTCTCGTGGTGATTGTTTTTGCCAATTATATGGCAAAAATATCCACTCCAGGATCCACAATGGGTCTTTCGCTACTGAATCCTATTGCATCAAAACTGCCATTACATGCTGATTTTGACTTATCACAGCAATGTTAATAGACAAGTCAAAATCATATCGGTGACTGTAGTTATTGACTATCTTGTTTCCTATATTTTCCGTTGCTTGTATTTGCTGCTGGGACACTTTTCACACACTGTCAGCCTCTAACAACCCTTTTAACAAAGGCATTAGTGGCGCAAAATCCTCATTCATGATACCACATTGTAGTGGGTCTGGGATGTTAGTGATTTTCCACAGCAGCCCTTGCAGTGCTGTGCCTACTGTTGGTATTGATAGCACATCAATGTTATGACTACTGCTCGCACAGCATCAGGACTGTCCCTCCAGCATTCCTTCCCCCACCTTCACCAATAGCTGTGGGTGAGCACAATCTTGGGAGGGACCATGGCCAGAAGAGCTGACCCAGGCTGACCAAGGAGATATTCCATACCATATGACGTCAGCTCAGTAATATACACTGAGGGAGAGGAGCAGGAAGGGGAGGCAAGATTCATTTCTGGCCTTCCAAAAGCAACCGCTACGCGTACTGAAGCCCTGCCTCTCGGGAGGTGATCGGACATCGTTGCTGATGGGAAGTAGAGAGTAACAGCTTTATCTACTTTTGCTTTGCTTCGCGCACGTGCCGCTTTGCTGCTTCTTTATTAAACTGCTTGTATCTCAACCCACGAGACTCCCATCTTATTTTCTCCCCTTCCCTGTCTTGCTGAGGAGGTGGGGGATAGAGCAGTGTGGTGGGTACCTGGCATCCAGCCAGGGTCAAACTACCACATAGTTCGTACCCATTGGATATCACTTATTAGCTTTTGGACATCTGTTAAATTAGCAATTTCTGTTTTAATTACCACCTTCTATGGGTAAATGTGCACACTGGTGATAATAATACCTAAATATTTCCAAGAGACATGCATTTGTACATTTTCTGGCACAATCACTAACCCAGAGATGCTCAACTGTCTTCTTTTCTTCCAGCCTTCGGGATGAATGAACGTTGGAGCAGCCCATGCGGGGTTGCCATATGTGTGAAGTACCCTGAGAAGGAGCAGGGAGGACTGGTGCAAAGCCCACCTGCCCTGAGGAGAGACAAATGGCAGAAGCTATCAGGAATAGACTGACTGAAACCCCCATTCCCTGCCCCCCTGAGCCATTCAGGGGTGGAGGAGGTAAAGACACCGGGATCGGGACTCTGAGCCCAGGAGGAGGGGAGGGATGGGGAGAAGGTGATCTTAAAGGGCTGGTTGCACTCTTCATCACTGTACCATTCTGTTTTGTTTTGTGTTTGTTGTGTTTTTAGAGTTTTATGGTTCTGCTTTAGTTGATGTTTGATTAAATTATTTTCTGTTTTCTTCCCCAAGCTGAGTAGCCTTGTCTGTTTTGTCCTCGACCACAAGGGGCAATTAAGCTCTCCCTGCCCTTTGGCAGTCCTCAGGTCTTTGGTACTTGAGGCTAATCGTGGTCTTTCGTTCCCTGATGGGCCAAAACCATGACAGGGGCTGAAACTTTAACCTCTGATTTGGTTAATTTATTAAGTCATGTCAACAGTTGATTAGCTGTCGCTTTTGTTTTTTCTATCAGTTCATCTAGGGAGGTGAACATCTGTTTCATCTCTTCCCCATATCTTATCAATTCCTTCTGCAAAAGCCTTTTTTTGATCGTCCCCTTCCCTAGACATCGGAGATGATGATGGAAGACGAATACACTCAGGGACTGATGATCTCAGGGGCAATGGCAAATCCGTAGTGTCATGAGCAAAACACCAGGTGCTCCCTCAGGTATGATGGCAGGATGGGACAGGGCAGAACAGGGAAAGGTGGGTGGGAGGGGAGGAGAAACAGTACGCGCATTCAACTCCTGGAACGGACAGACGGACAACCAGCCCTGCCCACGGCACAGTTCTAACACCCGCTCTGAGGACCAAGGCATAAGTCAGAGAGACCCATGACTGGCATCCCAAAGGGCAAGGTGGGGCGCGCCACGCCTCCAGCACTGACCAGGGTGAGGGCAGTGCAGGTAGCCTGCATCATCCTCTTACACATGGCCTGCACATTAGACCTCATGACAAACAAAGCCATGACCATTTCAACCCCTTCCTCTCCTATCTGCCATAGTCAAAGCCAACATGATGCCACTATGCATAGTGCATTCCCTGCTGATGCTGCTACTGGCAACATCACCAGGCTGCCCGCACGGATCACTCAGCCCACCCCCGCTGAGGGGACAAGATCACTACATACACAGTATGGATGATGCTTTATTCCAACTAATTGTTTACACCATGTACTTTTATCTGCTAATATAAGCACCTCCTTTCACTCCACTCCGTGCCCACCTCTTCTGTACCCTCCACCTCTCGTATTACAACCTGAGATCTTCTGGACACCTACAACATCTCTGCCTCCCTAAGCCCCATGACTCCAGCATCCTGTGGCACGGGCTGATAGATAACGTGTCTGCCCAGAACACGTGCTAGCTGAGCCAATTGCTATATAATTGTGATATAAACAGGTGCTGGTCGTGTTCCACTTCACCACCCAATCTCGTCAATAGTTGAGTGACCCCAGCTGGATGTGCATTGTGATCTGCAAAAGAGACTCAGTAGACCATTACAGTCATATCTCTGGTCGTATTCGTTTCGCCAGGACCCACTGCTGGGTTCCCTCCTTTTATACACAAGCATACCCTCGTCCCAAGCATCTAAGCCTCCATCCTGATTCCCATTCCTCAGTGTCAATTTGCTGCAATTTGACTGCTGGTAATTTATCTACTGCTACTGGTTCTTGCTCCCTAAAGTGTGCTTGTGGCGGTATGGGTCCTGACCCTCAAACAAAGTGGTTAAGGATGTACAGACAGCACATCAAAATATCGTGTTGCCTATCAGGTGAATTCTATGTCCCATATTGTCCCCCTCCCTAAGATGGCTGACCTGTACTTTAAGAGTAGTGTGAGGGCGTTCAACAATTGCCTGTCCCCGGCTATTGTGAGAGATGCCATGCACCAATTTAATCGACCAGATTTGACAGAATTCCTGTGTCACATGGGAGGTGTAACAAGGCCCATTGTCAGTTTTGATTTGTTTGAGACATCCTAGGATGGCTATACATTGTAGCCAGTGCCTAATCATGTGGCACACTGTGACTCGGCGCATGGGGGTAGCTAGTATGTAGCCACTGCAGGTGTCAATGGTGACATGGAGGTGATGGTTGGGATGAAAGGGCTCATAAATTGTGACATCCGTTTGCCGGATCTGATTCGGGAGCAACCCTCGAGGGTTAACTCTGGCTTCCCATGGTAGCACCGAAGCACATTGAGGGCAAGCAGCAACTATCTGCTTTGCCACTTGGAGAGACATCTTGTTCCGATGATATAGAGCCCGCATTCCACAATGCAAAAAGGCGTGTAGCTGTCTGGCCACTGGGAAAGCCTCTTGAGTGGAGATAGGCCATACATGTGTCGCTGCTTCATCTGCCTTTTGGTTACCTTTGGTGAGAGCCTCTGGAATATTGGTGTGACTGTTGATGTGTACAATAGAGCAGGGGGCAGCACGAGTTTGTAAAGCATTCAATATGAGGTCTACTATACTGGTGGAGGCACAAATGGCTCATGCACATTGTCAAACTAGTTCAGAAACGAATCTCGAGTCGGTGACAATATTGAGAAGCCTTGGCTTCTAGATATTGCACCAATTTTGTGGCGTCAGTATGCAAGATTTTCTCCCATCTGTCTCCCTGTTTCCACACCACTGCCACTGTGTTGGTCTTTGATGAGGCATCTGTAAAGACAGTGAGGCCTTCCACCAGTGCTGTAGACAACGGCACATCAGGTGTGCACTGCATGTTCCACAGCAAGTGCAACAGTAGGTGTTCTATTGGGCCAGACAGCTGACCGGTAAAATCCGCTAAGGCATTTTGGAGCTCCCACTCCATATGAAACATTTTTTTCCATTGTGCAACTCTAAATAGGCAACATGATGACAGTTGGGTCCATTCCCGACAGTTGCCATGCACGCTGTCTTACCTGTCTAATCATGGCCGCGCATACTCGAGTCCAAAATGACGTGGCCACCTTTTCGTGACTCTGAGAGATCCACTGCAGGATGGTGAGACAACGACTACCATCAAGTTGCCCCAGGAAACTGTGCGTTCCTTGTGGAATCAAATGGATAGCAGCGACCAACTACTGGCCTGATTGCCATCTGGTCAAGACATGACTGCACATGCTTGATAATCTTCGCCAGTAATGCTTTCTGGTGGTCAGACAGAATCCTTGGGGCGTGCGCTACCAGCTCGCCTCTGAGAAGTGGGTAAAATATCTGCATCTCATCCTGGGTGATTGGTACGAATGATCGCAGTCACTGTAGAGTCCCCACTAACTGTTGCGCCTGTTGTAGCATAGTTATCTGGTCAATTATCAACAATTTCTGTGCTCTCACTTGCCTTTTTGTGATAAGCATCCCTAAACATTTTATCCCGCTACCCCACTGGGTCTTACTAGGTTTGATAATTAGCCCATGTTTAGCTAATTCCTCCACAACCTCCTGGTAGAGTTGACAGAGCTTGCCATCACTGGGCAAGCTCAACAAGATACCATCCATATAGTGGACTATT
The DNA here is from genome assembly GCF_028858725.1 of Colius striatus. Lineage (NCBI taxonomy): Eukaryota > Metazoa > Chordata > Aves > Coliiformes > Coliidae > Colius > Colius striatus. The sequence continues at coordinate 1,530,590 of NC_084789.1, forward strand.
TTCACTTGTAACCATTTATGACAAATGGGTTGTAGGGCAGTGCTGACTGCCAATTGGCACAATGTTAGTGAATTTTTCATGCCTTGGGGTAGCAAAGTCCACTGATATCTATATGTCGGCTCTTAAAATCTTGTCCCCTCAGGGCCATCTGTTGTTGTGGCGTCATCCACCGGCCTTCCCCCATTAACTGTTCAATGATTATCCCATGCAGATGATGCTGGGAATTGCCTTGCACTTTCATACATATGGTTTGATTTATGGTGTGCCAGTCTTCCTTCCATAACAAAAATAAGGGCCCTGATAGAATAGCCTTCGCTAACTGTGTGCAATCATGCGGCAACATAGGCTGCTAGAAGACGCATTCCAGTAGCACCAGGGACTCTGGACTGCTAAGTCCGTGTGTCTTTATGGTCCCATGCAGCTCCTTCAAAAACCCTGTTTCTAGGGGAGCTGTTGTAGGCTCCTGGAAGACGCCTGAGGTGGACAAGTGGATTAATCGCACGCCCACCTCAGGCCGCATGGATCCTATGGATGCAGAGGCAGGGTGTGGTAGAGGCACCCACAAAGTTATTAAGTGTCCAGATATGGAAGGTGGTGGAGGAGGAGATGTTACAGGCTGCCTTAGAGGGGACCAAGGGAATGGATCAGTATCTTAAAACGTGGGGGGAGATTAAGAGGACTCTGTCTAAGGCAGCACAGGAGAAACAGTTTTTGTTGTCAGCACAGGAAGCTATTCGAGGGGAGAGGCGGAAAGCGCAGACAGAGGAGAGAGTTTGTAGTGATCAGGAGGCACAAGCGACCGTGGAAGTGGAGAATCTGGGGGCGCAGACGGGTCCATCACTGTGTGGGGACGCGGAATGTGATAAATTTGACAGAGAGGAGGAGAGTGAGGGGTGCAGCCCCGGAGCAGAGCCCCCACGGGAGAGCTGCTTCCCAGTCGAGTCCAGTCTGCCGGGTTACCCCTTGTCATGGTTTGACATGACAGCCTTTTCTGGTATGGGGGAAGGGGCTGCAAAGATGGCTCCTGCAAGAAGTTGCTCACAACTCTCCCCAGCTCAGAGCCAGACCCACTTCTGGGGCTGAGCCAATTAGACGCCTCCACGATCACTTTTTAAGAAGAAGCCGGAAGGGGAGGTGTCTTCCTCCATCTTCTTTTCCTTCTTCTGCCCCTTCTTCTCTTCTTCTGGCTGGTGGTGGTGCAAGGAGTAGGAACGGTGAGAGAAACAACCATGCGGACTCCAAGGTCAGTGATGAAAGGGAGGAGGTGTACTGTAGCAGAGACTCCCCTGCATTCTATGGAGAGAACTGGTGAAGCTGAGATTTATTTTCATTTCTTTAAAGACCCCACATCAGCGGTAGAGACTCATTTTGATAATGAGCCCGCATCAGGGGCAGAGAATCATTTTGCTAAAGCTGACCCCGGACCAGGGGCAGCGATTCACTTCATTAAAGGCCCCGAGCCAGGGACAGTGATTTTGGCCGGAGGAGGCCTTGTCCCGAAGAAGGGACCCAATATCCACAGCTGCAACTGTGGGGAGGAACCCACGACAAAGCAGCTCATTAAACTTATGCCCAGAAGAGGCCTTGTCCCGAGAGAGGGACCTTGCAACTGCAGAAACTGCAACCGCGGTGAAGAATCCACGTCAGAGATATTCACCAAGGACTGTGTCCCGAGGAAGGGACCCTGTATCGGCAGAAGCCGCAGCTGCTGGGAACAACCCACACCAGAGAAGTTTGTTAAGGACTGTGTTCCAGGGGAGGAACCCCGTGTTGGAGCAGGGGAAGAATGCCAGGAGTCATCCTCATCTGAGAAGACAGAAGCGGCAGAGCCCATCTGTGAGAGACTGACCACATCCCCCACTCCCTGCCCCCCTGAGCTGTTGCGGGGGGAGGAGGTAGAGATATCGGGAGCAGTGAGCTGGGCCCGGGAAGAAAGGAGGGATGGGGGAGGGAGATCTTAAACTGCTGGTTGTAATTTTCTCATCATCCTACTCCCTTTTTGCTTTTATTCTGTTCTGTTTCTTGTAGAATAAACTTTCCTACTTTCCTCTCTAAGTCGAGTACTAGAGTCTGTTTTGCCCAGAACCATAATTGGCAGTGAGCCCTCCCTGCCCTTGTCTCAATCCACAACAATCTTGCTTATCTTTTTACTCCCATTTCACTGGGTCCTCCGCCATCTTAACGAGGGTGGGGGTGAATGGGGGCATCGAGCAAGAAACTGTCGTGGTGCTGTTGTGCTAGCTGGGCCAAACCACGACATTATTGGCGCCCAACGTGGGGCCCCGAGTCTGTGGGACTTGGAGCATTACAGATTAAATTTGAGACAAGGATACTAATTGGGAGTGGTAACGGGCAAAACATGAACTGTACTGCTGACTATTGAGGTTTTAAGTGGTTCTACCTTTGGTGAAGGGACGAGGGGTGGATTTTTAACACCTCCTTAAAAAGCAATTCGTGAAGGCGAGGGGTGGAATGTCATGGTTTGACATGACAGCCTTTTCTGGTATGGGGGAAGGGGCTGCAAAGATGGCTCCTGCAAGAAGTTGCTCACAACTCTCCCCAGCTCAGAGCCAGACCCACTTCTGGGGCTGAGCCAATTAGACGCCTCCACGATCACTTTTTAAGAAGAAGCCGGAAGGGGAGGTGTCTTCCTCCATCTTCTTTTCCTTCTTCTGCCCCTTCTTCTCTTCTTCTGGCTGGTGGTGGTGCAAGGAGTAGGAACGGTGAGAGAAACAACCATGCGGACTCCAAGGTCAGTGATGAAAGGGAGGAGGTGTACTGTAGCAGAGACTCCCCTGCATTCTATGGAGAGAACTGGTGAAGCTGAGATTTATTTTCATTTCTTTAAAGACCCCACATCAGCGGTAGAGACTCATTTTGATAATGAGCCCGCATCAGGGGCAGAGAATCATTTTGCTAAAGCTGACCCCGGACCAGGGGCAGCGATTCACTTCATTAAAGGCCCCGAGCCAGGGACAGTGATTTTGGCCGGAGGAGGCCTTGTCCCGAAGAAGGGACCCAATATCCACAGCTGCAACTGTGGGGAGGAACCCACGACAAAGCAGCTCATTAAACTTATGCCCAGAAGAGGCCTTGTCCCGAGAGAGGGACCTTGCAACTGCAGAAACTGCAACCGCGGTGAAGAATCCACGTCAGAGATATTCACCAAGGACTGTGTCCCGAGGAAGGGACCCTGTATCGGCAGAAGCCGCAGCTGCTGGGAACAACCCACACCAGAGAAGTTTGTTAAGGACTGTGTTCCAGGGGAGGAACCCCGTGTTGGAGCAGGGGAAGAATGCCAGGAGTCATCCTCATCTGAGAAGACAGAAGCGGCAGAGCCCATCTGTGAGAGACTGACCACATCCCCCACTCCCTGCCCCCCTGAGCTGTTGCGGGGGGAGGAGGTAGAGATATCGGGAGCAGTGAGCTGGGCCCGGGAAGAAAGGAGGGATGGGGGAGGGAGATCTTAAACTGCTGGTTGTAATTTTCTCATCATCCTACTCCCTTTTTGCTTTTATTCTGTTCTGTTTCTTGTAGAATAAACTTTCCTACTTTCCTCTCTAAGTCGAGTACTAGAGTCTGTTTTGCCCAGAACCATAATTGGCAGTGAGCCCTCCCTGCCCTTGTCTCAATCCACAACAATCTTGCTTATCTTTTTACTCCCATTTCACTGGGTCCTCCGCCATCTTAACGAGGGTGGGGGTGAATGGGGGCATCGAGCAAGAAACTGTCGTGGTGCTGTTGTGCTAGCTGGGCCAAACCACGACACCCTGGGAAAAGTTGAAGAGGATGTGGGTGGGAAATGTTGAGTGGATGGGGATGCCGAGCAGGCAGAGTCGGACGGGGATGCAACGCAGGATGATCAGAGGAGAGTGGGGAGTCGCGACCCCGTGTTAGACTGGGCACCATCCAGCACACAAGGGGAGAGTAATACCGCCAGCACCGGGGACAACATGGAGTGAGTCAGACCCCCCCCCGCCCCTTCCATCCGCAGCCGCTGCGGCGCAACGGCTTCCCACGCCTGTTAAGTTTCTCTGGAGTGCCCCCCTCTCCCCCGCGCGCCAACACCACCAGCCCCAGCCCTCATGGACCGCTAGACTCATCCTTTCCATCCTCAATTCGTTGCCTCAACGAGTGTAAAAACTGTTGGCTGTGATGCCATGCATTTTGCTATAAATGTGATGATGAATGGTGGTTTTCTTACAGTGGAAACTTTCTAAGGTGTCAGGAATGGAACTTGGAAGAACAGAACATTTTGGCATTGAGCAGTCAGTGACATAGTAAAAAAAAAAAAAATTCAACAATTCAACAATTTCAAAAAATTTTCAACAATTCAACAATTTCAGCAATTTCAACAACCCAAGCAAAACATGTGGGTTACACTGACCAAAGCAATCAATCAGTCTACAATATGTTTATCAATGGCCACTCCAGATAATCCTTTTTCTACCTGTTTGGTGGGAGTTCCATTAGATGTGGCACAATGGCCTGTATCAAATGCATTAAAAATAAATCCCTTAGTTAAGGGTAATCCAAAGTTGACAACTGGGATTTGATAATTTCATGGTTGCCAACAATGACAACAGAGCCACAGGAGGAGACTGAAGCAGTATATGAATCCGCAAGGCTTATCGCAGAAAAGTGCAGCTGGCTTTTAGAGAAAAGACAAATTAGAAGTAGTATAAACATGCTAACTTTGCTGCTGATTATAAAACTGATGCTTGTTAATAAAATTTGAGTTATGACCTAAAAAAAAAAAAAAAAACAAAAAAAAGAAAACCAAACCAAACTGTTTTTCTGTGAGGGTGATGGAAGAGTGAAGCAGGCTGCCTGGGGGGAGGTTGTGGAGCTTGTTCACTCGGAGGTCATCAGGAACCACCTGGGCATGTTCCTGTGTGACCTGGTCTGGGTGAACCTGCTTCTACTGAGGAGGGGTTGGACTGGGGGTCCCTTCCAACCCCTAACATTCTAACATTTTATGATTCCATGATCACTTGTTCCATCTGTGCCATGGCCGTGGACATCCTGCGTTCCGCCGATCACGCCCGAGTCACCATACGTTGCCGTTACCGGCAACATCCCCAGGCCACCCGCATGGATCATTTAGCTCACCAACCGCTGAGGGGACAAGATCACTGCATATACAGTATGGATGATGCTTTATTCCCGCTTTATTGCTTGTGTCATGCGCTTTTACCTGTTAACAAAAGTACCTCCTTTCTCTCCGCCCCATGCCTGCCTCTTCTCTACTCTCCACCTCTCACGTCACAGCCCGAGATCTTCCGGGCGCCTACAACAACAGGGCCTCTTCTGGGTATAATTTTAATGAGCTTCTTTGGTGTGGGTTCTTCCCCACAGTTACAGCTTCTGTGAGTATTGAGTCCCTCCCACAGGACATAGCCTCCTCCAGCCATAGTCACTGCACCTGGCACAGGGCCTTTAATGAAGTGAGTCACTGCCCCTGATGTGGGGTCTTGAACAAAATGCAAACAAATTTCTGCTTCACCAGTCCTCTCCACAGGATGCAGAGGAGTCTCTGCTCCAGCACACCTCCTCCTCTCATTGACCTTGGAGTCTGCATGGTTGCTTTTCTCACTCTTCCCACTCCTTGCACCACCCCCAGCCTGAAAATAAAAGAGAGAGAAGAAAGACGAAAGAGGAAGAAACCTCCTCTTCCGGCTTCTTAAAAAGTGATCGTGGAGGCGTCTAATTGGCTCAGCCCCAGAAGTGGGTCTGGCTCAGAGCTGGGGAGAGTTTCGAGCAACTTATTACATAAGTCATTTTTACAGCCTCTTCCCCCTTACCAGATATGGTGATTTGACCCTGGCTGGATGCCAGGTGCCCACCACACCACTCTATCATCCACCTCCTCAGCAAGACAGGAAAGGAGAGAAAATAAGGTGAGAGTCTCATGTGTTGAGATAAAAGCGGTTTAATAAAGAAACAGCAAAGCTGTGTGTGCAAGAAGCGAAGCAAAAGCAAATAAACGTTACTCCCCATCAGCAGCGATGTTCGGCCAGCTCCCGAGAAGCAGGGCTTCCATACGTGTAACGATTGCTTCGGAAGGCCAAAAATGAATTTTGCCTCCCCTTCCTGCTCCTCTCCCCCAGTTTATATTGCTGAGCTGACGTCGTATGGTATGGAATATCTCCTTGGTCAGCGGGGGTCAGCTGTCCTGGCCATGGTCCCTCCCAAGATTGTGCCCACCCACAGCTATTGGTGAAGGTGGGGGAAGGAATGCTGGAGGGACAGCCCTGATGCTGTGTGAGCAGTAGTCATAACATTGATGTGCTATCAATACCAACAGTAAGCACAGCAATACAAGAGCTGCTGTGGAAAATCACTAACATTCCACACCCACTACACCAGAAATGGCTGTCATGTCAAACCATGACACAAGGTTTTGGTAGTGGGCAGGCTGCAGGGGTGGTTTCTGTGAGAAGACATCAGAAGCTGTCCCCATGTCAGACAAAACCATTTCCAGATGACTCCAGAGCTGAGCCAATCAGTGGTGGTGATAACATATATCAGAAGGTGAAAACTGCTGTGCAACAGCAGCTGGGAGAGACAAGTGAGAAAACATGAGAAACAGCTCTGCAGACACCAAGGGCAGTGAAGAAGGAAGGAGAGGAGGGGCTCCAGGCACTGGAACAGAGATTCCTCTTCAGCCCCTGGTGGTGACCATGGTAAAGCAGTTGTCCTCCTGCAGTCTATGGAGAACTCCACACCAGAGCAGGTGGATCATCCCTGAAGGGAAATGCAGATCGTAGGAAGGATCGACATTGGAGAAGTTTGTGAAGGACTGTATCCCATGGGTGGGATCCCACACTGGAGTAGGGGAAGAGTGTGAGGAGGAAGAAGCAGCAGAGATGACGTGTGATGAACTGACTGCAACATCTATTCCCCATCCCCCTGCCCCACTCAGGGAGGTAGAAGAGTTGAGCCTGGAAAGAAGGGAGGGGTGGGGAGAAGGTGTTTTTAGATTTGTTCTTATTTCTCATTATCCTGCTATTTGATTTGCAATAAATTAGTTTCCCCAAGTCAAGTCTGTTTTCTCCATGATGCTAATTGCTGAGTGCTCTCCATGTCCTTATCTTGACCCATGAGTTTTTTGTAGTATTTTCCCCCTCTCCATCCTCTTGAGGAGGGGGAGTGATAGAGCGACTTGGTGGGCACCTGCTGTCTAGCCAAGGTCAACTCACCACATTTACCTAGTAAATACAAAACATCATGGGTTTTATTGAAATGCTCAGCCTATTTAAGAACATATTAAAATTCATAGCTTCTTCAACTAGTGATGTAAAACAAAATAATAATTTTTCTTTAAACTTAAGTTGAAGATTGTTTATGCTGTTGTACTGAGAATCCAGATGTTGTAGACAAGCTTTTAAGTGAATGAAGTGCCTGCATTGCAATTCAATAGTGCTTCAAATCCCTCATGGTTCTTTTTGGGTCCTCTTCTGTGAGGTTTTTCTCTCAGTCATATACTTGGAAAGGCTGCTGTCTTTAGAGACCTTGGCTCCTAACTCCTATTTGGGGTTTCAGCCATCTGTAGTCTCAGCAAGTTCGCTGATGACACCTGTCATGGTTTGACATGACAGCCTTTTCTGGTAAGGAGGAAGGGGCTGTAAAGATGGCTCCTGTAAAAAGTTGCTCTCAACTCTCCCCAGCTCTGAGTCAGACCCACTTCTGGGGCTGAGCCAATTAGACGCCTCCACAATCACTTTTTAAGAAGCCGGAAGAGGAGGTTTCTTCCTCCATCTTCCTCCATCTTTTTCCTTCTTCTGCCCCTTCTTTTCCTTCTGGCTGGTGGTGGTGCAAGGAGTGGGAACAGTGAGAGAATCAACCATGTGGACTCCAAGGTCAGTGATGAAAGAGAGGAGGAGGTGTGCCTGAACCTGATGGGCCTCATTGGGGTAGGCAAGACACATAAACGATTTAAAAGTCACCCAACTCTCACTGATGGAGCTGCAGGATATGTGGTGTCTTTGACAGCATATCCCACAGCATTCTCCTGGAGAAACTGACTGCTTGTGGCTTGGATGGGTAAAAAAATGTCTGGATAGCCAGTCCCAGAGAGTGATGGTGAATAGAGTTCAATCCAGTCGGCAGTTGTTCACCAGTGGTGTGTCCCCAGGGCTCAGCATTGGGACCAGTTCTGTTTAATATCTTTATCAATGGTCTGGATGAGGGGATCGAGTGCATCCTCAGTAAGTACGCAGATAACACCAAGTTGGGTAGAAGTGTGAAAAGCTCTACAGAGGGATCTGCACAGTCTAGATTGATGGGCTGAAGCCAATTGTATGAGCAAATGAAGGCGAAGTGCCAGATCTTGCACTTAGGTTACAACAATCCCATGCAATGCTACAAGCTTGGGGAACAGTGGCTGGAAAGTTGCCCAGAAGAAAAGGACCTAGGGATCTTGGTCAATAGCCAGCAGAATATGAGCCAGCAGTGTGCCCAGGTGGCCAAGAAGACCAATGGCATCCTGGCTTGTATCAGAAATACAACCAGGAACCAGCAATAACAGGGAAGTGATTAGGCCACACCTCTAGCACTGTGTTCATTTTCTGGCTCCTCACTACAAGAAGGACATTGAGGTGTTGGAGTGTATCCAGAGACAGGCAATGAAGCTGGTGAAGGGTCTGAAGAACAAGTCTTATGAGGAGCAGCTGAAAGAACTGGAGTTGTTTAGCCTAGAGGAAAGGAGACTGAGAGGAGACCTTATAATTCTCTATAACTACCTGAAAGGAGATTGTAGTGAGGTGAGTGTCAGTCTCTTCTCCCAAGTAATAAGTGATAGGACAAGAGGAAATAGCCCCAAGTTGTGCCAAGGGAGGTTCAGATTGGATATTAGGAAAAATTTCTTCACCGATAAGCATTGTCAAGCATTGGAACAGGCTGTCCAGGGAAGTGCTTGAGTCACCATCCCTGAAGATATTCAAAAGAGGTATAGATGTGGTGCCTAGGGACATTATCTAGTAGTGGGCTTGATAGTGTTATGTTGGACTTGATGATCTTAAAGTGATGATTTCACGATTTTATATGCAAAATTATTTCAACTGTCATCCAGGAAAGCAAATTTTCAGGCCGTTACTCCAATGGTGGAGCCTATGTTTTGTCTGTTGCTGAGCAGTGCATACACAGCATCAAGGCTGTGTCTCCAACATTCTCCCCTCACCTACAAAAACTAGTAGGCTGAAGGATAAGCAAGAGCTTGGGAGGAGACTGTCCTGTTTTTGGCTGGGATAGAGTTAATTGTCTTCCTAGTATCACAAAATCACAGAATCACAGAATCACAGAATCACAGAATCTTAAGGGCTTGAAGGGACCTCGAAAGACCATGTAGTCTAACCTCCCTGCCAGAGCAGGACCACCTAGAGTAGGTCACATAAGAACTCATCCAGGTGGGTTTTGAATGTCTCTAGAGAAGGAGACTCAACAACCCATCTGGGCAGCCTGTTCCAGTGCTCCATCACCCTCACAGTGAAGAAGTTTTTCCTTATGTTTCTTTGGAACCTCTTATGTTCCAGCTTGTACACATTGTCCCTTGTCCTATCATTGGACATCATTCAGAAAGGCCTGACTCCATCCTGATCCCCGCCCTTTATGTATTTGTAAACATTAATGAGATTACTCTTCAGTCTCCTCCAAAGTAAAGAGCCCTATCTCCCTCAGTCTTTCATCATAAGGGAGATGCTCCACTCCCTTAATCATCTTTGTGGTCCTGCACTGAACTCTCTCCAGCAGCTCCCTGTCCTTGAACTTGAGGGGCCCAGGACTGGAAACAATATTCCAGATGTGTTCTCACAAGGGCAGAGGGTAGCTGGTATAGTGTTTGTGTTTTGGATTTAGTGTGAGAATAATGTTTAAAATACACCGATTGTTGACAGCTGGCTGAATATGAGCCAGCAGTGTGCCCAGGTGGCCAAAAAGGCCAATGGCATCCTGGTCTGTATTAGAAATATTGTGACCAAGGACCAAGGAGGTGATTGTCCCCTTGAACTCAGCATTGGTGAGGCCACACCTTTAATACTGTGTCCAGTTCTGGGCCCCTCACTACAAGAAGGACATAGAGGTGCTGGAGTGTGTCCAGAAACGGGCAACGAAGTTGGTGAAGGGTCTAGAGAACAAGTCTTACGAGGAGTAGCTGAGGGAGCTGGGGATGTTTAGCCTAGAGGAGAGGAGACTGAGAGGAGATATGATCACTATTTACAACTGTCTGAAAGGGAATTGTAGTGAGGTAGGGGTCGATCTCTTCTCTCCAGTAACGAATAATAGAACACGAGGAAATGGATTTAAGTTGTGCCAGAGGAGATAGATTGTACATTAGGAAGAACTTTTTCACTGAGAGAGTTATTAAGCATTGGAACAGGATGCTCAGGGAGATCCATCTCTAGAGATATTCAAAAGATGTGCATAGATGAAGTACTGAGGAATATTATTTAATGATGGGCTTGGCAGTGTGAGATGACTGACTGGACTCGATGGTCTTTTCCAACTGTAACGATTCTATGATTCTAAGTAGCGCTTATCCCATGCAAAGAATTTTTCAGTTTCCTGTGCTCTACTGTCATGTGTACAAGAAGCTGGGAGGGAGCATGGCCAGGACAACTGACTCAAACTAGCCAAAGGGCTATTCTATATTACAGAACATCATGCCCAGCATATAAACTAGGGGAATTTGTCTGGGAGGGGTTGATTGCTGCTCAGGCATCAGTCAGCAGGTGGTGAGCAATTGTCCATCACTTATCTTTTCTTGGGTTTTATTTCTCCCTCTTTATGTTACATTCCTATTATTAGTTTGTATGTAGTTGTGGTGGTTTTGCCCAGCCAGGGAAGGGAAAAAACTCATGAGAGTGCTCACTGACTCCTCCCCCTCCCAGAAGAATGGGGAGGGGGAATCAGAGAAAAGGGAAAAGCCCGTAGGCTGAAATAAGAACAGTTTAATAGAACAAAACAAGTTAAGGAGGAACAGTTATATCAATAAATGAGGGGATGTACAAAGGAAATGGTGCTTGAAGCAGTTGCTTGCCACCTGGGACCTGACCCAATCAACTGCTCCGGACTGGTAGCTGAAAACTGCTGAATTAAAGAAGTTATAGAAGTATCATATCATAGAAGTATGATAGCATAGAAGCCTCATTTAGCTAGAAAACTGCAAGAGTATATTTGTATTAGGTATTTGAAATATTTACTTTACTAAATTAACCTTGTAGAAGTACAAGCTTTACCAAATTGCTAATCTTGTAGAGTCGCAAGAGGCCTTCATTGTACAACATCTAACTCCTATTGTTATCCAGCAAGAACAGAACTTGTCTTGGACCAATCAGAGTGAGACAAATGAATAAGCAACCTCTCAAGCCTGTCCTATGGTTTAGACGAACATCTGGAAGACAAAGGACCACTGAAAGGAGGCATGATGGAGGTGTAACCTGGGCAGACTAAGGCGGGACAATGAGTGGAACTAAAAATAATGAGTTCTTGGAAGTAATTAGCATAACTCTACCTTTTCTAAGAAATGTTATGAATAAGCATATCTAGTCTGTATAGATGTAGAAAGTTTTGCTTTAAACAGTGCACACACTTGGTGGAGTAATCCCCTGTGTGCCCAGCGCTGCAATAAAGAATACCTGCTTGATAGTCACATTGACTATTGAGTCCTGATTGGCACTTTCTTGGCATCACTGCGATCCTGGAAAAAGGGGCTCCTTCCAGCTAGCTCCCCACTTACATATTGGGCATGATGCTAGTATGGTATCAAATACCTGTTGGCCAGCCTGGGTTAGCTGCCCAGACTGTATCCCTTCCTAGCTCCTCATAGGAGTTAACTCTATCCTAGTCCAAAGTAGGACAGGAGCTCACCATCATTGTGTGCCAACTCATTGTCAGTAATGTGAAGGAAAGAAGGCAAGGGACAAACAGTGGATGGTCCAGTCTTGTTCAACATCTTCATCAATGACCTGCATAAGGGGACAGAGTGTACCCTCAGCAAGTTCACTGATGACACCAAACAGGGAGGAGTGGCTGATGCACCAGAGGGCTGTGCTGCCATGCAGTGGGATATCGACCGGCTTGAGAGCTGGGCAGAGAGGAACCTCATAAGGTTCAGCAAGGACAAGTGCAGAGTCTTGCATCTGGGAAGGAACAACCCCATGCACCAGTACAGTCCGGGGACTGACCTGCTGGAGAGCAGCTCTATGGAGAGAGACCTGGGAGTCCTGGTCAACAATAAACTGAACATGAGCTGCGATCTGATCTAGGTGAACCTGCTTCTGCAGGGGAGTTGGACTAGATGATCTTTAAAGGTCTCTTCCAACCCCTACCATTCCATGATTCTGTGATTCTTTGATGAGCCAGCAATATGCCCTCATGGCCACGAAGGCCAATGGCATTCTGGAATGCCTCAAGAAGAGTGTGGCCAGCAGGTTGAGGGAGGTTCTTCTCCCTCTCTACTCTGCCCTGGTGAGGCCTCATCTGGTGTACTGTGTCCAGTTTTGGGCTCCTCAGCTCAAGAGGGACAGGGAAGTGCTGGAGAGAGTCAAGCACAGGGCCACAAAGATGATCAGGGGACTGGAACATCTTTCTTATGAGGAAAGGCTGTAGGAACTGGGGCTGTTTAGTCTAGAAAAGAGGAGACTGAGAAGGGATCTTATTAATATTTACAAATATCTAAAGGGTGGGTGTCAAGAGATTGGGACATCCCTTTTTTCTATTGTATCTAGCAACAAGACAAGCGGTAATGGGATGAAGCTGGAACACAAAATTTGCATTTAAATATAAGAAAAAATTATTTTACTGTGAGGGTGATGGAGCACTGGAGAAGGTTGTCCAGGGAGGTTGTGGAGTCCCCTTCCTTGGAGGTCTTCAAGACCCACCTGGACGCATTCCTGTGTCACCTGATGTAGGTAGACCTGCTTTTGCAAGACGGTTGTACTAGATGATCTCTAAAAGTCTGTTCCAACCCCTACCATTCTATGATTCTATGATTCTATAAATCTGTACTCACCCATGGGTTTCCATACTGGTAAATAGGAGTGATACATTCTGATTGTTACTCCTGTAAGATTTTATATTTCAAGAATTTGTCAATTAATTTTTCAATTCCCTGTTTTATTTCAGGCTCAATTGGATATTGTTTCTTTCTAAACCAGTTTCATACCTTCCTTTAACTCAACCTTCACAGACTGAGCCAATTTAGATTTTTTTTTTTAATATCAGTTTCTGATAATGTGAGGATTACTGCATGTGATCCACCTCTGGGGGAATTTCTTGTACATTTTTTTTTTCTTGTATTGTTAAAATTTCCTCTGTATTTGATTCGGATATTTTTAACAACAATTCCCTACCTTCAAAAACAATTTGTGCATTTAATTTAGATAAAAGATTTCTTCCCATTAAGGGCATTGGACATTTTGGAACATAGAAAAAATGTTATAGTTTTGTTTCTAAATTTCAGATCCAGGAATTGCAAAAATGGCCAGTTTTCCTCTTTTTATGTCTCTCCAACAATATTTGGTGTTTTAGTTCTTATTGTTCCTTTACATGTATTTAAAACTGAGAACACTGCTCCTGTGTTTATCAAAAAGTTACTTTCTTTTCTCCCAGTGTTGGAGGAGCCTGTGCAGGGCTGCCCGGCATGTGAGGGACCCCTCACTGGAGCAGGGAGGACTGCCAAGGAGTCTGCCTTGAAGACAGATAAATGGCAAGAACCATTAGGAAAAGACTGACTGAAACCCCCATTCCCTGCCCCCCTGAGCCATTCAGGGAGGAGGAGGTAAAAATACCTGTCTCTGAGCCCAGGAAGAGGGGAGGGGTTGTTGCAAATCTGCTGGGGAAGAAAAACTCATGTACACAAAGTTAGATAAGCAGAGATGTTATTTATTTGACAATTCACCAGGGACACGGGATCATTCCCAAAGAATGTCCAATGAAGCATTAAAATTTTTATACCCAAGATTCTTTTGTTCTTCATTACTATGCATAAAAGTCCGCTCATAATTGTTCATTAAATTTACTCTTTACCTTGATTGATTATTTGTTACTTTTACACATTATATTATTTTTATTGACTGGTCCCTTATTACACAAGTTATACATATTAATTCATATGATTTAAGCTATTGATTATTTGGTGTTCTGAACCAGAATGATACTAATTATCTGGCTCCCTGGACCAGAATGTTATCTGATGCTTTGGAGCAGAATGTTGCCTGGTGCTCAGGACCAGAAAGTTACAAGGGTTCAAGACAGCGAACAGCCTAATGGTTAATATAACTGTCATGGTTTGACATGATAGTCTTTTCTGGTAAGGAGGAAGGGGCTGTAAAGATGGCTGTAAAGATGGGCTGTAAAGTAAGAAGTTGCTTGCAACTATCCCCAGCTCTGAGCCAGACCCAATTCTGGGGCTGAGCCAATTAGACGCCTCCACGATCACTTTTTAAGAAGAAGCTGGAAGGGGAGGTTTCTTCCTCCATCTTCTTTCCTTCTTCTGCACCTTCTTCTTCTTCTGGCTGGTGGTGGTGCAAGGAGTAGGAACAGTCGGAGAAACAACCATGTGGACTCCAAGGTCAGTGATGAAAGAGAGGAGGAGGTGTGCTGGAGCAGAGACTCCCCTGCATTCTATGGAGAGAACTGGTGAAGCTGAGATTTATTTTCATTTCTTTAAAGACCCCACATCAGGGGCAGAGACTCATTTTGCTAAAGCTGGCCCCAGACCAGGGGCAGCGATTCACTTCATTAAAGGCCCCGAGCCAGGGTCAGTGACTATGGCCGGAGGAGGCCGTGTCCCGAGAGAGGGACCCTGCAACTGCAGAAACTGCAACCATGGCAAAGAATCCACGCCAGAGATACTCACCAAGGACTGTCCCCCGTGTGAGGGACCCTGTATCGGCAGAAGCCACAGCTGTTGGGAACAACCCACACCAGAGAAGTTCGTTAAGGACTGTGTTCCAAGGGAGGAACCCTGTGTTGGAGCAGGGGAAGAATGCCAGGAGTCATCCTCATCTGAGAAGACAGAAGCGGCAGAGCTCATCTGTGAGAGACTGACCACATTCCCCATTCCCTGCGCCCCTGAGCCGTTAAGGGGGGAGGAGGCAGAGATATCAGGAGCAGTGAGCTGGGCCCGGGAAGAAAGGAGGGATGGGGGAGGGAGATCTTAAAGTGCTGATTGTCATTTTCTCATCATCCTACTCCCTTTTGCTTTTTTTCTGTTCTGTTTCTTGTAGAATAAGCTTTCCTACTTTCCTCTCTAAGTCGAGTACTGGAGTCTGTTTTGCCTGGAACCATAATTGGCAGCGAGCCCTCCCTGCCCTTGTCTCAATCCACAACAAACTTGCTTATCTTTTTACTCCCATTTCGCTGGGTCCTCTGCCATCCTAACGAGGGTGGGGGTGAATGGGGGCACGGAGCGAGAGACTGTCGTGGTGCTGCTGTGCTAGCTAGGCCAAACCACGACAATAACAAGCTCTTTTCTTCCTCTGAAGCAATCACTCCCAACATTGTTCTTAGATGTTTTATGGCTTGCAGGTGCATGGATTTAAACAATTCCCCTCGTTATCACTTTTATTCCCATTGTGCCTGATTTTTCATGTATGTTCTTCTCTTTGGGAGCGGCTTCACCAAGGAGGCTTACTTTTTGCTTAGTTATGCTAACTTCATATGCGGAATGGAGGATGTAATCAGTCTCTCACAGATGGTCTCTGCCACTTCTCTCTACTCAGATGAGGACAACTCCTGGCATTCTTCCCCTGCTCCAATACAGGATCCCTCCCACGGGACACAGTCCTTAATGAATATCTCTGGTGTGGATTCTTCTCCATGGTTGCAGTTTCTGCAGATACAGGGTCTGTCCCTCAGAAAATGGCCTCTTCTGGACATAATTTTAATAAGCTTCTTTGTTGTAGGTTACACAGTTACAACTTCTGTGAATATGGGGTCCCTCACATGGGACATGGCCTCCTACAGCTATAGTCACTGCCCTTGGCACGGGGTCTTTAATGAAGAGAATCACTGCCCCTGGCTCAGGGTCTTTAACGAAGTTATTCATTGCCCCTGACATGGGGTCTTTAGCAACATCTCGATCCATATACAGTTTACCTTTATCAAAGATATTAAAGTTACAGATTATATTAATTAATATATGGACTTGTCAGTCCCTAAGTACAAGTTCCAGTAGAGTAGATATGATCTCTTCACGATCACTAATTCCTTGAATACAATGTCTGCTGCAAGGCTCCCAATACACATGGCAACCCAGAGAGAACTGTATCAGACAATGGGACTAATTTCCAAAGCAACTTCATACACACTTATGACAAGGGCAAGTGTCATAGACACTGTAGCCTCTAGGTCGTGGCTGCTTTCCTCTGGCATGTATTGCAAAGCAGATCAGACTATATAGGACAGAATATATTTGTCCCTTCTGGGTTTGACCTAAAAGTCTGTGAGTTTAAGTTTGTTGGCAAAATTCCTTTCTCTTCTTTCTTTGTTAAAGATATGAAGAGTGGTTTTGCTTCAATGAGGAAGACTGTGTACATAAAAAAAATCCCTTAACCTCTTTCCTTGAAGGCAGATTCATCTCTTGATGTAATGCTTATCACAGGCTAAGAGGAGATAATTTTATTATGCTCTTTGGTTAAACCACTGGCAGTATGACAAACAGACATAGTAATGTCAGGATCTTGACTGACTTGAGAGTTGGGCAGAGAGGAACCTCATGAGGTTCAACAAGGGCAAGTGCAGAGTCCTGCATCTGGGAAGGAACAACCCCATGCACTAGTACAGGCTGGGAACTGACCTGCTGGAGAGCAGCTCTGCAGAGAGAGAGTTGGGAGTCCTGGTTGATAATAAGCTAAATATGAGCCAGAAATGTGCCCTTGTGGCCAAGAAGGCCATTGGCATCCTGGGATGCATCAAGAAGAGTGTGGCCAGCAGGTCAAGGGAGTACAGGGGAATGATCACCTCCCTAATCCTGCTGACGACACTATTCCTGATACAGGTCAGGATGCCATTGGCCTTCTTGACCACCTGGGCACACTGCTGACTCATGTTCAGCCAGCTGTCAGGCAACACTCCCAGGTCCCTCTCTGCCTGGCAACTTTCCAGCCACTCCTCCCCAAGCCTGTAGTGCTGCTAGGGGTTGTTGTGGCCGAAGTGCAGGACCCAGCACTTAGCCTTATTGAAACTCATGGAACAGAGGCACAGGCATTACCCTCAAATGTCTCTGCACAAAAGGCTGAGCTTATAGCTTTAACCAGAGCATTGGAACTAAGTCAAGAAAAGAAAGTAAATGTGTGGATAGATTCAAAGTATGCTTTTAGTGCAATACATGCTCATGGGCCTATTTGGAAAGAAAGAGGACTTTTAATTTCCCAATGAAGTGAAATAAAACATGCAGGCCAGATCCTAAAACTGTTGGAAGCCATCCAACTGCCTATGCAAATGGCAGTTAAGCATTTTAAAGCATATCAGAAAGCAGAGAGCAATGTTGCCGTGCGAGGAAATCAATTGGTTGACAAAGCAGTAAAAGAAGCAGTCAAAACTGAAATTCTAGTCTTGATTCCCGAAAAAGGCACTGAGGATATTGGACCAAATACCAAATTATGAAGAACATGATGGAAAATTTACCAGTGATTTGGGAGTGAAGGAACAAAATGACAACTGAGCAATAACCCCTCAAAGGCAAACAATCCTTACCCCTAGTCTAATGAGAGAGGTTACTGTTAAGGAGCATGAAGCCACCTATTGGGGAATGGAAAGTCTACTCAAATATTTAAAGACAATCCTCTCAGTAGACATATGGCAGAAATTTTTAAATCGGTAGTTGAAAAGTGTGAGATCTGTAGAACAAATAATCCTAACACAGTGGAATGGGCTGCCCAGATAGATTGTTGAGTCTCCTTCTCTGGAAACATTCAAAACCCACCTGGATGAGTTCCCATGTGACCTACTCTAGGTGGTTGTGCTCTGGCAGGGTGATTGGACTAGATGATCTTTTGAGGTCCCTTCCAACCCTTAAGATTCTGTGATTCTGTGAAATATTAAATCAAATAATACCCCAGTTTGGTGTACCAGCAGGAATGTCTTCAGATAGGGGTCCTCATTTTGTTGCAGAAGTGTTTAAAAAGGTGAGAGAATATCTGGGAGATCTATACATCCCTTATAGTCCTCACGCTAGTGGAAAAGTAGAGCGCATGAATCAAACCCTTGTTATAATTGAATAAAATCTGCCAAGACACCACCTTATCTTACTTGCAAGCTTTACCAATAGCTTTGTAAAAGCTATTGGTAAAGGAAGAAATTGTGTGACTCCATATGAACTGATGTATGGGTGACCTTACCAATTCCCTTTTGTTCCTGGAGATTTATTTTTACAGGGAAATCAAGATCTCAGACAACATCTGCTGGCTTATGGCAAGACTCTCCAGGAGCTCCATAACCAAGTGAACCTACATCAACCAAGTGGACTAGATGTTCTGGCACATCCATTTCAACCAGGAGACTGGGTTTATGTCAAGAAGTGGAAGGATCAACCCTTGAAAGCTAAGTGACAGGGACCTTACCAAATCCTGCTCACAATGTATACTGTGGTAAAACTTGAAGGCAGAACTCCATGAATTCACTACAACAGGATCAAGCCAGCTCACTCTCTGGAATGTACAGTCCAACCGAGCAGACCACTGCATCTAAAATGAATGCAGGAACATAATAGACAAGTTCAGGCAAATACAAAAATGACTTTGCAGAATAGACTGGTTTTAGTCTTACTCTTGGTCAAAGAACAGAGAGTGTGTAGCTTTCTAAAATTGGATCAGGAACATCGTCGCATTCACATCCCAAACATAACTGAAAATCTACAAAAGAAATTGGATGAAATGAAATGATAGTAAAGCAACCAGGCATAAAGCTGGAAATAATCGGTTAAATCAAATTTTTCAAAGTATGGGCAGATGGTCAATACAGGAGTGGTTAGCCACACTGCTTGAAGGCTTAATTCTCCTTTTTGTTATCCTTATTATAATCACAAACATGGGATGCATCAAGAAAACAATTGAAAAAAATATATGGAAGTAGCTGGAATTAATAAAACAACTACTTCCAAAAGGGGGGAAAGATACCAGACTTCAGAGACTTACCTTGAATCCCTAACTTGGCTTGCAATTTCAACTAAAATCATACTTGTAAATAGCAAGTATGATTTTAGTTGAAATTGCAAGCCAAGTGTTAAAAGTACCAGTACTTGCTTCTCTGTTGTGCAGACGCCTGGAGTCAGAGGCCTTAGGAATCAGCATGAGAAGAGACCAAGGGAGGGAGTCATCAGTCTGGGAATGAGCTGGAAGTAACTTCAAGGCGATTTTAGCAAAGCCACAGTGTTCGGAGATAATTGCTTTATTTCTTCATTTCTCTATAATGTATATAATGAGTGTTCTTTCATTTCTCGGTGCACATGTTAGCTGGAGCAATCCCCCGTGTACTCAGCGCTGCAATAAAGAATGCCTGCTTTCTAAAACTCAAAAATGAGTCTTAAAGAGTTTCTCTGCTGACTTTTATGGTAACACCTTCACTGTGACATCAGCATTTCCTTGGGTAATCAGATTGTCTTCCAAAGTATGGGCTGTGCAGTGTATCACCAATATTTGTTCTAGCAAATGTATAGCCTCTAGTAGTTTCCTTATCTCCTTTCCATTCACCACTTCTTTTCCCAAATTAGTCAGGAATCCTTTCTCCTTTCACAGCATTCTTATAGTATGACACACTCAAAAAATCTATCATGAGTCCATATAAATATTTACTTGCTTGTTTTTACCCATCTTTTTCCACCTGTGATAGAGCTATCAGTTCAGCTCCTTAGGTACTTGTTTCTGGTAAAGCTCCAGATTCTCGGACTCTGTTGTCCACTACTGCATATCCAGTCATGTGCTTCCCATCCTGATAGTATGAGGAACCATTCACATAGAGATTTAAGTCAGAGTTTAACATAGGTTCATCTTTTAAATCCTCCCCAGGATAGCTTGTAGTTGTGACAACTTTTTCACAGTAGTGGTGCTGAGTGCTGTCCTCTGGCAATGGCAAGAGTGTAGCAGGGTTTAAAGTACTACAGTGTTTCAATTATATTATCTGTCATCAGTAAAATAAGCTCATATCTGTGTTCTCATTGTGGTGATAGAGCTTGAGTTGCATATTGTTTCAATAATATTTCTACTTCACGTGGTACAAATACATATAACTAGTGTCCTAAAATCAAAGAATGGCTTTTTTCTACCATCTCGACTACTGCTGCTATTGCACTAATACACTGAGGAGTACTATTTATTACAGGATCTAACTTAACTGAGTAATATGCTACAGGTCTGATGTAGTCCCAACTTCTGTGTAATCACTCCACTAGCTACCCCTTTTCTCTCATGAGTATACAAAGCGAATAGCTTAGAATAACCTGGTAAACCTAATTTTGGAGTGTTCATTAAGGTCCTTTTTAAAGTTTCAAATGTTTCATTTCAGGACCCCAAACCAAGGGTTCCAGTTCTTCCTGTCTAATAGCTTCAGTTAAGGGCTTAATTAAGTCTCCCAGTCCCGGAATCCATGGTCTACAAAATCCCACTTGTCCTAGGAACCCTCTTAGCTGCTTTTTTGTTATTGACTGAGACAAGTTAATAATTGCTTCAGTTATCTCTGGATCTATTAACCTTTGGCCTTTCTTTAAAATAAACCCCAAATATTTTACTTTTGATACAACTGCAACTTAGGTGGAGATGTATAGTGTCCTTTTTCCTGCTAATTTTATACATAAATGCATTGTGCCTACCAAACAACTATATTAGGAATTGCTGTCAACAAATCATCTACATATTGTACCAATGGTGAATGTCTGGGTAGTTGTATATCTTCCAAATCAGTTTTCAAAATTTGTGAGAATATGGTTGGTAATTCCACAAAAATTTGAGGTAATTTTGTCCAAGTTAATTAGTACCCTTCCCAAGTGAATGCAAAGCTGTCTCTCTTCTTCAATTAGTATGCTGAAAAATGCAGCAGTTAAATCTATAACTGTAAAGAATCTCACCCAACGTGGAATTTGCAATAAAATGGTTGACAGATCTGGTATCACATGATGCGATACTATCACATATCCATTAATCTTTCTTAAATCCTGTACAAATCTATATTCCGGGTTACCTTGTCCATCAATTCTATTTTTTGCAACCAGGAGTATGGGGATATTATATGGAGAGTCACATTCTCAGAGAATACTATTTCTCAAAAACTCTCCAATTTGCTTTTGAATACTTGGGCATGCTTCACTTAGGATGTGATACTGTTTTATTGCTGAGGGAACACCTCACTTTGTTTTCATCTGCACAGGTTGTACCAACTTTAATAATTCCCCATTTGTGTTTGTACACCACCACAATATTTCTGGAACTCCTTTCAATTCTAAAGGTATTTAAATTCATTTCTGGTTACCATTCCTTTTTCTTTTATCACATTTACCCCCATAATAATAATTAAATATATCCCTTCTGTTGCCATCCTTATTTCTACATCCAAAGCCTGCAACAGGTCTCCTCCCAAGAGACACACTGTCCAGTCTTCAGCAAGTACAAATCTCCCCATACGCTCTTATTTCCAGTAATCACTAATAGTGGTTTAGCCAGAGTCCTTTTTGCTTCCCCTACCCTGTACCAAGACTTGGTCTTTTGTACAAGATCCTTTGGGTACATAATTTAGGAGTGATAGGGTTGCACCAATGTCTACCAGGAATACTACTTCTTTACCTTCAAATTTCCCCATTGTATGTCCCTCTTGATTCAATTTTGTTTTCCAGAGACAGTACACAACCAGTATCTCCTTTGGCCTTGCTCTCAGGTGTCTCCACTGTGGACCTGGTACAGAACACAGAGCATTAGGTTGATATGGTCCCGTCCTCCCCCTTCACCAGGGAGCCCATTCACCATTCCTGCCCTGTAGGTTTTTTGCCAATACCACCAATAAATTCACCTCCTGTTTCTTTAAATTCTTGAACTTCTGTTTCTCCATTTTTTTTTCTCTCGTATCTTCCATCATATGCAAAAGTGGATACACTCAGTATCTTTTGCAAATTTTGTCCTTGCCAACTTGGTAGATGCTTCTTGAAGTATTTCAGGATGTCTGGGGCTGCCTGATCTACAAATACAATGATGGCAAGTGCATCATTACATTTCTGAGGAGTCATTCCCCCATAGTTTAATAAAGCTTGCCTGAGTCTACCCCAGTATTGTTGGAGTATTTGTCTGGCTTTTGTTGGCATTTCTGCACCTTTGTCTAATTTATTCCTATTTCAGCACAGGCCTGTATTGCTTCTGCTAAATTTTGTAATGCTTGTTCACAGGTAGCCTTTCCATCTGGGCTGCCTAGTCCCAATTAGGATTATTTATTGGCCAAGAGACTCTCTCACTTCCTGCCCTTTGAGCTAATTCCCCATATTTTTGAAATATTTTTTTCTTGGTCATCAACTTGAAATAATTCCCTTAGTAATTTCTGAGTATCCCCCCAATTTGAGTTATACCTGGTACATATGTTTGAAAAAAAGTTGAGCACGTTTTTCTGTGTCTTCTCAATCTAAGCACTTTACTTCTCCACATTTTACTTCCCTAGATAGCTAAATCTCCTGGAGGCCAGGGATAATGTTGATAAAAAGCTAATACTGCTATGGTTCTCGGTGAAGCACCAGGCTGCAGAGCATCAGGGTTTGGAATGGGTTTCAAAGTCACAGGATAGAGACCAGCAGTTTCTGGGGGTGGGAGAGCAGAAGCAGAGGCATGAAAAGCAGAGGAAGTGAGCAAAGAAGCCAAAGCAGGTGAAAGAGCAGCGTCAGAGTAAGGAACAGCACAGCATCTTTCTTAGTTTCTGGTGAGATCCTTACTACAGTGACCATCATTTGTTTTCCAGTTTTTGCTTTCGTTTTTTTTCTTTCATAAGCCATATCATCCCATATAGATCAATAGTCCATTTGACCCAGATATAGATCTTCTAAAAATATTTTTTAAAAACATTAACTAATATCAATCAAATGTTTTATTGCCTGGCCAGGCATCCTGTGGGTCTCCTTTTGCTTTTCTGGTTATAAATGGACAAACTTGATACTATTTTACAGCATGCTTTTTGTTAATTCTGATGCCCTATATATTTCATCCCAATTCTAGAAAATTATGGCCAAGGCAATCCCCTTATTTACTCTGGCCATGTTCCTCATTCTTACCTTCTTAAGAGGACTTGAACCTCTTATTTAGGTGATATGAACCCCTTTTTAATAGAGTGTAATGACTTTAATCCTACCTCCAAAGCATAGTGACTCGAACACTGTCTCCTCCCCAACGTCTGTGTCAGAGTTTAAACTCTTTCTCTCTGCAGTCTCCCACTGCAAAGTTCCCAGGTGAACTTATCTGTTTGCTGGCAATGTGGATGTTTAGAGTTGGGAGGATTCATAGATGCATCCCAGAGTCCAACCTGGGTCACCATCTGTTGTAGGAATTTCCAATAGGGCTTCTCCTGACTAGTCATGAGGTTTGGAATGGAATACCCTTGCTTTCTAAACTCCTTCTGAGAGGAGTCTAGGTGCGACTAGATCCAATCTTAGTCTTTGACTGTAAAGAAGAGTTCAGACTCTATGTTCTGGCACAGAGTTGGTTAATTACAGCTCGAACTGGACCCCCTTATACAAGACCCATCCTGAACAAAGAAATCCTTGGGTTATTATACCCTCACAATCTAAGTTCCTCTCCCATCTTGTGATAATTTTGTCCAATCATAAAATTTGAGTCTGGGGTCTTTTTGTTCCCTTGACAGTTTCTGTTACTTACTGTCGAGGAGTGGTTAAGGGAGAATGGACATGGACCCCAGGGTATAATGTTAGGCCCGACGGGGCAAGGCAATCTGAGTTCTAGTTATATGAATTTAATGCACAATCAAGACCAGAGTCAGAGCCATGGTTAAAGCAGTTGCTGTCACGCAGACAGCAGGCCGCTTTCTGCTCCTTCAAGGTCGGGCTGTTTTCAGCTAACGAGCTAACAGCCCAAGGTGGAAAACAACTACGGGGGAAAAACAAGATGGGAAATGTGAGGGAGCTTGCTTATCGCAGAAACCGCAAGTAGGATGAACATGAGAATTTAATCTATTAGCTGCTGTTGCTGAGCTAGCTTTGAAGCTGCTGTATATATAAGTTAGAGCCTGCTCTCAATAAAGAAGATTTCTGCTATCACTCACATTGAGTAGGACTGATTTCTTCCCACCCAGCTGAGAATCGGACCCTGGGTTGATCGCCGCATGAAGTAGGCTTCGTGCCTGGGTTTTTCAGGCTTTTGTGCCTGGGTTTCAGGCCTTTGTGCCTGGGTTTTTCAGGCTTTGTGCCTGGGTTTCAGGCCTTTGTGCCTGGGTTTCAGCCTTTGTGCCTGGGTTTCAGGCCTTTGTGCCTGGGTTTCAGGCTTCGTGCCTGGGTTTCAGGCTTTGTGCCTGGGTTTCAGGCTTTGAGCCTGGGTTTTTCAGGCCAAGAGCCGAAAACTTCGCGGCATATGGCGCCCGAACAGGGACCATCACTGGGTGTTACCGGGTAAGGAGCCTGCCTGCGGGGAGCTGAGACTTGAAAATCCGGAGGCAGAGGCAGTCGTCGGAGGAAGCCTGCCGGATCCCAAGCAGAGGTTGCTGTACCCGGGGGAGTGACTACAGGTTGCGGTGAGACGAGGATCCGACAACATGGAAAAGGAGGTAGCACTCTCACTTTTACATTGCTTTTTAGAAAAGCAGAGGGTGGACTTTAAACTGACCGATTTGTCTGGTCTACTTGTACATAGTAATTGTAAAGGCTTTTTTAAAGACTCTGAGAAATATTTTGATGAGAAGGAGTGGAGAGCATATGGGACTTGTCTTTGGGACTTGGTTATAGATGAAGAGAAAACTGCTCGGAAACTGATGAAACCGTGGAGAGAAGTAATTAACTGTTTGAAAAAGTATAAGTTGGAAAAGGATTTGGCCGCTGCTGTAACTCAGCGGCTTGATATGCCTGAGACTGTAGCCGAGCCAACAGCTGGACTGTTTGGTATCGGGACTAATTATATCTCACCTCCCTTTTCTGGTGAGTGGCGAGAAATTGGAAACCTTCTCTGGTAAGCCACTATTAATGGTGATAAGGACAATAGTAAGATCAGTAAAGATTTAGGTCTCGTTTGGAGAGACGTGATAAATACTTTAAAAGAAATGCAAGCAGAACAGCGTGTGGCCATGGCTGCAGCCCAGGCGTTGACTGTTGCGCCGAGGCTGAAGGAGACAGACAAGGGAACGGACAGGTTCCTGCAGGAAGTATTAAAGAAACCGGAGGGACAAGAGACCATCGAAACACAGCCTGTCGCCACTGAAAGCCAGCCCGGTGCCGCCCGGCGCTGAGCGGGGCGTGCTGAGAAAAAAAAAAAAAAAAAAAAAGAGTTTTTACAAAGTCAGAGAGGCGAAGGGGCTTCGGAGCAGAGCCCCCGCGGGAGAGCTACTCCCCATTCAGAGCCCAACCCGACGAGTTACCCCTGGGACGACTTGCAGGGGAATGCCGAGAGGGCGGAGTCGGGCGGGGGTGCAGCGCAGGACGATCAGAGGAGAGTGGGGGAGCGCGACCCCGTGTTACACTGGGCACCATCGGGCACGCGAGGGGAGACAAAGAAAACACAGGAGAGAGTAATACCGACTGCGCCGCCGGCGCCGGGGACGGCACGGAGTGAGCCAGACCCCCCCGCCCCTTCCATCCGCAGCCGCCGCCGCACAGCCGCTTCCCGCGCCCGGTCAGTGTCTCCGGAGCCCCCCCACACACACCGCGCGCCGACATCACCGGCCCCGGCCCTCACGGACCACTGGGCTCGTCCTTTCCATCCTCAGTGCCTTGCCTCAACGAGCGTAAAAACTGTTGGTCGTGATGTTATGCATTTTGCTGTAAATGTGATGATGAATACTGGTTTTCTTACAGTGGAAACTTTCTAAGGTGTTTTAGGTGTCAGGAACAGAACATTTTGACATTGAGAAGCTAAAAGGTGGTTTGTGTTTTAGACTCATTGGTGAAAGATTTTTTTTTTTATCAGAAGTAAAAAAAAAAAAAAATGGATTTTGTCATACTGTTGATGCTTCAAATGATTGTGGTAGATGGTTTTAGGCAATTTCAACAAACCAAGCAAAACATGTGGGCTTACACTGGCCAAAGCAATCAATCAGTCTACAATATGTTTATCAATGGCCACTCCAGATAATTATTTTTCTACCTGTTTGGTGGGAGT
The DNA here is from genome assembly GCF_028858725.1 of Colius striatus. Taxonomy (NCBI): domain Eukaryota; kingdom Metazoa; phylum Chordata; class Aves; order Coliiformes; family Coliidae; genus Colius; species Colius striatus. Next base: position 1,556,872 of record NC_084789.1, read on the forward strand.
TCCATCAGATGTGGCACAATGGCCTGTACCAAATGCATTAAAAACAAATCCCTTAGTTAAGGGTAATGGCAAAGTTGACAGCTGGGATTTGATCATCTCATGGTTGCCAATAATGACAATAGAGCCACAGGAGTTAGAATTATTGGGATCTATAAAGATGGATTTGTGTTATGTTTAATTTTACCAGCAATACTAAAACATTTGGGACAGAATGTGTATCCCATCCTGGGCGTGTATAAGAACACAACATCTTGGTGCAATTATACTTCACCAAAAAGACCCAGGTCTAGTCTTATGCCTGTACAGTTACCAAAGGGAATTTTTCTGATCTGTGGGGACCAGGCATGGCCTGGAATACCCTTGAGATTACAGGGGGGACCACGCAGTTTGGGACAACTGACGATCTTGATGCCTAATCACACAATGATTTAGAAACATCATTGTCCAAAACAATTTGTGCATGCATTTACTGGTGAATGTGATGACCATGTTACCTTTGGTCTTCCTCAGCAATAATAGCAACTAGTGTATTTGCTCCAGGTGTAAGAGTATCTGCTTTATTAACTCAGCTATGCAAATTAGGATACCGGCCTAGCAAACAAAGTAACCAAACCTCAATGACATTAGAAGGCTTGATTAGTGATGTAAGTAGTATTAGACATGCACTTGTGTATCATTACATGGATGATATCCTCATTGCTCAGGAGGAGGCATTTACTGTAGATCAAGAGAAAGATCTAGAAACCATGTTATTAAGGGAAACTAACTTTGTTTGCTCCTCGACAGCAGGACTGGTTAAAAATTACCAAGTTACGGAAAACAAGAAACACCCACAACTTAAAAGGAGATTGTGATGGTAAAGTACAATTGTGGTCCATTACGGCGAATGTATTTGCTTCAGCATTTGTACCTGGGTTGGCTGCAGCCCAGGCCTTACGGCAGTTAGAAAAACTAGTATGTTGGTCGGAGCAGCAAGCTAATGTTCCTACTGATATTATTGAAAAATTGTTAGCAGACCAAAAAAAAGCCTTAGACATGCCTTATTACAAGATTGTGCAGCTATTGATTTTTTGCTATTGGCACAAGGGCATGGATGCCAAGACTTTGAAGGCATGTGTTGTTTTAATCTTTCTGATCATAGTGAATCTATTCACAAAGCTTTGGCATATTTAAAGGTTCATACTAAGAATATTATGGTGGGTTATAACCCGTTTGATAATTGGCTTCAATCAGCTTTTGGGGGTTGTCACCTTGGTTGACTATGTTAATCAAAGAAGGGTTAAGATGGATATTGGTTATTTTGCTTTTGCTTGTAATGTTTAGAATAATATATAGTTGTATTATGAAGGCAGTGCATACATTGACTGACTCAGTCTTGATTGTGCAAAAACAAAACAGGGGATTTGTCGAGGAATGGTTAAGGGAGAATGGACATGGACCCCAGGGTATAATGTTAGGCCCAACGGGGCAAGGCAATCTGAGTTCTAGTTATATGAATTTAATGCACAATCAAGACCAGAGTCAGAGCCATGGTTAAAGCAGTTGCTGTCACGCAGACAGCAGGCCGCTTTCTGCTCCTTCAAGGTCGGGCTGTTTTCAGCTAACGAGCTAACAGCTAAAGGTGGAAAACAACTACGGGGGAAAAACAAGATGGGAAAATGTGAGGGAGCTTGCTTATCGCAGAAACCGCAAGTAGGATGAACATAAGAATGTAATCTATTAGCTGCTGTTGCTGAGCTAGCTTTGAAGCTGCTGTGTATATAAGTTAGAGCCTGCTCTCAATAAAGAAGAAGATTTCTGCTATCACTCACATTGAGTAGGACTGATTTCTTCCCACCCAGCTGAGAATCAGACCCTGGGTTGATCGCTGCATGAAGTAGGCTTTGTGCCTGGGTTTTTCAGGCTTTTGTGCCTGGGTTTCAGGCCTTTGTGCCTGGGTTTTTCAGGCTTCGTGCCTGGGTTTTTCAGGCTTCGTGCCTGGGTTTCAGGCTTCGTGCCTGGGTTTCAGGCTTTGAGCCTGGATTTTTCAGGCCAAGAGCCGAAAACTTCGCGGCAACTTACCTCAGAAGTTGTTTTCTATCCATATCTCAATGTTTTTACTTATGCAAATGTAAAATCTTCTTATTTTACCTCTAATTAGATGTTTTCCGTGTTTTCTGTAAACTTTAGAATCTTCTTTGCATTTGGGCATTGTCAATGATGTCAGTCTTCTGTTTCACTGTTGTCAGTCTTTTGGTAACTTAAGGCAGGACAAATTCCTCCCCCTTCTTATGAGATTCTCTTGAAGATTACTCCCAGTGTTTTCTCACCCATAGGTTTGTGACCTCAGATCTAATCAATCAAGAAGTTGTTCACAGAATCATAGAATGGTAGGGGTTGGAAGAGACCTTTAGAGATCATCTAGTCCAACCCCCCCTGCAGAAGCAGATTCACCTAGATCAGGTCGGATAGGAACACATCCAGGCGGGTCTTGAAGACCTCCAAGGAAAGAGACTCCAAAAACTCCCTGGGCAGTCCATTCCAGTGCTCCATCACCCTCACAGTAAAACAGTTTTTTCTTATGTTTAAATGGAACTTTTTGTGTTCCAGCTTCATCCCATTACCTCTTGTCCTGTTGCTAGATACAACAGAAAAAAGGGACGTCCTGAACTCCTGAAATTCACCATTTAGATACTTATAAATATTAATGAGTCTCCCCCAAAGTCTCCTATTCTCTAGACTAAATAGCCCCAGTTCTCCCAGCCTTTCCTCATAAGGAAGATATTCAAGTCCCCTGACCATCTTGATGGCCCTGTGCTGAACTCTCTCCAGAAGTTCTCTGTCCCTCTTGAGCTGAGGAGCCCAGAACTAGACACAGTACTCTAGATGAGGCCTCACCGGGGCAGAGTAGAGGGGGAGAAGAACCTCCCTTGACCTGTTGGCCACACTCTTCTTGATGCATCCCAGGATGTCATTGGCCTTCTTAGCCAAAAGGACACATTGCTGGCTCATGGTTAGTTTATTAGTTTAGAGCACTCCCAGGTGTCTCACCTCAGAGCTGCTCCCCAGCAGGTAAATCCCCAGCCTGTACTGGTGCATGGGATTGTTCCTTCCCAGATGCAGGACTCTGCACTTTCCTTGTTGAACCTCATGAGGTTCCTCTCTGCCCAACTCTTAAGCCAGTCAAGATCCTGCTGAATGGCAACAAAGCCTTCTGGGGAATCAGTCAGTCCTCCCAGTTTGGTGTCATCAGGGAACTTGCTGAGGGTACACTCTGTCCCCTCATCCAGGTCATTGATGAAGATACTGAACAAGACTGGCCCCAGAATCGATCCCTGTAGAACTCCACTGGCCACAGGCCTCCAACTCGACTCTGTGCCATTGATAACCACCCTCTGGGCTCTGTCATTCAGCCAGCTCTCGATCCACCTCACTGTCCACTCATGCAAGCCACACAGCTTGAGCTTTCTGATGAGGATGTTATGGGAGACAGTGTCAAAAGACTTGCTGAAGTCAAGGTAGATGACATCCACTGCTTTCCCCTCATCTAGCTAGCCAGTTATGCCCTTGTAGAAGGCTATCAGGTTGTCAAACAGCATTTTGCCTTGGTGAATCCATGTTGACTCCCCCTGATAACCATCTTTTCCTTCATATTTTTGGTGAAAACATTCAGGATGAGTTGTTCCATCACCTTTCCAGGGATGGAGGTGAGGCTGAGTGGCCTTTAGTTTCCCAGCTTGTCCTTCCTGCCCTTTCTGAAGACTGGAGTGACATTGGCATTTCTCCAGTCCTCAGGCACCTCACCTGTCATCCATGGTTGTTCAAAAATGATGGAGAGAGGCTTAGCAACCACATCAGTCAGTTCCCTCAGCACTCTTGGATGCATCCCATCAGGACCCATGGACTTATGAGCCTTAAGCTTGGCCAACAAGTCTTTAACCTCTTTCTCTTCCACCCAGGGCAAGTCTTCTGCTGTCCAGGCCATCCTACCACCCTTGCTGGACTGGGCTTCCCGAGGGACACCCTTGGCTGTAAAGACCAAAGCAAAGAAGGCATTCAGTACTTCGGCCTTGTCTGCATCCTTGGTCATCAGGACACCCTCTGTGTTTAGCAGCGGGCCCACATCCCCCCTCGTCTTCCTTCTGCTCATGATGTTCCTGAAAAACTCCTTATTACTTTCCTTAACTTTTCTGGCTAAATTTAATTCTAGAAGGGCTTTAGCCTTCCTGGTTGCACTCCTTCATGCTCTGGCAATGTTCCTATACCCTTCCCAAGATGTCACCCCCTGTTTCCACCTCTCATAGATGGCTGCTTTCTGCCTGACTTGTCCCAGCACATCCTTGCTCATCCATGGAGGCCTTCTGCATCCTTTTCCTGCTTTCCTACATGTTTGGGCACGCTGATCCTGGGCTTGGAGGAAGTGACACATGAAGACTAACCAGCTCTCCTGGGCACTTCTACCATCTAGAATCTTATCCCATGAGATCCCTCCAAGCACGTCTTCGTAAAGGCCAAAGTCGGCTCGCCTGAAATCCAGGGTCACGATCTTGCTTTGTGTTCTGCCCCTTCCACACAGGATCTTGAACTCTACCATCTCATGGTCACTGCAGCCGAGGTTACCTCCAATCTTCACATCCCCAACCAGATCCTCCTTATTTGTCAGCATCATGTCCAGCAGCACATCCCTCCTCGTTAGTTCCTCAGTCACATGTGACTGGAAGTTGTCGTCAACAATCTGCAGGAACCTCCTGGATTGTGTGTGCTTGGCTGTGTGGCTTTGCCAGCAAATATCAGGGAGGTTGAATTTCCCCATGAGGACCAGGGATTGTGACTGTGAGGCAGCTCTCAACTGTTTGTAGAAGGCCTCATCCACTTCCTCCTCCTGATCAGGTGGCCTGTAGCAAACTCCTACAACAAGATCACCTACCTTATTCTGCCCCTTAATTTTCACCCATAAGCACTCAACTTGCCCCTCATCCCCACCCAGGCACAGTTCGGTACACATTAATTGCTCCCTCACATAGAGAGCAACTCTACCTCCTTGTCTTGTTAATCTATGTTTCCTAAACAATACGTAGCCCTCCATGGCTGTGCTCCAGCCATGGCAGCTGTCCCACCACGTTTCTGTGACCGCAATGATGTTGTAGCCTCGCATCCGCACCCACATCTCCAGTTCCTCCTGCTTATTCCCCAGGCTGCGTGCATTGGTCTAGAGGCAGCGCAGGGGCTTACTCAAACACACAGGTTTCCCTGGACAGACGCAGGAGGATCCTTCCTGGTTTGACTCTCCCTCAGGGTGGTCAGTCTTCTGCATCTCAGTATGGTGTGCCGATGAGGGGCACTTATCATCACGTTCCCTCCCTGTTCTATGTTACTTCTCCTCTCACTCTCCAAGTCATTTAGTTTGAAGCCCTCTTGATCAAGTTGGCTAGCCTATTCCCAAATATTCCAGTGCCCTTATGCGAGAGATGTATTCCATCCTGTCTTATCAAGTTATAGTCCCTAAAGAAGGATTCATTGTCATAAAAACCAAAACCTTCCCACAAGCACCAATCTCTTAGCCAGGAGTTTACTTGCCTGATTTTTGCATTGGTGACTTCCCCTTTATATCTGGTGGACAGGATGGAAGGGAAAATAACCTGTGCCCCCCTCCCTTTCACTTGCTCTCCCAAGGTTTTAAAATCCTTTTTGATTCTGGAGATTTCGTGTCTCTTTACATCATTCATATCCACATGGAACAGAAGTAGGGGATAGTAGCCCGCATCCCTGACGAGATGTGGCACTCTCTCAGCCACATTACAGATCTTGGCTCCCAGCAGGCAGCACACCTCTCGTGACTCCATCTACGTCATGTCTAGCTTTACACATCATAATCATTTGTCATCATACTTTCTCTCCCAAAAACATGGACACACACATGGAGGTTTCCCATTTTCTCAGTTCATGGATCATCCATCTGACATGCCTGTCGGAATCATTTATTCCATAAATATAGGTCTTCATTCATTGTAAATGCTTCACCGCGAGGGAGATGATGAGTGTATGAGGTGAACTATTCATAGCTAAGTGGGGTCATGATGTCTCGGGACATCAAGGAAGAGATGCCACCTATAGATGGGTGTAGTGGGTCTGGGATGGTAGTGATTTTCCACAGCAGCTCTTGCAGTGCTGTGCTTACTGTTGGTATCAATATTATGACTACTGCTTGCACAGCATCAGGGCTGTCCCTCCAGCATTCCTTCCCCCACCTTCACCAATAGCTGTGGGTGGGCGCAATCTTGGGAGGGACCATGGCCAGGACAGCTGACCCCCGCTGACCAAGGAGATATTCCATACCATATGACGTCAGCTCAGTAATATAAACGAGGGAGAGGAGCAGGAAGGGGAGGCAAGATTCATTTTTGGCCTTCCAAAAGCCCTGCTTCTCGGGAGGTGGTCAGACATCGCTGCTAATGGGAAGTAGAGAGTAACAGTTTTATCTGCTTTTGCTTTGCTTCCCGCGCGCGCGGCTTTGCTGCTTATTTATTAAACTGCTTTTATCTCAACCCACGAGACTCTCACCTTATATTCTCCCTTTCCCTGGCTTGCTGAGGAGGTGGGGGATAGAGTGATGCGGTCGGCACCTGGCATCCAACCAGGGCCAAACTACCACAGTCATCCCCCTAACGTTCCCATTGAGTCAATTTAGTCCATAACTTCATGTCTTATTCATCATAAATCTTTTGCAGCAGGGCAGATGGGATATGTGTGTGAGATAGGTCATTGCATGCAGTATCAGGAGTTTGCAGCTGGTCTATTCGGTGTGTCTTATCTGTAAGTTGAAGGCATTGATCTTGAGGACGTCACTGGGTGCCACTTCACATTCTGTCATTCCATATATTGCTCGTCCAGGTCCATCCTTCAGTGATCTGGGTGATTCTTACTGCAGTGTCAGTGATATGGCATAGAGCAATTATGTTAATGGTGACATACAACAGCAAAGTTATTTAACAATTAACATAATACAATTCAATTCATGGAATTCACAGGCTATTCTCATCCAAAATCAAATTTCCTTGAGGTACACACTGAATTTCCCCATCCTTGCACATCACTCGCCAAGTGCACCCAGGTCCCTGAGCAAAAACAATCCCACAAATGGGTTTACCTTTACCCGAGGTAGGACTCATCCAGACTGCTTTCCCTAACATCTTTTATATGCACCACAGAGACTGTATCCCCTTCTACAGTATGTTAAATTTCCTATCGGGCCAGGCCAGCTCTGTTGACAGATCCTCTGGAGTTGACTACTCAGGTGACCTTTTCTAAATGTATATCCCAATGTTTGAATGTCCCACCCCCCATTGCTCTCAGTGTGATCTTCAATAGTCCATTGTGTCGTTCAATTTTTCCTGAGGCTGGTGCGTGATAGGGCATGTGATAAACCCATTCAATGCATCTATGAGGTTGTTTCAGAACTGTGTCCCATTGTCTGATTCAGTTATTTCAGGAGTGTCATGTCACCAGAGGATTTTCTTTTCAAGTCCCTGGATGGTGCTTTGGGCAGTGGCATGAGGCACAGGATACGTTTCCAACTAGCCAGTGGTCGCCTCCACCGTTGTGAACACATGGCATTTGCCTTGGCAAGTCTGTGGCAGTGTGATGTAATCAATCTGCCAGACCTCTCTGTATTTATATTTCTGCCATCGCCCTTCATACCATATGGGCTTCCACCGTTTGGCTTGTTTGATTGTAGCACGTCTCACACTCATGGACAACCTGTGCAATGGTGTCCAAGGTTAAATCCACCCCTCAATCACAAGCTCATTTATAGGTGGCATGTCTTCCTTGATGACCTGAGGTGTCATGGGCCCACCAAGCTAAAAATATTTCCCCCTTGTGTTGCCAATGCAAATCTACCTGAGCTACTCCAATCTTTGTAGCCTTGTCCACTTGCTGGTTATGCAGATATTCTTCTGTGGCCCTGTTCTTAGGTACGTGGGCATCTACATTGTGCACCTTCACAACTAGCTTCTCCAGCCGAGCAGCGATGTCTTTCCATATTGGTGCAGCCCAAATGGGTTTGCCCCGTCGTCGTCAGTTGTTTTGTCTCCATTGCTGTAACCACCCCCAGTTCACCATCTTTATCACAAATTCTGATCTCCAGTACCTCGTGCCCCACGTTGGGCACCAAATAATGTTGTGGTTTTGTTCAGCCGGGGACAAAGAGCCACGAGGGTGCTCGCTCACTCCTCCTTCTCCTGGCGGAACAGGGAGGGGAACCAGAGAAAAAGGGAAAACCCGCGTAGGTTGAAATAAGAACAGTTTAATAGAACAACAATAAGAAGAAACAAGTTCAGGAAAAACAATTATAACAGTAAATGAGGGTATATACAAAAGGAATGGTGCGTGCCGCAGTTGCTCACCACCCAGGACCCAACACGACCGCTCCTGACCAGCAGCCGAACTCTTGGTTCCCCAGCGCCGCCCCCCCACTAGCTCCCTGTCTATATGTACTGGGCATGACATCAGTATGGTATCGAATATCTATTGGCCAGTCTGAGTCAGTTGCCCATGCTGTACCCCTTCCTTCTTCCTCATCAAAGTTAACCCTATCCTACCCAAACCAGGACATCTCCCCTTTTGAAATGTCAAAGCCCAATTATAGTACAGTTTGGCTTGCTATCTGAGCTTTCTTTTTGGACACTTTATAGTTATAAAGGCCTAAAAAGTTTAAAAGTTCAATGGTTACCTGAACACAGGCTAATTTTTTTTTTCGATGGCAATTAAAATGCCATTCACATACTGTAGGAGCAGATGTTCTGGTCGTGAGGTCACTGTTTCTTCCTTCTTCCATATTTCTAGCTTCTTCGCCGATTGATTCCTGAAGATCATCATATTGTTTTTGAATCCTTAGGGTAGTCATGTCCATGTTAGTTGTACCTTGAGCCCTGTCGGTGGCTTCTCCCACTCAAAAGCAAACAATTTACAGCTTTTCTGCTCCAGGAGTATATAAATGAAAGCATATTTTAAATTGAGCACTGTAAACCATCTGTATGTTTCTTTAAGAGCAGTTAACAATGTGTACGGATTTGCCACCACTAGGTGGTTATCTTTTGTGATTTATATTTACCCGTGGGCTTCCGTACCGGCAAAATAGGAGTATTATACTATGATTCACACTCCTCTAGGATTTTACATTTCAATAATTTGGCAATTAATTTATTTATTCTTTGTTTTATTTCAGGCTTCATTGGACACTTTAATTTTAACCTGTTTCATACCTTCCTTTAACTCAACCTTCACAGATTGAACCAATTTAGATTTTTTGGAATATCAGTTTCTGATACTGTGGGGATTATTGCATGATCCATGTCTGGGGGAATTTCTTGTACCTTTGATTTTTCTTGTATCATTAAAATTTCCCCTGTCTTTGATTCGGGTATTTTTAACAACAATTCCCCATCTTCAAAAAAAAATTGTGCGTTTCAATTAGATAAAAAATCTCTTCCAATCAAGGGCATCGGTCATTCTGAAACATACCAAAGTTCACATGTTATAATTTTGTTTCCAAATCTGGAATCCAGGGATTGCAAAAATAGCTATTTTTTCTCTTTTACCTGGGGCTCTAACAATATTTGCTCTTTTGTTTCCTATTGTTCATTTACATGTATTTAAAATTGAGAACGTTGCTCCTGTGTTTATCAAAAAGTGACTTCCTTTTCTCCCAGCTTAAATGTAACCAGAGGCTCAGATGGGTTTGGCATCAGTCCCCATCAATTGGTATATTTTCCCAAAATTATTAACTTTGCTGCTGCTCATTGGTTATTTAGTATTTTTGGGCAATTTCTTTTCCAGTGCCCCTCCTCCTTACAAAAGGCACGCTGATTTATTCCAAGAGGAGTTTTGTTCTCTGTTTTTTCTTTCTCACTTTATCTGGGTCCTCCTTATATGTCAGTTATTTTTTCTCAGAGAATTAAATCAGAAAATGATAAAGGCACTTTTATGTATACTGGTTCATTCTGCACAATCCCTTGTCTTAATGGGGCAATTATATGTTGTTCAACTTTAGATTTTAAGGGGGTCTTTAAAGGGATTATTAAATGAGTATGGTGTTGAGTTCTCATGGACACCAATGCAGAGGGTTCTGTGTCAGATTCCTTATTTTCCACATTACTACTATTTGGATGGGGCTGGGATCCTTTCCCTTGAACCAGCACCCTGGGATGTATTCTCTGTCAGATTGCTGGGTCCCTGTTCAGGTTCATGCAAGGGAGCAGGTCCTGGAGGTGATGGAAATGGGAGAGGAGGGGTATATAGGAACAGCAGGAATTGGTGGGGCATTTGGGACCACGTTCAATTCAGGACCTGTATCAGTTTGCCCTCCTCCCTTAAGGGTTAAATGTTTAAGACACATTTTGCATGTACTACATGTGGAGCAAAGGTTTTGAACCATTTGTTTTTCTACTGTGAGTGACATTACCAGATTTGTTAATTCAGATTCTTTCTGCCATGCAGGTTTTTCTCTTACATAAAGAACAAATCCACATATGGGACTTCATCTCACTTTCCCTCATTCTTATAAAACAACATCAATTGCAAGACAGTATTATAATTTAACATTCCATTCAGGTGCCACACTTCCTCACCATCCAGAACATACATCAGCCACACATGACTGCAATATTCAATAAGGTACTTTTTATGCAATTCATTATGTATTTCTTTCCAGTGGGCCAAAAGGCAGCCCAGAGGAAAGGCTTTTGGCACATTATTAGAATTTCCTCCCCTAAACAGGTTCGACAACTTAGATGTCATCGCAAAATTATGGTGCCCTTCAAAAAAAGAGACTTAAAGGCACATTTCAATACTTCCACACACTTTCATCCTTTTGCTTCACTTATCTCCAGCTGCACCCCTCATGGGAAAACAGAAACAGGGATCAAAGCTCCCTCTTGCTTCATATGCAATTATGCATCTCAAACACCCTCAGTCACACTTAACAACTTTGCAAATATAAGTTTCAAACACAATATACTACTACATATGTGCACACAACAAATTCCTCAAAGTGCTTAAATTACTCAAACAGAAGTTCCACAGTTTCCGTAAGTTCCACAATTTCTATAAGTTCCATATATATGTGTGCACAACAAATTCCTTAGAGTACTTTTGTGTGCATCTTACCGAGCGGAGACCTAGGCTTACACACACAAGGATCCCCTAGCTCAATCATGTGAGGCTTTCGCCCCATCTGACTGGCAGGCTTACGACAGCCTCATCCATGAAGGGCTTTCACCCAGACTCACAGACAGATTCACAGACACACACAAATTGCACACACAAAAAAAGTCAAACAACGAAAAAATAGGACGGCTCTGAATTCTTACCCTTCTCCAGCAGAGTGATGCAAGGAACCTTAGGGGCAGGGAGGATGTTTCTCCCCGAGAATCCCTTGGTGCTGGCTGGGGTCCGATCCACTCTTGATTCCATTTGGTCTCCTCACAAGGTCCCTGCCTGGCTCGCCAAAACTGTTGCAAATCTGCTGGGGAAGAAAAACTTATCTACACAAAAGCTAGATAAACAGAGACATCCTTTATTTGATGATGCATGGTGCTGAAGACGACGGGAGACAAGCCCACCCTGTAGTGCAACAAGTCTCAACTTTATTTGCAAAGATACAACTCTTTTATAGATACAATAATCAGGCTCATACATATTGCAAAAGCTAAGCTCATCATTGGTTCCCAGTTAGATGCAAACCTCGCCCTTGTTTCAACATACTCCAGATACTTGTGGCTGCTTAACCCAAACTAAGCTCCTGCTTTCTCATCCTGTTATCATACAGCTCTCTTGCTCTCACGGCCTTGAGCAGGAGTCCAATATCTTATTGCTTAATGCTCACTGCCTAACCAGCTGTATTCTATCATGTCCTCTTTCCTCTAGCCAAGTCTCCACAAAACTCCCCACAGCATGGGACATGGAATCATTCCCAAAGAATGTCAAATGAAGCATTAAAATTGACAGATATTTATACCTAACATTCTTTTGTTCTTTATTACTATGCATAAAAGTTCGCTTATATTTGTTTGTTAAATTTGCCCTTTACCTTGATTGGTTATTTGTTACCTTTTACACATTACATCACTCTTATTGGTTGGTCCCTTATTACACAAGTTATACATATTCATATATATTTCAAAATCACTTGGTCAACTATCTGATTTAAACTATTGATTATTTAATGCTCAGGACAAGAATGTTACGAGGGTTCAGGATAGTGAACAGTCTTGTGGTCAATATAACAATCTCTTTTCTTCATCATCTGAAGAAGTCACTCCCAACATTGTTCTTGGATGTTTTATCATAGAATCATAGAATGGTAGGAATTGGAAGGGACCTTTAGAGATCATCTAGTCCAACAGTCCTGCAGAAGCAGGTTCACCTAGATAAGGTTGCATAGGAACATGTCCAGGTGGGTCTTGAAAACCTCCAAGGAAGGAGACTCCACAACCTCCCTGGGCACTCTGTTCCACTCCGTCATGCTCACAGTAAAACAGGGGTTTTTTTATATTTAAGTGGAACTTTTTGTGTTCCAGCTTCATCCCATTACCCCTTGTCCTGTTGCTAGCTACTATAGAAAAAAAAGATGTCCCAACCTCCTGACACCCACCCTTTAGATATTTATAAATGTTAAAAAGATCTCCCCTCAAACTCCTCCAGACTAAACAGCCCCAGTTCCCGCAACCTTTCCTCATATGAAAGATGTTCCAGTCCCCTGATCATCTTGGTGGCCCTGTGCTGGACTCTCTCCAGAAATTCTCTGTCCCTCTTGAGCTTGATGCATCCCATCAGGACCCATGGATTTATGAGCCTTAAACTTGGCCAACAAGTCTTTAACCTCTTCCTCTTCCACCCAGGGCAAGTCTTCTGCTGTCCCGGCCATCCTGTTATTCTTGCCAAACTGGGCTTCCCGAGGGTCGGCCTTGGCCATAAAGACTGAAGCAAAGAAGGCATTCAGTACTTCAGCCTTCTCTGCATCCTCAGACAACAGGGCACCCTCAGTGTTTAGTAGCGGGCCCACATCCCCCTCGCCATCCTTCTGCTGCTGATGTACTTGAAAAATGCCTTATTACTGTCCTTAACATCCCTGGCTAAATTTAATTCTAGAAGGGCTTTAGCCTTCCTAGTTGCACCTCTGCATGCCCTGGCAATGTTCCTATACTCTTGCCAAGAAGTCAAGCCCTGTTTCCACCTCTCATAGATGGCTGCTTTTTGCCTGAGTTGTCCCAGCAGATCCTTGCTCATCCATGGAGGCCTCCTACCTCCTTTTCCTCCTTTCTTGCTCATTGGGACACACTGATCCTGGATTTGGAGGAAGTGGTGCTTGAAGACTGATCAGCTCTCTTGGGCACTTCTACGTTCTAAGAATCATATCCCATGAGATCTGTCCAAGTAGATCTTTGAAGAGGCCAAAGTCAGCTTGGCTGAAATCCAGGGTCACGGTCCTGCTTTGTGTTCTGTCTCTTCCACACAGGATCTTGAACTGTCACTGCAACTGAGGTTGACTCCAACCTTCACATCCCCAACCTGGCCATCCTTATTCGTCAGTATCAGGTCCAGCATCACATCCCTCCTTGTTGGTTCCTCAATGATCTGTGACAGGAAGTTGTCATCAACAATCTGTAGGAACCTCCTGGACTGCGTGTGCTTGGCTGTGTGGCTATCCCAGCAAATGTCAGGGTGGTTGCAGTCACCCATGAGAACCAGGGACTGTGATTATGAGGCAGCTCTCAGCTGTTCGTAGAAGGTCTCATCCACTTCCTCCTCTTGATCAGGTGGCCTGTAGCAAACTCCTACAACAATATTACCTGTCTTGTCCTGCCCATTAATTTTTACCCATAAGCACTCTACCCACTTCTTATCCCCACCCAGGCACAGTCCAGTACACGTTAATTGCTCCCTCAAATAGAGAGCAACTCCACCTCCACGCCTTGTCAGTCTGTCTTTCCTGAACAATACATAACCCTCCATGGCTGTGCTCCAGTCATGGCAGTTGTCCCACCACGTCTTGTCAGTCTGTCTTTCCTGAACAATACATAACCCTCCATGGCTGTGCTCCAGTCATGGCAGCTGTCCCACCACGTCTCTGTGACCGCAATGAGGTCGTAGACCTGCATCCGCACCCACATCTCCAGTTCCTCCTGCTTTTTCCCCAGGCTGTGTGCATTGGTGTAGAGGCAGTTCAGGGGCTTACCTAAACACACAGGTTTCCCTGGGCGGGTGCAGGAGGTTCCTCCCCGGTTTGGCTCTTCCTCAGGGTGGTCAGCCTTCTGTATCTCAGCCCAGTATGCAGATGAAGGGCACTTATCATTGCGTTCCCTGTCCTACCCGGGGACAGTTTGTTCTGTTTTGCTTTTCCCCCCGTCCCCCAAGTCCCTTAGTTTAAAGATCTCTTTATTAAGTTTGCTAGCCTCTTCCCAAATATTGTAGTGCCCTTGCGGGAGAGATGAACCCCATCCCGTCTTATCAAGCTGTAGTCAAAAAATATACAACTATTTTTACAGCGATGCGGGATTCGGCCTAAGACAGGTATTCCGTATAACCCCACAGGACAGGCAATAGTTGAACGTGCACATGCTACATTGAAAGCCCTGATTTTAAAACAAAGAAGGGGGAATTCTCTGGACACACCACATAATCAGCTAGCAATGGCTTTATATCCTCTTAATTTTTTAAACAGTAACCTTTTTCCCTGACAGCAGCGAACGCCATTTCAGCATTACCTTACAGCTAAACCGCATGTTCTGTATAAGGATCCTGAAGGAGATCCAGCCTGGAAAGGGACAGTAGATCTGTTGATGTGGGAGAGGAGGTATGCTTGTATTAAGCCATATCATGAGCTGGAAGGATCAACCCTTCAACTCAGTACCCCAGACTTCCCCACTGACGATATGGTAATTGACATGCAGGCAACGAATTCTTAGGAACTCGGCGACTGTAGCTGTCACTTGGAGAAGTCTGAAATAACTACAACAAAATGCAGAGAATATGATGACATGAGTAGGAGCAATGCCAGTACTGGAAAATACCTTTTTACCTATCTGGCCCTTATTTCAATCAACTCAACAGTAAATATGAGTTTGCTATTTTTATTTTGTCTGGAAGCAACTGATTATGTATATTGGGCATATGTCATCGACCCAGCATTTTTGCCCCCGTAGGTTGCTGGGATCCCAATATACCAATAGCCAGTAATAACATACAGTAGACTGAAGGAGCTTGACTTCCTCCTTGAGACGCAGAGAATCAATCATATCATTGTGTGGAACCACACAATTTATAGTCTTTGCAATGATAGTGCCATCGATCACAAGGTCACCATCTGTGCAACTGATCCTTACATTTTGTTGGCTAGAACTCAGGCATAAATAAGCAATAGTACTGGTTGTTATCAGATTACCATGACAGACAGAAGTGTTGAGGTCTGAGTAACAGGCCCTGAATCAAAGTTGACCTCTAGATGAACCTCCCAACCAAACGTTGTATAAGTAGCTAATCCTTAGTGAAATAGGCATGATTATCAGTGGAAGATGTAGCTTAGACAAAATATAATTATTGATGAGGATAAAGTTTATGATTATTAGTGAAGGTTGTAGCTAATATGTTTATAAGAATGTATTTTTTGATGTATCTATTTCTGTATGTACAGGAGCTAGTGTTCAAGGATGAGAAATCAGATGTTCAGCCTTGGTTGGTAGTATATGAAAAAGAACTAAGTAGATAAGGAAACTCCCTTGGTTCCTCCTGGGACACTGGCCAAGCTTCAGGTAGCATCTCAACAGAGAATAAAACCAGATCTTCTGCTGGTTAAGTTATGTAATATTATTCAACAATATAAAAAGCTGGACCCTCTTGCAGCGACTTTGGAGACCTCACCTACAGGTGGACACACTGCGTAGCACATCCCAGTATTAGGGCAATTGGCGATGTATCTTCCTTAATCACTATCGCTACTCTCATGTAGTAATGATGAGGTGCATTGCTTTGCTTATGCTTTTCGCTGCTTAGAAATAAAAAAAAAATCATAGAATTATAGAATGGTAGGAGTTAGAAGGTACCTTTAGAGATCATCTAGACCAACTCCCAAGAAATAATTGTAACTGAATATATTTTGTTTATGCATTTGTAGTTACATTGTGAAAGTGAACTTGAGGATATATATGGGAAAGCAATACTTCAAAAGCTCAAGATGTTTGATTAGACATCGGACAGAACGTTTGTCATTTTGAAATGTATTCTGATAATGATCCAGAGTCTGTCCTAGAGTATGTTGGGAAACGTTGTATATGTCTGAGAATCCTTTGTGATAATTTGTTAATAGACAACCTGGAAGCACCACTTAGCAATCACTCGAATCTATGCATTTGCAGTTTTACTTACATTTCAGGGTGTGACTTTACTCAATATTGAGGACTGTGTACAGCGCAACTACTTATTATACGACTCCTTGTCACTAACACCTATAAGAATGAATGTCACGTTGGTCAATAAGCTACTAGAGCACCCCGATCTACACAACTTAATAGAAAGACTGAGGGAGAGAACTCATAGACTCCTGATCACGGTTCACCATAACACACAGGACATATACATCATGTGCCGAAACAGGTGAAAAAGGATGGAGAATATCACTGGTGGGATGCTTAGTTTTGATTGTCTCCGACTGCTACTGGAATCCCATAACATCCTCATCAGAAAGCTCGGGCAGCGTGGCTTGGATGAGTGGACAGTGAGGTAGATCAAGAGTTGGCTGAATGACAGAGCCCAGAGGGTGGTGATCAATGGCACAGAGTCGAGTTAGAGGCCTGTGGCCAGTGGAGTTCCACAGGGATTGATTCTGGGGCCAGTCTTGTTCAGTATCTTCATCAATGACCTGGATGAGGGGACAGAGTGTACCCTCAGCAAGTTCACTGATGACACCAAACTGGGAGAACTGTCTGATTCCCCAGAAGGCTGTGCTGCCATTCAGCAAGATCTCAACCAGCTTGAGAGTTGGGCAGAGAGGAAGCTCATGAGGTTCAACAAGGACATGTGCAGAGTCCTGCATCTGGGAAGGAACAACCCCATGCACCAGTACAGGCTGGGGATTGACCTGCTGGAGAGCAGCTCTGCAGAGAGAGACCTGGGAGTCCTGACTGATAAAAAGCTAAATATGAGCCAGCAATGTGCCCCCGTGGCCAAGAAGGCCAATGGCATCCTGGGATGCATCAAGAAGAGTGTGGCCAGCAGGTCAAGGGAGGTTCTTCTCCCTCTCTACTCTGCCCTGGTAAGGCCTCATCTAGAGTACTGTGTCCAGTTCTGGGCTCCTCAGCTCAAGAGGGACAGGGAACTTCTGGAGAGAGTCCAGCACAGGGCCACCAAGATGATCAGGGGTATGTAACATCTTTAATATGAGGAAAGGCTGCGGGAACTGGGGCTGTTTAGTCTGGAGAAGAGGAGATTGAAGGGTGATCTTATTAGCATTTATAAATATCTAAAGTGAGTGTCAGGAGGTCGAGGCATTCCTTTTTTCTATAGTAGATAGTAAAAGGACAAGGGGTAATGGGATGAAGCTGGAATACAAAAAGTTCCACTTAAACATAAGAAAAAACTATTTCACTGTGATGGTGATGGAGTAGTGGAACAGGCTGTCCAGAGGGGTTGTGGAGTTTCCTTCCCTGGAGGTCTTCAAGATCTGCCTGGACATGTTCCTATGCGACCTGATCTAGGTGACCCTGCTTCTGCAGGGGAGGTTGGACTAGATGGTCTCTAAAGGTTCCTTCCCACCCCTACCATTCTATGATTCTATGAATCTTCAACAGAATACTACATCCTGAAATAGTGTTGTTGGTACTAAACAAGTTACGCCTAGTCTTGATAATCATCATATATCTGAGAGTGTGGTACGTGATTCAAGACTTAACATGATTAACACCACCTAGGCCTGTGAGTCAACTGTGGTGGTTGTACTATGTTGCCTGTGTATGTCTCTGCACGTGCATTACTTAGACTCTCTATGTCTTCGAGTGAATATTGCCTGCACTAGTACAACATTTGGTGACCCCGACATGATTCGCCGAATTGGTTGGATTAAGAACCCTCAGCAGAAAAGCACTTGGATTCCTGCTTGAAAAGGCAAGTGATCTGAGTAAAGTGATATAATGGGAAAAATGATAAGCAAAGAGGAAAATCCTATTGACACCCTCCAGCATATCCTTGCTGAGAAAGGATTCAATTATGAAAGAGAGGATTTGCTAAGACTTGTAAGATGGGGACAGGAAGTAGGTCTCTTTGTTTCCCCCCAAGAAGTATACGAAAGGGGACACTGGGAAAACCTAGGAGACGTTGAATAATGCTATGGGCTTGTGTAAATCTGTATCATCCATTATACACCAGCTAGAAGCTGAGCATGCTGCAGCTGCTGCCATGAAAGCAGAAGCTGCTGTACCATCTGCATTCCCAGTAGATGCTAAAAGGTTCTTTGGAGGTGGTGACTTTATAGTACCATCGGCTCCACCTCTAGAAGAAAATACTAAGAGACTCTTCGGAGGGGATAATGTCATAATACCCTCGGCTCCACATCTAGAAGAGGAGAGCATGGATGTGAGCCCACCTGCCCCAGAACCCCCTAGAGTACCGTTCCAGGAGCCGAATACACGTATTGCTTCTCCTCCCCTCCCACCCACCCTTCACCATCCTGCCCCATCCCATCCTTCTGCTATGCCTGAAGGAGTACCTGACAGAGAACGAAAGGTACGTTTTACAAATGACACTGGATATGCCATTGCCCTTGAGCTCATCAATCCCTGAGTGTATTCCTCTTCCATCATCACCCCCAACATCTAGTGAAGTTGAAGATCAACAAAGACAATTATTAAAGGAAGAATTAATACGACACGGAGAAGATATAAAACGGACTTTGGCCCATTTGGAGGAACTGATGGAAAAACCAAAAGCAACAGCTAATCAACTGTTGGAATGGATTAATGAATTAACCAACCCAGAGATTAAAGTTTCATCCCCACAGGTACTCAGAGACCCCCAGCCAGATGACTATGATCCGGCTAAGAAATGGAGAGGCCTCATACGTGATGCAATAATCGAAGGAGAATTTATTCCACAAGCCTTTCCAGTAATAGTAGCACAAAGAAAACGACAATGGGCACCTTTGGATTGGGAGTTGGTAAGGGAAGGCCAGAAAGCTGTAACGCAATATGGCTTGTCCAACCCATACGTTCAAACGTTATTGGATCATATTTTCGCCAGTGGATTAATGACTCCATTTGACTGCAGGAAGCTAGCAGAAACTTTCCTGAAGCCCACTCAGGTATTACTATGGGAGTCTGAATGGGAAAAAAAAGTTGATCTGGCAGTAGTAGAAAATATGGACTTACAACAGGGAGATCCACGGCGAGTCGTCACAGCAGATATGATGTTGGGTAAAGGACCGTTTGCTGACCCTCAGGTACAAGCCCGACTGCATGAAGCTATCTTGCAGCAAACACAGACACTGGCACGTCAAGCATTTAAGATTGTTCCTGATATGGGGGTGCCAGTTCCCTCATATACAACTATTATACAGAAACCTAATGAGCCTTTTATGACCTTTTTAGACTAAGAGCAGCTCCGGATCGTATACCAAACATGTCAGCTGAAGTAAAGGCGGAAATAGGGTTACACTTAGCAGTTGCTAATGCTAACCATGACCGCAAAAAGATCCTGCAGGCTCTCCCGCGGACAGCAACTTTGGTTGACATGATAGAAGCCTGCTCTAGGGTAGGATCGTCAGCACATTTAGCTGAAGCTATGGCAACAGCATTGAAACCTTTAGTTCAACCTCACAAAGGTAATCGGAGGCCAAAATGCTTTAACTGTGGAAAAATAGGACACGTGAAAAATCAATGTCGGTCAAGACCATTGGTATACACAAACAGCTCCACCAGACCATCTGGGTCCAACAGCAGATTTCATGGCAATTGTTACAGATGTGGCAAGTTTGGCCATAGAGCCACTGAGTGCTGCTCTCGAGTGGCCAGACATACAATGCCTAAGGGAAACGGGTTAACGAGCGCAAAAAGGGTGAGCGCGATGACACAAAAACGCCTTTCAACACCAACAGCTGCCTGGATGGCCTCAGATCAGCCACTGCAGGAAGCGCAGGAATGGATGTGGAAACAGCAGTAGATGTAACCATCCACAACACGGAGGTAACAGTTATCTCATCTAATGCTAACGGACCCCTTGGCTATGGTTTAAGTGCTTTGCTTTTAGGACGGTCATCAGCCTCTCGACAGGGTATTTTTGTGCTCCCCGGTGTAATTGTTGCGGATTATGAAGGAGATATTGGAATAATGGTTAAAGTTTGGCAGCCACCAGTTCATATACCTAAAGGAACTAAAATAGCTCAATTAGTTCCTTTCAGAGCTAAAGTTCCTTTTACAGGAAGTCATAAGCGTCGAGACGGTGGTTTTGGATCCACTGGAGTACCTGAGGTAAGACTGGCAATGCTACTTTCACAGGGAAAGCCCACTCAGACGGTTGTATTCCAACATCCAAATGGTGAACACATGGTTGGGTACAACACATTACTGGATACGGGAGCAGATGTTACTATTGTTCCATTATCCTATTGGCCAAAAAGCTGGCCTTTAGAGAATTTAGACACCCCTGTTGTTGGAGTAGGAGGAATACAGAGGACAAAAATTAGCACAGACCTGATTTCGGTATGCATACAGGGCGAAGAGAATAGATGTGTGCAAATTGGGCCCTATGTAATGAATACTTCAGTTTGGCTTTTAGGTAGAGACGCCTTAAGCCAAATGGGCTTTCGTTTGTCAAATGAAAATTTTTAATGGCGGCCATCGATGGGCAACCAATCCTGAAGTTAACCTGGCTTACAGATAAACCAGTTTGGATTGATCAATGGCCGCTAAGCAAAGAAAAGCTCGCCCACATTCATGAATTAGTAAATGAACAATTAGAGAAAGGTCATATTAAGCCATCC
This sequence comes from Colius striatus, assembly GCF_028858725.1. Taxonomy (NCBI): domain Eukaryota; kingdom Metazoa; phylum Chordata; class Aves; order Coliiformes; family Coliidae; genus Colius; species Colius striatus. Next base: position 1,577,876 of record NC_084789.1, read on the forward strand.
ACCAGTCCATGGAATACACCAATTTTTGCTATCCCTAAAAAATCAGGGAAGTGGAGGCTGTTACATGATCTAAGAGCTGTTGATGCAGGACATGGGTGCTTTACAGCCAGGATTACCCTCTCCTGCAATGCTTCCAAAAGAGTGGCCCCTGTTGGTGATTGACCTAAAGGACTGTTTTTTCACAATTCCCCTACATGAGGATGACAGTGAGAAGTTTGCTTTTACAGTACCATCAATTAACAAACAAGAGCCAGCAAAACGATAGCAATGGACTGTTTTACCTCAGGGAATGAAGAACTCACCAACTATTTGTCAAACTTATGTTGCCTGGGTGCTGACACCTCTGCTCAAAAAATACCCTCGTGTCTTATTTTACCATTATATGGATGATATCTTGATTGCCGGAAAAGATCTGGACCAGCATCGCATTCTACAAGAAGTGAACCGGCAGTTAAGCATCTCCGGATTGGTGATCGCGCCAGAAAAGGTACAAATGCACGCCTCTTGGAAATATTTAGGTAATATTATCACCGATGTGCGCATTTACCCTCAGAAGGTGGCAATTAAAACAGATATTGCTAACTTAACAGATGTTCAAAAGCTAATAGGTGATATCCAATGGGTACGAACCACATGGGGTATCACAAATGAGGATCTTGCGCCACTAATGCCTTTGTTAAAGGACTCAGTAGAGGCTGATAGTGCGCGAAAACTGTCTCGGCAGCAAATCCAAGCAATAGAAAAAATAGGAAACAAGATAGTCAATAACTACAGTCACCGATATGATCCTGACTTGTCAATTAACATTGCTGTGATAAGTCAAAACCAGCATGTAATGGCAGTCTTGATGCAATGGGATTCAGTAGCGAAAGACCCATTGAGGATCTTGGATTGGATTTTTTGCCATATTATTTGCAAAAAACAATTACCACGAGGCTAGAGGCAATTGCAAAAATAATAGTTAAGGCCAGGAAACGTCTGCTGGAAATAGCAGGGATTAAGGCAGACTTCATTTTTGTTCCTCTCACAGATGAGTCTTTGAACTGAGCACTGCAACAATCTGATGAATTACAGTGGGCCTTATTGTCATATCCAGGAACTATAAATAATCATTATCTGGCCCATAAATTGTTTTCTGTTAAATTTCAAATGGAATACCGGCCATTGAGATCAGCAGTACCCGTTAAAGGCCTGACTGTTTTTACCGACGCAAGTAAGATCCAAGCCAAAGCAGTGGGAGAATGGAAAATGGCAAAACCTAACTGTTCACTCCCCAGGCAGTTCAGTTCAACTGCTGGAACTGATGGCTGTAGTTAAAACTTTCGAGAAATGGCCAGACATCCCATTAAACATCATCTCTGATTCCCTCTATGTGGTCGATGCCATCACTCGATTAGAGAGAGCGTTGTTGAAAGAAATCTCTAATCAGAATTTGTATCACTTATTCCTGCAGCTCTGGCATCAGATAAATGAACGTCAAACTGCTTATTATATTGGACATATTCGAAGCCATTCGGGTTTAAAAGATGGCCTATCAGTTGGTAATGAAATTGTTGACAAGACAGTGGCAGCTCCTTTATTGATACCTACGGGGCCAATAATTGACATATTTTCTCAAGTCCAAAGATCGCACGATTTTTTTCATCAAAGTGCAAAAATGCTGGCGAAGCAGTTTGACCTGACCATATCAGATGCTCAGGATATTGTTTCCACGTGCCCTGCATGCCAGAATCAAATTGGCCTAGGAGTAGGAGTCAATCCCAGGGGTCTGGCACCATTAGGTATATGGCAATCAGATATCACTGTCTATGCTCCTTTTGGGCAATTTAAATGCATACATGTCACTATTGATACTTATTCAGCCATGGTTTGGGCCACAGCCTTAACCACTGACAGTTCTCGAGGCATCATAAGACATTGGAAGAGTTGCTTTGCAGTCCTTGGTGTTCCAAGAGAGATAAAAACTGATAACGGCTTGGGATACATAGTCAGTAAAACATGTAAGTTTCTAAACTTATGGGGTGTTAAACATACTACTGGAATCCCAGGAAATTCTACCGGTCAAGCCATTATTGAACATACACATCAAACCTTAAAAGGCCTGCTAGAAAAACAAAAAACGGGGGAAGAGGGGGTGAGCCCTCAAGATAGACTAATGAAAGCCCTTTATACAATGAATCATCTCAGAATTGTGGCAAACTGGAATGAAGCACTGGCATTAACACACTTTGCCCAAATGAGTCGGGATTTGGATTTTACTGACAAACCTAAAGTTTGGTATATGAATCCCACTACTGGAGAGTGGCAAGGACCTGCAGATCTGTTAACGTGGGGAAGAGGCTATGCTTGTGTCATTACAGATCAAGGTCCCCGGTGGATTCCGGCAAAATGGATCAAGCCACATCAACAGAAATGACTTAACTGTAAGACCAATGGAAAAAACAATCTTGAGGAAAGAACCAAGTGATCCACCTTCAATCCATCACTCTATTAAAATGTAAACCCTCGCAACTGTGGCACTACGTACGCTGCTGTAAATTCCTTCAGCTATCTGTATTGCATTAAAAGAATTGAAGAACTTAAGATGACCACTGGGAGCTTGAAAACAAAAATGGTGTATTTTCTACAGATGAAGAGATACTTCCATCTTACAGATAATGCTCACAGATCAGCATGCTAAAGGATCTGAAGAAAAGTCCAGAACTACATCAGGAAAAAGAAATATCAGTGGAGCTACCAAGAACTCATCCCTTCCTGCCAGTGTGCGTCCCTCGTAGCAACACATATCAGATGATGTTTATTTTGACTTTATGGATTTCTGTATTGTATTGTTCAGCGATGTAGCTGTTATTGACCTTTTGTTGTAAACTCATGGCCATGGGTAAAAATATTTGTTTTCTTCATGTACCTTTAATTTTGAAATGTGTTGCTAAAGGCTGGCTGGTTCAAAAAAGAAAAAGGGGGGAATTGTAGGCACAGATGTAGCTTGGATCAGCCAGCTTGAATAAAGATGGTAGGGATAAGTTAATGCAGCTGGCATGCTACTTCAGAAACAGGTGCTGCAAGTTAATCAATTGGGCCCTGGGTGATCTCATGGGCAGAAGCAGCATATAAGGAAGGGTGGCTTTGAGTCAACTCTGGTGGTTGTACTATGTTGTCTGTGTATGTCTCTGCATGTGCATTACTTAGACTCTCTACATCTTTGAGTGAATATTGCCTGTACTACTACAACAGGTCATGCTGTTTTCTAGTGACGAAAGCTGTTACAGATCAGCCTGACTTAACCATCTCCAAGGATAACTAGAGAGGATAAGAAGATTGTTGAGCCAATGGGCAGTGAAACAAACATCTGTGATAACATTGTTGCAGGAAACTAGATGTTCCTGCTAGCTCTACAGAGATATAAGTCCAATGACAAGCTGACTGACAGTCAGTCACTTTATTCTATAAAAGCCCAGTCCCAGTTTTGTGGCGTGAGAGGATTTCTTCATACTCTCTTTTGGAGTGTGTCTGAAAATTTTCTCTCCTTTAGCAGACATGCCACTTAAGGCTACCCTCTGGAGCTGAGAGATTCTCCTGCTGTCTTTGATATGGGTGAGTAACATCGATCTCTATGAAATAAAGGCCAAATAGTGAGAATAAAAACCTGGTAATTGGCAAAAAATGTCAACTGACCTTCAGAATACAAGATTGATTGTTGGCAAATGAGGTAATGTTACAGAATGCCCTGTATGAGAAGCAGCAGCAGCATGAGAGTGGAAAACAGGCAAAGTCTGAAGGTCAGCAGGATGTAAAGACAAAACCAGATATTAAGTAACTTGTACAATAAATTGGGGGCTTGCATACAACATGGTAGCACTTTCTCATGGCAATGTTCCCCTTTCAGCAAACCTGAGTGTATTTGGTGTGTTTCAGCACATTGCCCTTATCCCAGCTGGCCCGAGAACGGCATGCTTATAATGATTCATTAAATTTGCCCTTTACCTTGATTCATTATTTGTTACTTTTACACATTACATCACTCTTATTGATTAGCTCCTTATTACACAAATTATGCATATTCATATATATTTCAAAATCACTTGGCCAACTAACTGATTTAAGCTATTGATTATTTAGTGCTTAGGACAAGAATGTTACGGGAGTTCAGGACAGTGAACAGCCTTGTGCTTAATATAACAATCTCTTTTCTTTGTCCTCTGAAGCAGTCAATCCCAACATTGTTCTTGGATGTTTTATGGGTTGCAGGTGCATGGATTTAAACAATTCCCCTCGTTATCACTTTTATTCTTATTGTGCCTGATTTCTCATGCATGTTTTTCTCTTTTGGAGCGGCTTCACCAAGGAGGCCTAGTTTTGCTTAGTTATGCTGACTTACTTATGAATTTTACTTAAAAATAACTATTTGATAAAATTACTTGAATTTTTATACCTTCTATAACAAGCAGAGTGACCCAAGCCTGGAATGGACAACATGCTCTCTGCAGTCAAAACAGAAGAAAGTTGGGCATGTCAAAAGAAGGATGCAGAAAGCCCACAAGATGAACCATAATGTTAGACAGAAGAATGTGCTTAGAAAAAATAAAATAACAAGAGAAGAAAGTGAGAACAATGGACAATATGGCTCGATTGCAGGATTAAAATTCTTGAACTCCTAACTAAAGCCATTAGGTTATATTTTATTGTGTTTTTTACTTTCCAGCACTCTAAATCCCATTCTTTTTGTTGCACCTTGGCTCAGCTTCTAGAGGAGACAGAGAATGTACTAAGCTAAGATGCCAATATATGTAGGAGGTTAATGCACTTCTCTGGAAGGTGGGAATGCATTCTTTCCAGCAAAGAGGAGTTATAAACCTGAGTCTTTTATTTCACATGTTAAGTGCTCTAACTACTCTGTCACCTTAGTACTTTTCCACTGTGGCAACAGCATCTATCCTATCAGCCTACATGCATGCTCAATGGGAGTTTTAACTGATGTCCCAACTCCATGGATCTTCCCACATACCAAATGATTCACCATAGCCTTCCCAGATGAAGCCTAACCTCATATAGCTACCTCTCTTCACTGCATTTAAAAAAACAAAACTGTCATGACTGCATTGCAATAAGATACGCGGTGGTAGTATGGGTGCAGGGGGAGTACATGCTAGGATGTGTGACTGGAAAGCTATCGAGTAGAAAAGGATCTGGAGATTTTAATCGACAGCCAGATGAATATGAGCCAGCAGTGTGTCCAGGTGACCAAGACGGCCAATGGCATCCTGGCATGTATCAGAAATAGTGTTGCCAGCACAATCAAGGAGGTGATTGTCCCCTTGTACTCAGCTCTGGTGAGGCCACACCTTGAATACTGTGTTCAGTTCTGGGCCCCTCACTACAAGAAGGCCATTGAGGTGCTGGAGCACATCCAGAGATGGGCAACAAAACTGGTGAAGTGTCTGGAGAATGTGTCTTATGAGGAGCGGCTGAGGAAGCTGGGGATATTTAGCCTAGAGAAGAGGAGATTGAGAGGAGATATGATCACTCTCTACAACTATCTGAAAGGGAGTTGTAGTGAGGTGAGGGTCGATCTCTTCTCTCCAGTAATGCATGATAGGACACGAGGAAATGGAATCAAGTTGTGCCAAGGGATGCAGCAAAGTGAAGACATGGACCCCAGTTATGGTGCAAGCAGAAGCAGAATTGGAATCATTTATTGTACAAGCATCCCTTTTACTTATAGCCCTCTTAGTTCCTTATAATCAGAATTGGTTTTGTTCAGCGGCCTTCAGAGTAGCTGTGCTGATAACTTGTTTGCTACTTGTATCTCCTGTTCAGGCAGAGGCTCCTCCAATCAGCTACATGTGCATGCTGTGTTCATACGTCAGTCCACTTCTTTCTCACACTGCATTGTGTCCTGCATCTTGGTTTCCCACATCTCCCCCTTCTTTGTTTAATTGCTGAAGAAGCAATCTGTATCTCAGCATGCATTACTTGATTCATTGTTCTTGTAATCATAAAGCACACAAATCCCCAGGTGGGTTGTTGAGTCTCCTTCTCTGGGGGCATTCAAAATCCACCTGGATGAGTTCCTGCGTGACCTACTCTAGGTGGTCCTGCTCTGGTAGAGGAGTTGGACTAGATGATCTTTCGAGGTCCCTTCCAACCCTTAACAGTCTGTGATTCTGATTCTGTGATTCTGTGAATTCCTGCAATACAAGGCAAGCAACAAGCAAATGCACACAGTGCTAACAAGAACACAATTCTTATCATTAATATTTGCTTTAAACAAGAACCCAGTCCTGATCACCAGCTCAGCCCCAAAAGATTCCAATCACTCTGGCGAGATCCTTCAAATCCTGAATACTCTTATGTACTGACTCTGAGTGATCACTCAAATTCATACAACACATGTCTTCAGAATCCACTCAACCGTGTCCTTGTGCTAGCATTAAAAAAATCTATGGCGGCTCTGTTCTGCAAAGTAGCATGTCTGACTGAGTCTACATCAGATAATAATCCAGTTCGTGCTAGTGAAGTACTATTGCTAAATTTTGCAAGCCAGCATCCTAATTTATTAAGTGTTGCTAAAGCTTGAGCAGTCCCAATACCTAGAAAAACTGTTAGTAGGTGTAGCTGTACTGAGACAGAGTGTATCTTGTCCTGTGACATTTGCTAATGTGACCTAGACATTCTGTCGGGGCAGCGTGACTACCCATCCTTTTCTTGTTACCCATAACAGTATTCCTGTAAAGACAAAAAGCGCATTTATATTAACTCCTCTGGTGTCGCTCTGTTCAGCATTATATTCTCATTAGTCAGATGTGGTCGAACGTACCGTGCAGGAACCCACTTTGGTCCTGAACCTGGGGAGACACAAGCATATTTTCATCCCCAATTTTTAAATGCAAGGATCCTTCCCATTGTCCCTGTAAGTGGGTCTGGGGTAGCGGTGATTTTCCACAGCAGTTCTTGCAGTGCTGTGCCTTCTGTTGGTATTGATATCACATCAACGTGGCTACTGCTCACACAGCATCAAGGCTGTCCCTCCAGCATTACTTCCCCAATGAGGCCCATCAGGTTCAGACATTATACTGGGGCCTAGCCTGTGCCTACTGAGCCACAGTCCAGTCCTCTGAGACCCCTATGATTGAGACAGGGAATCAAACGACAACCACAGTGATTGCCCCAGTAGTGAAAAACAAACAGTGGATAAGGAGGACTACAGGTCCATATCATCGATTAGTAAGGGAAGAAGAGGAGGAAGAGGAAAGGTTAGAAGAAGTAAGGAGATCAGGAGAAGGAGTGAGAGAAATTGAAAAGGAAATGGAAACTACTCAGTCTCTCACCTCATCAGAACTTCGAGATATGCAAAAAGATTACAGTCGTCAGCAAGGTGAACGAATTGGAGCCTGGCTGCTCCGATGTTGGGACAACAGGGCTGACAGTCAGAAATTGGAAGATAGAGAAGCCCAACAGCTGGGATCTCTTGCTAGGGACCGGGGAATTGATAGAGGCATTGGAAAGAAGACCTCAATTTGCAGTCTCTGGAAACGGCTTCTCTCAAGTGTAAGGGCAAGATACCCATTCAAGGAAGATCTTGTAAATGCCCAAGGTGTTGCCGCTACCGGCAATATCACCAGGCCACCCGCATGGATCAATCAGCCCAACCCCGCTGAGGGGACAAGATCACTGCATACACAGTATGGATGATTCTTTATTCCAACTAATTGTTTACACCATGTGCTTTTATCTGCTAACATAAGCATCTCCTTTCACTCCACTCCATGCCTGCCTCTTCTATACCCTCCACCTCTCACATTACAACCCGAGATTTTCTGGACGCCCACAACATCTCCCCCTCCCTAAGCTCAATGACTCCAGCATCCTGTGGAACAGGCTGATACATAATGTGTCTGCCCAGAACATGTGCTAGCTGAGCCAATTGTGGGAAGATATAAACAGGTGCTGGTCGTGTTCCGTAATTTGCTGGTAATTTATCTACTGCTACTGATTCTTGCTCCCTAAAGTGTGCTTGTGGCGGTATGGGTCCTGACCCTCGAACAAAGTGGTTAAGGACGTACAGACAGCGCATTAAAATATCGTGTTGCCTATCGGGGGTAATTCTATGTCCCATGCTCTCCCCCTCCCTAAGACGGTTGAAGACAATTGAGCTGTACTTTAGCATGAGCGCGTTCAACGATCGCCTGTCCCTGGTTATTGTGAGGGGTACTGTGCACCAATTTAATCTGCCAGGTTCACCAGAATTCTTGTATCACATAGGAGGTGTAACAAGGCCCATTGTCAGTTTTAACTTGTTCAGGACATCCTAGGACGGCTATACATTGTAGCCAGTGCCTAATCACGTGGCACGCTGTGGCTTGGCACATGGGGGTAGCTAGTATGTAGCCACTGCAGGTGTCAATGGTGACATGGAGGTGATGGTTGGGACGGAAAGACTTATAAATTGTGACATCCGTTTGCCAGATCTGATTCGGGAGCAACCCTCGGGGATTAACTCCGGCTTCCCATGGTAGCGCCAAAGCACATTGACGACAAGCAGCAACTATCTGCTTTGACACTTTGAAGGGGGTCTTGGTCTGATGATGTAGAGCCCGCGCTCCACAATGCAAAAAGCCATGTTGCTGTCTGGCTACTGGGAAATCTTCTTGAGCAGAGATAGGCCATACATGTGTCGCTGCTTCGTCTGCCTTTTGGTTACCTTTGGTGAAAGCCCCCGGAATATTGGTGTGACTGTTGATGTGTAGGGGGCAGCATGAGTTTTTAAGGCATTCAATATGAGATCTGCTATACTGGTGGAAGCACAAATGGCTCATGCACATTGTCTAACTAGTTCAGCGATGAATCTCAAGTCGGTGACAATATTGAGTGGCGTTAAATGCCCTGCCTCCAGGGCAAGGGCAACAACCTTAGCCTCTAGATATTGTACCAATTTTGTGGCGCCAGCATGCAAGATTTTCTCCCATCTGTCTCCCTGTTTCCATACCACTGCCACTGTGTTGGTCTTTGATGAGGCATCTATAAAGTGTGTCTTTACAGTCCCATGCAGTTCCTTGACAACCTTTATTTCTAGGTGAGCTCATTCATATCTGCCCCCATTGGTCACTGAATCATAGAATCATGGAATCATAGAATGTTTGAATGTTAGGGATTGGAAGGGACCCCCAGAGATCACCCAGTCCAAACCCCTACCTGCAGAAGCAGGTTCACCCAGACCAGGTCACATAGGAACATGCCCAGGTGGGTCCCAATGACCTCCAAGGGAGGAGGCCCCACAACCCCTCTGGGCAGCCTGTTCCTCTGCTCCGTCACCCTCATAGTAAAACAGTGTTGTTTTTTGGCTGTTTTTGGTCATAACTCAAATTTTACTTACAAGCATCAGACTTTTATAATCAGCAGCAAAGCTAGCATGTTTACACTACTTCTAATTGATCCTTTCTCTAAAAGCCAGCTGCACTTTTCTGCTATAAGCCTTGCAGTTTTACATTGTGCTTCAGCCTCCTCCTTGCTCGAGCTTGTTATCATGTGTAGTAGGCGTCCGGAAGATCTCGGGTTGTAACGCAAGTGGTGGAGGGTACAGAAGAGGTAGGCACGGGGTGGAGTGAGAGGAGGTGCTAGTGTTAGATGGTGTTAGCACATGGTGTAAACAAGGGGTTAGAATAAAGTATCATCCATGCTGAGTGTGTGGTGATCCTTGTACCCTCAGCGGGGGTGGGCTGAGTGATCCGTGTGGGAGGTCTGGTGGTGTTGCCGGTAGCGGCAACATATGGTGACCCCAACGTGATCAGTGGAACACAGGACGTCCGCGGCCATGGCACAGATGGAACAAGTGATTAAGGTACTTAAGGCGGTGGCGCCTGATGTGGGCGAGCGGATTAATCACATGCCCACGGCTGCATGCATCCAATGGTTGCAGAGGCAGGGTGTGGTACAGGCACCCGCAGTTATTAAATGTCCGGAATTGGAAGGCGGTGGAGGAGGAGATATTACAGGCTGGCTTAGAGGGGACTAAGGAGATAGGTCAGTATCTTAAAGTGTGGGGAGATGTTAAGAGGACTCTGACTAAGGCAGCAGAGGAGAGACAGCTTTGGCTATCAGCGCAGGAAGCTTTCCAGGAGAAGGGGTGGAAAGCACAGACAGAGGAGGGAGTTTATAGTGATCAGCAGGCTCAAACGTGGAGCATGGAGGTAGAGAGTCAGGGACGGGTCTGTCACTGTGTGGGGACGCGGAATGTGATGGGCTTGACAGTGAGGAGGAGGATGAGGTGTGCGGCCCCAGAGTGGAGCCCCCATGGGAGAGCTGCTTCCTAGTTGAGTTCAGCCCGTCGGGTTGCCCCTGGGACAAGTTGCAGAGGATGAGGGCAGAGTCAGGTGGGAATACGGTGCAGGAGGGTCAGGGGAGAGTGGGGAAGCACAATCCTGTGTTAGACTGGGTACCAGTGGGCACGCGAGGGGAGACAAAGAAAAAGAAAACACAGGAGAGAGTAATACCGACTGTGCCGCCAGCGCCGGGAGTGGCGCCACTCCTGGCGCCGAGAATGGCACTGGGGTGGACGAAACTGAGAAAAGAGGAAAATCAACTGAGCCACGACTTACCAAAGATGGTGCCTGAGGAAAATGGGGGCGAGACAAAGGAGAAAGGTCAGCGGTGTCAATGGCCACCAAAGATGCCGCCTGGAAGAAGTAACACTGGTAGAAATTATACCTGCAGGACAGGGGGTGGTGCAGATACATGGAGCCAATGACGTTCGTTGTTACCGAAATTGGAAGAACTGTCTGAAGAAGAGGAAGAGGAGATAGAATACGGGGAGGATGTCGAGATGCAGTCGATAAGTGACTGTGATAACGAATAGCCAAAAAAAGAAAAGGAGTTGGGCTATGCTGAGACGGTACAGACAGGAGGGGGCGGCGGCAAGCTGGCAATGTTGCTACACCGACTACAGGAGGTGATTGGTAATGCTGAGAAGGTAGTCCATCAAACGCAGTTGTTTACAGATACAGCCACTAGAGGGACCAAACCGCTTACAGACTGGCGTTTCATAGCAAAAAATTATCTCAGATGGAGTCAAGTTTGAACATCTACCGATAGTAATGCCAGTTCAACTGGCCAATGGAGGTGGATATGACTGGGTTCCCCTAGAAACAAAAGTTGTAAAGGAGCTGCATGGAACTATAAAGACACACAAACTTAATAGTCCAGAATCTCTGGTATTACTGGACTGCGTCTTCGCACCCTATGGTGCCACATGATTGCATACAGTTAGCAAAAGCTATTTTATCGGCACCCTTATTTTTGTTATGGAAGGAAGAGTGGCGTACCATAAATCAAGCCACATATATAGAAGCATAAGGCAATCCTCAGCATCATATGCATGGGGTGACCATCGAACAATTAATGGGGGAGGGCCAGTGGTCGACACCACAACAACAGACAGCCCTGAGAGGGCGATATTTTCTTGTGACCACCAAGGTGGCACTCAAAGCTTTTCAGCGAGTGTCACATTTAGATAAGAGAGAACCATCGTGGGTGAATGTCCGTCAGAGCAATGCAGAATCATTTGCCACCTTTTTAGACTGTTTACAAAAGGCAATCGGGATCAGACGTCCCTGCGGCGGCACAGGAGGCTGTGATAATCAAGTGTGCCCGGAACCAGTGCAACACACAAACAAAAGACTATCTTGCCAGCACCACACCTGGGATGACCCTTACAGAATTGATAAGACATGTCCTACAGAAAGAAGCCCAGACTGCAACTCAGCCTATGATCACCGTTGTCACCGATGCAATGACGAGAGCATGTGCTTGTTATGATTGTGGACAACCAGGATATATAAAGAAAAATTGCCCACGAGGGCACCGTAACCTTCCTAGTATGATTATCTGCTGGTACTGTGGCAAATCAGGTCACATAGCCCGTGACTGTCGATCCCGGCCAGGAAACGTGAGGGGGGGCACCCGTCACAGCGTGGTGCCCCCGACAACACCCAGACTAATCCTCCGCAGAAGTCACCACGATATCCAGCCAATGTGACAACGAAAGTCCAACAAGTGACATGGTCGGACACACAATGGGAGCCCTCGACCCTTCAATAAACCTACTCATGTCCTTTCGTCATTGGCTGGAGTTATACATATCAATCACATGTACTGCAAAACGCAATCCACAAGCTATTACAGTCAATGCACTCTTAGATACTGGAGCAGATATCACCATCATACCTATACACGTGTGGCCCCATGCATGGCCACGGCAGCCTGGGACATCAGTGCGAGGAATTGGAGGGGCAAGCGTGATGGAAAGAAGCGCAGTTCCACTTCAAATTGAACATCAAGAGGCCTCTGGCGCCACACTTGTGGTCATCTGCACACTGGTCATTACTATAACACCATTTACCATTCTGGGCCATGATTCTTTGGACCAGATGGGAATTTCATTAACCACGGATTTCGCCTAGTGGCCACTGTTTGTCGCCCGCCTCCCATGATTTGGTTGACTAATACACCTGTATGGGAGGAACAGTGGCCACTGCCTGCAGAAAAGCAGGTGGCCTTAATCAACATTGTGACCCAAGAACTTCAGACAGGCCACCTTGAACCTTCTACAAGTCCCTGGAATACACCTGTCTTCGTAATTCAAAAGAAATCAGGCAACTGGCGCATGTTGCAAGACTTGCGTGCTGTGAATGCGCAGCTTCAGGATATGGGTCCACTTCAGTTGGGGCTACCTCTCCCCGGTATGATCCCAGAGGGATGGGACATCTGTGTTGTTCATATAAAGGACTATTTTTTCTCTATTCCTATTGCTAAAAGTGACAGACAGCGTTTTGCATTTAGCGTTCTCTTGGTGAATCATGAAGAGCCAACACATAGATACCAGTGGACTGTATTACCCCAAGGCATGAAGAATTCCCCAACATTGTGCCAATTGGCAGTTTGCGCAACTCTACAATCTATTCATCATAAATGGTTACAAGTGAAAATAGTCCACTATATGGATGATATCTTGTTAAGCTTGCCCAGCGATGGCAACATCCGCCAACTCCACCAGGAGGTTGTGGAGCAGTTAGCTACACATGGACTAATTATCAAACCTAGTAAGACCCAGTGGGGTGCTAGCATATAATATTTATGAACACATCACAAAAAGACAAGTGAGAGCACAAAAACTGTTAATAATTTACCAAATAACTACGTTACAACAGGCGCAACAGCTAGTGGGAACCCTACAGTGGCTGCGATCATTCGTGCCAATCACCCTGGATGAAATGCAAATATTTTACCCACTTCTCAAAGGCGAGCCGGCAGCACAAGCCCCAAGAATGCTGTCTGATCACCAGAAAACATTACTGGCAAATATCATCGACTGTGTGCAAAGTTATGCTTTAACCAGATGTCAACCAGGTCAGCCGTTAGTCGCCGCTATTCACTTGATTCCACAAGGAGCACATGGTCTCCTGGGACAACTTGATAGTAGTAGTCGCCTTACCGTCCTGCAGTGGATCTACCAGAGCCATGAAAAGGTGGACACGCCGTTTTGGACTCGAGTATGTGCAGCCATGATTAGACGAGTGAGACAACACACATGGCAACTGTCGGGAGTGGACCCGACCGTCATTACCTGTTTCAGTTGCACAATGGAAAAAGATGTTTCAGATGGAGTGGGAGCTCCAAAATGCTTTAGCAGACTTTACCGGTCAGCTTTCTGGCCCAATAGAACACCCGGTATTGCACTTATTACGGAACGTACAATGCACGCCTGACGTACAGTTGTCTACGGCGCCGCTGGATGGCCTCACTGTCTTTACAGATGCCTCATCAAAGACCAACACAGCAGCAGTGGTGTGGAAACAAGGAGAGAGATGGCAGAAAATCTTGCATACTGATGCCACTAAATCGGTGCAATATCTGGAAGCTAAGGCAGTTGCCCTCACCCTGGAGGCCTGGGATTCAACGCTGCTAAATATCGTCACTGACTCAAGATATGTTGCGGAACTAGTGCGACAGTGTGCACGAGCCATTTGTGCCTCTACCGGTATAGCAGATCTCATCTTGAATGCCTTACAAATTCGCGCTGCCCCCTGTTCTATTATCCACATCAATAGTCATACCAGTATTCCGGGGGTTTTTACCAAAGGTAACCAAAAAGTGGATGAGGCAGCGACATATGTATGGCCTTTCTCTGCTCAAGAGGGTTTTCCAGCAGCCAGACAGTTACACGCCCTTTTGCATTGTGGGGCGCGGGCTCTATATCATCAGAACAAGATCCCTTTCCAAGTGGCAAAGCAGATAGTTGCTGCTTGCCCTCAATGTGCTTCAGCACTACCATGGGAAGCCAGAGTTAATCCCCGAGGGTTGCTCCCGAATCAAATCTGGCAAACGAATGTCACAATTTATGAGCCCTTCTGTCCCAACCATCACCTCCATGTCACCATTGACACCTGCAGTGGCTACATACTAGCTACCCCCATGCGTCGAGCCACAGCGCGCCACATGATTAGGCACTGGCTACAATGTATAGCCGTCCTAGGATGTCCTGAGCAAATCAAAACTGACAATGGGCCTTGTTACACCTCCCATGTGACACAGGAACTTTGTCAAACTTGGCAGATCAAATTACATGGTATCCCTCACAATAGCCAGGGACAGGCAATTTTTGAAAGCGCTCATGCTACTCTAAAAGTGCAGCTCAACCGTCTTAGGGAGGAGGAGAACATGGGACATAGAATGATGCTTGATAGACAACACAATATTTTAATGCATTGCCTGTACATCCTTAACCACTTTTTCGAGGGTCAGGGTGCAAGCACATGAGGCTGTGGCCTCTTTCACACAGAAATTCCTCCACAATTCCCCCTTTTTCTTTTTGAGCAACTCATGCCTGGTAAGGTTCTTTTTATACACTGAAAAAAAAAAAAAGCACAGCTGACGAACAAAATTATTACACTTGTGTTAAAAGTAATAATCTATAGTAGCTCTATTTTGCAAGGTTGCATGTCTAATACTACTGACATCACTAATCAAGCCTTCTAATGTTATTGAGATTTGATTACTTTGTTTGCTAAGCCAGCATCCTAATTTGCGTAGCTGAGTTAATGAAGCAGATACTCCTGCACCTGGAGCGAATATACTCGTTGCTATTATTGTTATTATAGACCTGGATCTTTTTGGTGAAGTATAATTGCACCAAGATGTCATGTTCTTATACACCTTCACCATTGAGTCCAAAAGAGAAAACACTTTTAATAAATTTTTTTCACTTTTTTTTTTTACTGTCACTGACTGCTCAATGCCAAAATGTTCTGTTCTTCCATGTTCCATTCCTGACACCTTAGAAAGTTTCCACTGTAAGAAAATCATCATCACATTTATAGCAAAATGCATGGCATCACGGCCAACAGTTTTTACACTCGTTGAGGCAACGGATTGAGCATGGAACGGATGAGACCAGCGGTCTGTGAGAGCTGGGGCCGGTGGTGTCGGCGCGCGAGTTGGGGGGGGGGGTGCACTCCGGAGAAACTTAACGGGCGTGGGAAGCCGCTGCGCGGCGGCGCCTGCGGATGGAAGGGGCGGGCGGGGGGGTCTGGCTCACTCCGTGCCGTCCCTGGCGCCGGCGGCATTATTACTTTCTTTTTGTTTGTCTCCCCTCTCGTGCCCGATGATGCCCAGTCTAATACGGGGTCGCGCCCCCCTACTCTCCCCTGATCATCCTGCACCGTACCCCCGCCTGACTCCGCCCGCTCGGTATTCCCCGTCCGCTCGACATTTCCCGCCCGCATCCTCTTCAACCAGGGGTAACCCGGCGGGCTGGGCTCGACTGGGAAGCAGCTTTCCCGCAGGGGCTCTGCTCCGGGGCCGCACCCCTCACTCTCCTCCTCTCTGTCAAGTTTATCACATTCCGCGTCCCCACACAGTGTCGGACCCGTCTGTTCCCCAGATTCTCCACTTCCACGCTCGTTTGAGCCTCCTGATCACTACAAACTCTCTCCTTTGTCTGCGCTTTCCGCCCCTCCCCCCGGATAACTTCCTGCGCTGACAATAAAAACTCCTGTGTTTCTCCTGTGCTGCCTTAGACAGAGTCCTCTTAATCTCCCCCGACGCTTTAAGATACTGATCCATCCCCTTGATCCCCGTTAAGGTAGCCTGTAACATCACCTTCTCCACCACCGTCCAATTCTGAATGTTTAATAATTTTGTGGGTGCCTCTACCACACCCTGCCTCTGCATCTATAAGATGCATGCAGCCGTGCCGCTCACCCAACTCAGGTGCCACCGCCTTGAGTACCTTAATCACCTGTTCCACAACTCTGCCATGGCCGTGGACGTCCTGCATTCCCCGGATCACGTCGGGGTCACCATATGTTTCCTCTACCTGTTGATGGATACGCAATCGGGAAAAACTGATCTACACAGGAATGCAGATAAGCAGGCACTTCTTTATTATGCAGCGCTGAGAAAACACGGGGGAGAGCTCCTCCATACGTGCTTCCTTGTTAGTTACCATTTTCAGGGGTTTTATACAGCTCAAACAAAAGAATCACATTTGCCAACACAAGCATTCATAAAATATCCATCTATCAATTTAGCCCTTCACCTTGATTGGTTCCCAACAAACACAACATTTCCAAAATCACAGTGATTGGTCAAAAAAAGATATCTGTCCCTTTGTTTTAGTAACAACTAAGGTAACAGCCAAGGTAACCTAACGAATACATTTACCAGGGTCTAGTAGCTAAGGTAAGGGTCCCTATCAGATGTGGTATGTAACTCTTGCAGTTTGATCCTTATGTGATTCAAATGAATATTTACTTAATCAATAGGTGTTTGAGTTATTTGCAAGTGCTTAGCTAATTGATTGAACTATTACTAGGCGATTAACAAGTGCTTTACAAGTGCTTGACTACTTATTGTGATGATAAGTTAACTAAAATAATTGTGTATCTGCAACATAGCAGCAACATCACCAAGGATCACTCAGTCCAGTCCCCCTGAGGGGACAAGATATACTCAGTATGGATGATGCTTTATTCCAACCAAAAGCACCATGTGCTTTTATCTTTATACACAAGCACCTCCTTTCACTCCACCCTGTGCCCACCTCTTCTACACCCTCCACCTCTCGCATTACAACCGGAGATCTTCCTGGCGCCTACAAATCAAGGAAAGTGGACTACAGCAGATGAAGGCATCCAGTACCTAAGGGAATTAGTTGTACTGGAAGTCATCTATGGTGATCTAGATAACGCTGAGGCCTCCACAGATCCAGACGATGTCCAGTGTACACGGGCCATGTGGAGAAATGTGATTCAGAGTGCCCCAGCTTCATATTCTAACAGCTCTGCAACGATGTATCACCCAGACTTGGATATACCAGCAGTGGAGAGAATATCATCTTGGTTGCAAAACGATGAAGAAAGCTTCTGCACCTCCTCACCAGTGTGGGATAATGGCCTGACTGTCAGGAATGCCCCGAGAATTTGATCATCCACTGCCCTGACCAGGGGAAAAGGAAGTCTCAGACGTATGCTATGAAATGAACTCTGTCTCTTTTTTGTGTGGCCAAGGAGAGGACATTAGGAAATGGGATGATTATTCCACTTTTAAGCTGGAAGCCTGTATACGTGAACTAAGGGGGAAGACAGCTGTTAAGAAGGGAACACCCAAGAGGGCTGTCAAGCATAGTAGCTGCCAGAACAAAAGAAGGAAATCAACAGTCTCCCAGACATAGAAGAACTGAAATCACCTTCTTTGATGCCGAATAGGAGACTTCAGGTCTAAAATTGCAAGGATCAGATAGTGAATACTCTGATGAAGAACAGAAATAGAGGGTCCCTGCCTCCAGCCAGGAGGAGGAAAGGGATGACCGAATCTACTGGACTGTGTGGGTTCGATGGCCTGGCACATCAGATCCACAAAGGTATAAAGCCTTAGTAGCCACAGGGGCACAGTGTACATTGATGCCGTCGAGGTATAGAGGCACAGATTCTGTCTGGATCTCTGGAGTGACAGGGGGATGTGAAGAATTATCTGTATTAGAGGCTGAAGTGAGCTTAACAAGGGACAAATGGGAAAAACACCCCATTGTGACTGGTCCAGAGGCCCATTGTATTCTTGGCATAGATTACCTCAGGAGAGGGTACTTCAAAGACCCCAAGGGGTATCGATGGGCTTTTGGTATAGCCACTGTAGATACAGAGAAAATCAAACAACTCTCTAATTTACCTGGCCTCTCAGAAGACCCTTTTGTTGTGAGATTGCTGCAAGTTCAAGAGCAACAGGTACCAATTGCTACCAGGACGGTGCACCGGAGGCAATATCGCACGAACCGAGATTCCCTGACTCCCATCCGTGAGTTGATTCACCAACTGGAGGCTCAAGGAGTAATTAGCAAAACTCATTCCCCATTTAATAGTCCCATATGGCCTGTGAAAAAATCTGATGGAGGGTGGAGGTTAACAGTAGATTATCGTGGCCTGAACGAAGTGACACCACCACTGAGTGCTGCTGTACCAGACATCTTAGAGCTCCAGTATGAACTGGAGTCAAAAGCAGCCCAGTGGTATGCTACTACTGACATTACCAATGCATTTTTCTGTGTAGACCACAGTTCGCCTTCATATGGAGAGGTGTCCAATATACCTGGAATCGATTGCCCCAGGGGTGGAAACACAGTCCTACCATTTGTCATGGTCTAATCCAAACTGTACTGGAAAAGGATGATGCCCCGGAACATTTACAGTACATCAATGACATAATTGTATGGGGCAACAAGGCAGAAGTGTTTGAGAAAGGGAAAAATAATTCAGATTCTTATAAAAGCCGTTTTTGCAATAAAAGGGAGCAAGGCAAAGGGACCTGCAGAAAAGATCCAGTTCTTGGGTATAAAATGGCAGGATGGGCATCATCATGTGCCTATGGATATTGTGAACAAAATAGCGACTGTCTCAACCAACTAATAAGAAATAAAGAAGCTTTCCTGGGCCTTGTGGGATTCTGGAGGATGCATATCCCAGGTTATAGTCAGCCTGTGAACCCTCTTTTTAGAGTAACCAGAAAGAAGAACTGTTTTGAGTGAGGCCTTGAGCAACAACAAGCTTTTCAACAAATTAAACAGGAAATAGCTCGTGCAGTCGCCCTTGGGCCCATCTGTACAGGACCAGATGTGCAAAATATCCTCTACATTGCAGCTGGAGAGCATGGTGTTGCTGAAGACGATGGGAGACAAGCCCACCCTGTAGTGCAACAAGTCTCAACTTTATTTGCAAAGATACAACTCTTTTATAGATACAATAATCAGGCTCATACATATTGCAAAAGCTAAGCTCATCATTGGTTCCCAGTTAGATGCAAACCTCACCCTTGTTTCAACATACTCCAGATACTTGTGGCTGCTTAACCCAAAGTAAGCTCCTGCTTCCTCATCCTGTTATCATACAGCTCTCTTGCTCTCACAGCCTTGAGCAGGAGTCCAATATCTTATCGCTTAATGCTTACTGCCTAACCAGCTGTATTCTGTCATGTCCTCTTTTCTCTAGCCAAGTCTCCACAAAACTCCCCACGTTTCCACCGTTTTCTTTTTGGAAAATGATATTAGCCTGCCACATCCTCTCAAATGTTCTTTCTATTGTCCGTTGAATACAATTTATAAAACAGGGAAACGCTAACAATATAAATAAAACAATACCCATAAAGCCAATTCCATACATTATAACATTTCACAACCAAGGGCCTATTCCCCATCCCTTAAGCCATCCTTCAAGTCCTAATCCCTCTTCTTGTTTCAACTGATGTAATCCCTGTTGAAGTTCTTTCAGTTTGGCATGTATCGAGGTGGAATGGTCCGACAGGTTCATACAACACATGCCATCAAATTCTTCACATCCATGTCCGTGGGCTAATAATAAAAAGTCTATGGCAGCTCTATTTTGTAACACTGCATGATTTACACTTTGAACGTCAGCTGTTAACATATCAATCATTTCTGAAGTTTTATTTAACTCATCTTTAGTCCAACATCCTAACTGTTTAGCCAAGTTCATGGCCTTATTGGCTGCTCCTGCTCTATGACTTGCTTCAGTTCACTCCAAAATCGTGGGGGACCAATATTAGTACAATCAAACTCATAATAACTACGTTTTTTGCGGGAGCTATTATTATGGTCAGCAAGCTGCATTAGCGTGGTTAAGTTAGGGTGGAATAAAGAGAATTTTCCCCAAATAACAGGGTCCACCCGGGGGATTTACTGGTATTCCGTTCCAGGCCCTTTCTACACAGATTAAAAATATACCTGTGGGCAATTTCTTTGGTGATGTAATACTAGAGACATTCCAGCTGGAATACAATTGCTTAAATACCGTTTCTGACTTCAAAGAAGAGTCTAAGGTGGCCCAATATTTTCGATTTCTATTAAAGTCGTGGACATCCCGTGACATAAAACTTACCCAATTTCCCCCAGTTCCATTAGTACCAAAGCTTGCATTGGCACTTCCAAACATGTCTATTTCCTCAGGGGGTGAGGCTAATGTGGTATTAAGGGACTTAATTATCTCACATTGACCTTTCCCATCTGAATGATCGTGATCATCGCTAATTGTGTTCAGCCCCATCCTATTACACAAGGTGTTATTGTCTACTAGTCCACAAAATTCCTCCGGATTCCACACGGGCAATCCTATCAAACACGTTTTAAAAGGATTAGTAACCCCTCCCAAACTAAGACAAAGAGATGATTGACCAGTTTGATTAGCAAAGGTTATCCAAATATTATCTCTAGGCTGATTAAAATGCGTCAAGCTGTTAGCAATGATAGTTACACTAAAAGCTATGGTTATAACAAAACACCTCATTATTATTCATTAAATTCACTGTCTTTTTGTTATATAACCTTCAGTCTTTTTATTGTTAGCCAGTCCTCTAATGACCACAAGACGAGGGTGTATTTATTCTCCAATCTCTTCCTGTCCTTTTTCGTCAGATGGTTTGATCTCCGCAGCTTCAAGGACAGCTCTTGTCCACCTGGCTGGCACCCAAATGGATCCTGTGGGAGAATCAACACACAAATACCCACGTTCCCAGTATAATACTTTGGCCAGAGGCTGCCATATCCCTGTTTTAGGGTCACGATATTTAACCCATATTTCTTTCTTTCTCTCCTTTTGTGCCTTTGGATTATGATGTATTATTACAGGTGGTAGCTTCTGTTCCCCAAACACACACAGGTGGTTCATAACAAATAAGGCCTTTAACAATTTCATATGTGGGTCTTTAACATCCCCATATTTACCAAGATATCTTTTTAGAGTCCCATTAGCTCTTTCTATTATGGCCTGTCCTGTGGGGGAATGGGGAATCCCTGCTACATGTTTAACTCCCCATTGCCTCATAAACTGTTCTATGCTTCTACTTATATAGGCTGGCCCCTTGTTTGCCTTTATTTTCTGAGGAATTCCCATTGTTGCAAAACAACTATATAAATTACGCCCCACATGTATGGCCCTCTCCCCTGTCTGTGCTGTTGCCCAAACGAATTTGCTCCATGTGTCTATGGTTACATGCACATATTTTAGTCTTCCAAACTCTGCCACATGAGTGACATTCATCTGCCAAACTTCAATCCCTTGTTTACACCATGTGCTCACATCTGCCACCACCAGCACCTCCTCTCACTCCACCCCGTGCCCACCTCTTCTGTACCTTTCACCTCTCACGTTACAACCCGAGATCTTCCGGACGCCTACCACATCTCCCCCTCCCTATGCTCGATGACTCCAGTGTCCTGTGGCACGGGCTGATACATAATGTGTCTGCCCAGCACATATGCTAGCTGAGTCAATTGCAGGAAGATATGATCAGGTGGTGGTCATGTTCCACTTCACTATTCAGTCTTGCCAATAGTTGAGTGACTCCATCTTGATCTGCATCACGGCGAGCACTCCGAGAAACACATCAATCTGCAAGAGAGACTCAGTAGACCGTTATATCTTCTACGCCCCATGCTCTCCCCCTCCCTAAGACGATTGAACTGTACTTTTAAAGCACTGTGAGCGCATTTAACGATCGCCCGTCCCTGGCTAGTGTGAGGGACACCTTGACTCAATGCATGGGGATAGCTGGTATGTCCATGACCCCTCCGGGCAGCCTGCTCCACTGTTTTTAATAACTCAAATTTTACTAACAAGCATCAGACCTCCATAATCAGCAGCAAAGCCAGTGTGTCCATAGTACCTCCAATTGGTCCCTTCTCCAAAAGCCAGCTGCAGTTCTCTGCGATAAGCCCTGCAGCCCCACACGCTGCCTCAGCCTCCTCCTTGCTCGAAGTTGTTATCTTGTAGGTATTTTTGCTTCTTCGTTTCTCACAGTCGAGAGTAGCTCAAGGACAATCTGCACATTAGTTTTAGCAACTCATGCCTGGTAAGCTTCTTCTTATACACTGAAAAAAACCCACAGCTGAGAAATAAACTTATTATACTTGTGCTAAAGGTAAAATCTCTAGCAGGTCTATGTTGCAAAGTTGTATGGCTAATACTACTTACATTACTAATCAAGTCTTCTAATGTCATTGAGGTTTGGTTACTTTGTTTGCTAGGCCAGTATCCTAATTTGCATAGCTGAGTTAATAAAGCAGATACTCCTACACCTGGAGCAAATATACTAGTTGCTATTATTGTTGAGGGAGACCAAAGGTAACATGGTCATCACATTCGCCAGTAAATACATGCACAAATTGTTTTGGACAATGATGTTTCTAAATCATTGTGTGATTAGGCATCAAGATTGTCAGTTGTCCCAAACTGCATGGTCCCCTTTGTAATCTCGAGGGTATTCCAGGCCATGCCTGCTCCCCACAGATCAGAAAAATTCCCTTTGGTAACTGTACAGGCACAAGACCTGGATCTTTTTGGTGAAGTATAATTGCACCAAGATGTTGTGTTCTTATACACGCCCAGGATGGGATCCACATTCTGTCCCAAATGTTTTGGTATTGCTGGTAAAATTAAACATAACACAAAAATCCATCTTTATAGATCCCAATAATTCTAACTCCTGTGGCTCTGTTGTCATTATTGGCAATCATGAAATGATCAAATCCCAGTTGTCAACTTTGCCATTACCCTTAACTAAGGGATTTGTTTTTAATGCATTTGGTACAGGCCATTGTGCCACATCTGATGGAACTCCCACCAAACAGGTAGAAAAAGAATTATCTGGAGTGGCCATTAATAAACATATTGTAGACTGATTGATTGCTTTGGCCAGTGTAACCCACATGTTTTGCTTGGGTTGTTGAAATTGCCTAAAACCATTTACCACAATCATTTGAAGCATCAACATAAACCACCTTTTAGCTTCTCAATGCCAAAATGTTCTGTTCTTCCAAGTTCCATTCCTGACACCTAAAACACCTTAGAAAGTTTCCACTGTAAGAAAACCACTATTCATTATCACATTTACAGCAAAATGCATAACATCACGACCAACAGTTTTTACACCCTTTGAGGCAAGGGATTGAGGATGGAAAGGATGAGCCCAGCGGTCCGTGAGGGCCGGCGGTGTCGGCGCGCGGGGTGGGGAGGGCTCCGGAGACACTGACCGGGTGCGGGAAGCGGCTGTGCGGCGGCGGCTGCGGATGGAAGGGGCGGGGGGGTCTGGCTCACTCCGTGTCGGCCCCGGCGCCGGCGGCGCAGTCGGTATTACTCTCTCCCGTGTTTTCTTTTTCTTCCCTCGCATGCCCGATGGTGCCCAGTCTAACATGGCGTCGCGCTCCCCCACTCTGATCATCCTGCGCTGCACCCCCGCCCGACTCCGCCCGCTCGGCATTCCCCTGCAAGTCGTCCCAGGGGTAACTCGGCTGGCTGGGCTCGAATGGGAAGCAGCTCTCCCGCGGGGGCTCTGCTCTGAAGCCCCTTCGCCTCTCTGACTTTGTAAAAACTCTTGTGTAGAGAAGAACCTTTTTCTTTTTTCTCGGTATCATCCGCCTCAGCGCCGCTCCCGGCACTACTCTCGGTGCTGCTCCCGGCGCTGCTCCCGGCGCCTCTCCCGGCACTACTGTCGGTGCCTCTCCCGGCGCTTCTACACGCGGGGGGGGGAGCATTACTTTTGAGACGGTAGGAGCCAGCGAGGTGGATTGGAACCAGTCACACTCATCGTTTTTGTTCTTACTCTGTGCTGCTGATGTGTGCTCAGCAGCCTTCTTTTCTGCCTGATGTTGCAACAACACATTGTGCACTATCCGCCAAAACTTCCCTAACTTTTCAGCTATCTCATCGTCCTCCAGGGTAGCTTCCCACAGCAAATCCCCAAATTTACGCCATTCACTCAATTCATGCACTGTATGTGGACTCTGAAACACTCCCTTAGCATACCCATAAGCTAACAACCCTGGTAGGTCTTTTTGCAGATCTATACCCTTTATCTGCCGCTTCTGCAAGAATGCAGTAAATAAATCATATGCCAATTGCCTTTCCATACCTATTTGTCAGTGCGCTGTTGCAGCCCTTCAAGGTCCGGTGGCACGTATCAGCCGGGCTTGTCTATACGGTCACCCAGGGCACGGCGTGTTCCCAATTTTCACGCTTATTGCCGTCCTTGCTGCATAGGACCCGAACCCCTTCGTCGCTCCGCCGTGGCACCCAGTCGGTATATCACGTCCTTCGTGTATCGCGTCGGGGTCACCATTTGCTGAAGACGACGGGAGACAAGCCCACCCTGTAGTGCAACAAGTCTCAACTTTATTTGCAAAGATACAACTCTTTTATAGATACAATAATCAGGCTCATACATATTGCAAAAGCTAAGCTCATCATTGGTTCCCAGTTAGATGCAAACCTCGCCCTTGTTTCAACATACTCCAGATACTTGTGGCTGCTTAACTGTGGTAGTTTGAGCCTGGCTGGATGCCAGGTGCCCACCACACCGCTTTATCCCCCACCTCCTCAGCAAGCCAGGGAAGGGGAGAAAATAAGATGAGAGTCTCGTGGGTTGAGATAAAAGCAGTTTAATAAATAAGCAGCAAAGCTGCACGCACGGGAAGCAAAGCGAAAGCAGATAAAGCTGTTACTCTCTACTTCCCATCAGCAGCAATGTCCAGCCACCTCCCGAGAAGCAGGGCTTCAGTACGCGTAGCGGTTGCTTTGGGAAGGCCAGAAATGAATCTCGCCTCCCCTTCCTGCTCCTTTCCCCCAGTTTATATTACTGAGCTGACGTCATATGGTATGGAATATCTCCTTGGTCAGCGTGGGTCAGCTGTCCTGGCCATAGTCCCTCCCAAGATCATGCCCACCCACAGCTATTGGTGAAGGTGGGGGAAGGAATGCTGGAGGGACAGCCCTGATGCTGTGCAAGCGGTAGTCATAATATTGATATCAACAGTAAGCACAGCACTGCAGGAGCTGCTGTGGAAAATCACTACCATCCCAGACCCACTACAGTCTCCACCCCTTATTCCATACCATTTATGTCATGCTCAGACAAATCATCTTAACAACCCATATACATTCATATATACTCTCATTAACCAGTACCCCCACTCTTCAACAGACAAACATCATTCTTGTATTCCCTCTTGCATCTTGCATCAAACAAACAAACAACATTCTTATATCTTTCATCCTCTGTAGATGTTCACTGGAGCAGGCCCTAACTTAGGTCTCATCCATCAAGATGGATATCCAGGCCAGGGGAAACAGTATGTTCAGTGTTGGGCACCAGCACCGGCTTGGTTTGTCCGCTTGTCCGGTTTTTCTTGCAAGGTTCATCTACAAGAGATAACTCACATAACAGGTTATTTTTCCCTCAAGGTTAAGTCTCCTTGAGGTACACATCGAGTTTCCCCATCCTTTCTCATCACCCACCAAGTACACCCAGGCCCTTGAGCAAAGACAATCCCACGAATGGGTTTGCCCTTTCCCATGGGAGGTGCAACCCATACTGCCTTCCCCAGCCATTTCCCTGGGTGCACTACAGGGACCTTATCTCCTCCCACAGTGTGTAGGGGTTTTGTTTGGGCAGGACCAGGACGGTTAGTTGAACCAGCCAAGTGGCTTCTGCTAAATTTTTATCCCACTGCTTCCATGCCCCATTGCCCAGTGCTCTCAACATGGTCTTTAGTAATCCGTTATATCTTTCAATCTTTCCAGAGGCTTGTGGGTGATAGGGGATGTGGTATATCCACTCAATGCCATGTTTCTCTGCCCAGGAGTTTATGAGATTATTTCAAAAATGAGTTCCATTATCTGATTCAATTCTTTCTGGAGTGCCGTGTCGCCACAAAACTTGCCTTTCAAGACCCAAGATAGTATTTCGGGCAGTGGCATGGTTTACAGGGTATGTTTCCAACCAACCGGTAGTTGCTTCCACCATGATAAGTATATATAACGCTTGCCTTGATGTGTTCGTGGTAGTGGTCCAACATAGTCAATTTGCCAGGCCTCACCATATTGAAAACCCAGTCATCGGCCTCTGTTCCAGGGAGACTTGATTCGTGTGGCTCGCTTGATTGCGGCACACGTTTCACATTCGTGGGTGACCTGTGTAAGGGCTTCCATGGTCAAGTCCACCCCTCGATCACGAGCCCATCTATATGTTGCATCTCTTCCCAGATGTCCTGATGTTTCATGGACCCATCGAGCTATAAATAGCTCACCTTTACACTCCCAGTCTAGATCTACCTGAGCTACTTCAATTTTGGCAGCTTTATCTACCTGTTGGTTGTTCCATTGTTCTTCATTGGCACGGCTTTTTGGCACGTGAGCATCTACATGACATGCTTTCAGAGTCATGTTTTCCACCCGAGCAGCAATGTCTTGCCATAATGCAGCAGCCCAGATGGGTTTACCCTTGCGCTGCCAGTTTGTTTTCTTCCATTGCTGTAGCCATCCCCATAGAACATTAGCCACCATCCAGGAGACAGTATAAAGATAGAGTACTGGCCACTTCTCTCGTTCTGCAATCCCTAGAGCTAGTTGGATAGCTTTCACTTCAGCGAACTGACTTGACTCACCTTCTCCTTCAGTGGCCTCAACAACTCGTCGTGTGGGACTCCACACAGCAGCTTTCCACTTACAATGACTTCCTACCACGCGGAAGGATCCATCAGTAAACAAAGCATAATGCCTCTCATCTTCTGATAGTTCATTATATGGTGGTGCCTCTTGGGCACGAGCTACTTCCTCAGGCAATTCTCCAAAATCTCTGCCTTCTGGCCAGTCCATGATTTCTTCCAGGATTCCTGGGTGATTATATTTCCCCAATCGAGATCGTTGTGTAATCAACGCCATCCACTTACTCCATGTAGCGCTGGTTGCATGATGTATAGAAGGGGTCTTCCCTTTGAACATCCAATGTAACACAGGCAGACGTGGTGCCAAGAGGAGATGAACTTCTGTGCTAATGACTTCTGAAGCAGCTCGAAGTCCCTCATATGCTGCTAGTATTTCTTTTTCAGTTGGGGTGTAGTGGGCTTCCGATCCTCGATATCCTCGGCTCCAAAACCCTAATGGTCGACCTCGGGTTTCTCCAGATGTTTTCTGCCAGAGGCTCCAGGTGAGACCATGCTCTCCAGCAGCAGTGTAGAGGATATTCTGCACATCTGATCCTGTACGAATGGGCCCAAGGGCAACTGCACGAGCTGTTTCCTGTTTAATTTGTTGAAAAGCTTGTTGTTGCTCAAGGCCCCACTCAAAACAGTTCTTCTTTCTGGTTACTCTAAAGAGAGGGCTCACAAGCTGACTATAACCTGGGATATGCATCCTCCAGAATCCCACAAGGCCCAGGAAAGCTTGTGTTTCTTTCTTATTAGTCGGTTGAGACATAGTCG